>NC_072800.1:82558863-82861893 GCF_028583425.1 Eublepharis macularius
GGTCTGGTTATGTATTTTTACTAATTCCCTGGCCTCAGCTTTCCAATTCATTGCTATGTTTTTTTCAACCAATCTTGTAACGAGCTTTTGCCCATGTCTGAAACTAAGCTTCTATTAGCCAAAAGAAAGATGTATCTTTCTCTTGGAAAGCTTTCGGCAATTAGTTCTTACACCTGTCAAATAGCTAAGTTCTTTGAACCACCTATTTATCAGTACATTTATTTATATATAGGGTTCAATATTGCTTTGCAACTCTTTATTAAACACACAGACACCTGTCTAGAGTTTATTTCACTTTATTGAAAATATACCCTAGTTTTTTAATGAAGGAAGTAATTAAAATATAAATGGTTATTAATATAAATCCTATAAAAACAGAACACAGAAAAGCAATAAGAAATAAGTTTGCTAATATTTCTTAATAAATTCCAAGTTTAACATAATCAAAGTTTCTATGAAATGCATAGGTAAAAATAAATTCTCACCTAAATTCTCTCAAGAGATTTCTTCCATCAGAGCTTTGACATTCTAGCTGAATTTGCATTTTTATAAGTCATCATATGCAAATATCTAAGAGCTTTTCACGTGATAGCACAAACAAACAATAATTGGTCTGATGCTTCATTGAATATTCATAGTTTCTATTGTATAACCTTCCAATTAGTAAAAAATGACGTTATCCTCAAACTTGCAAAACAAAACTATAAATCTCTGAGAAATGTCAGAAAAAGTTGAGAGATCACTACTGGTTGAATCTCTGATAGAGGAACATTAATCTTGATAGAGTCCACTATTTTAATTAACTGTCAAAATATTAAAGCACACCTGTTAGAATTACCTAATACTTAGAAAAAACACACACAGACAGTTCATGCAAAGTTTGAAAGTTCATCTAGAATACAAGTGCTTGGCCTAGTATTGCTCAGTATTGATTATTGTCATGTGCTTTTATCTATATCAGTGCAACAGTCTTTTCCCACCTGTCAGGTAATGGGCCAGAGGAGGAAGGAGGGGGGGGGCTGTGTGTGCAACCTCTTGTACCTGCAGCATTGCTGAGAAAGGCTTGATTTCCAGGTTGTGATCTGGCAACCTTAGGCACTGAACTTTTCTATATAACTGCATGGATCTCTTCAATGAAGGTGGTTAAATGGTTTGGCTGCGAATTATCATTCTATTGGTTTGAATCCCACTACTGCCATGAGCTCAGTAGGTGACCTTGGGAAAGCCACTAACATGTTCACTGCTCTGGGTGAGGCACTAATCTGTCTAGGAGAGTGGTATATAAGTGCAGTTGTTTGTTGTTGTTGTTGTTGTTGTTGTTGTTGAAAAACACGGCTCAACACAAGCATTCTAAACCAGGGAGAATCCTGTCTTGATGGACTGGCTACCAAGCTTTAGAGCAGACTGCGGTGTGTATCTGGAATGTTCCTGTTGCAGCCAGAAGTGTCACAGGTGCAGTTCAGGGCTATTTAAATATCAAAGAAGTGAGCTGGTTGCTGTAACAGAAACAGGGCACTGATATACAGAGGAATCACGCAGAGGAAGAAGTAGCAATCACAGTGTGACATATCTTACATACAATGCATTTTGTTCTAAGCACATCTTATGATGACGCAAAAAAGCAAAGGTGTTGGGGTACAGTTATAGTACAGGGTAGAATAGTAAATACTGAGAAGGTTACTACCCTGGAAGTTAATCGAACCTGAAAGAGTCCTTCCCTCCATATTTTTGATCGTCCCATGAATTGAGGAATGCGTCACGCTGCATAAGAATCAGCCTCCCACCATTTCCCACACTTTTAAAGCTTCTTTAAAAATCTGTTTCTCTTCTCAAAATTCTTGGATAACTCATTTGCTGTGGACCTTTTTCAGTCTGGTTTTAGGCTGGGCTATGGGACAGAGAAAACTCTGATGACCTCCGTCTTTGTTGGTTGTTGTGGGTTTTCCGGGCTGTATTGCCGTGGTCTTGGCATTGTAGTTCCTGACGTTTCGCCAGTCACTGTGACACTGAGAGATCTCTGTCTTTTGGTGCTACACCTCTGAAGATGCCAGCCACAGCTGCTGGTGAAACATCAGGAACTACAATGCCAAGACCACGGCAATACAGCCCGGAAAACCCACAACAACCATCGTTCTCCGGCCGTGAAAGCCTTCGACAATACTCCGTCTTTGTTGTTGCTACTGAGTCCACCTGCAGCCTTTGATACATGAGATCATGCCATCCTGTTGAGGCAGCTGGAGACAGAAATGGTTATTAGGGGATGTACCTTGGACTGATTTAAATCACTCCTTATGGATCAGTCTCAAAGGGTTGCATTGGAGACCAGCTATTTTCAGTGTGGGAATTATCTTGTGGGGCTTTACAGGGCACAATCTTATCCCTCATGTTATTGAACCTCTATGTAAAGCTGCTGTAGCATAGAGCTGCTGTATGCTATAGCATAGTGGTTAAGTGACTGGGCTCTGAGCCAGCACTCTGCTGGTTCGACTCCAACTACTGCCATGAGCTCTGCAGGTGGCCTTAGGTCAGCCACTCCTCTCAGCCCCAGCATCCCAGCTGCATTGTGGGGATAATAATAACACTGACTTTGTTAACTACTCTGAGTGTGGCTGTAATCTGTCCAGAAGAGTGGTATATAAACACATGGTTCTTATTAGTGTTGTTGTTGTTATTTAGGAAAAACCACTCATAGTTTTGGAATTGGAAGTCATCAATATGATGACACCTAACTCTCTCTCTATACAAATCCCCTGGTGATGCAGTAGAAGTCTTGAGTTGCTGCTTGACAGTTGTGGTTAAATGGCTAAAAGTGAACAAACTGACACTAAACCCAGACAACATGAAATTGATGCTGGCTGGGAATTGATATTGTGCTTCCCACTTTTGAAAAGGTTTGCTGCCCCTTGCTGGTTTGGTTACGAGCCTAGGGGTTATACCCTGTATTATTGCTTGAGAAGCAAGTTAATGCAGCTGCAAAAATGCTTTTTTCCAATGTAGTTAGGTCAAGAAGTGGTTCCCTACCTTGACCTGGCCATTCTGGCCACTTGGATCCATTGTAGTCTAGACTACTATAATACACTCTACATAGGTCTCCCCTTGGAGTCAACTTAAAAACTCCAGTTGGTGCAGAATATTGCAGTTTGGTTATTATCAGGAGCTAGGCACAGCTTCCATGTTACTCCCATTCTGCAGTCAATCCATTGGCTGCCCATCAATTATCAAGCTTAATTCAAGGTATTGGTTCTCACATACAAGGCCTTTCATGGCCTTAGACCCACATGTCTACAAGACCACCTCTCCACCTGTATCCCACTGCAACAACTACACCTGAACAGGGTCTTCTGCAGGTGCCACCCTGCAGATGGGCAAGATCAACAACTGCCTGTACAGTTGCATTCTCTGTAGCAGCCCACATCCTGTGGAATGGCCTGCTTGAGCAAGTTAGGAAGGCTTCCATGCTTTGGGCATTTCACAAACTGTGCAAAACAATTGCTCAGGAGGGCATTTTCCTCAATGAAACAGTGCTACAGCATAACAGATTGGCCCTGAAAAATGCATTGGTGTAATACCATGTTCTGCATTGCTTAACATGCCATGTTTAATGCTTATGCTTTGTTTCAAATTTCTGCAGTTCCTAGTCCTATTACATTGCTTATTAGATGTATCACCTTGTTGATTGTATTCATTCATAATCTATAATCCACCTTGAGTCTCAGGGAGAAAAGTGGGCTATAATGTAAATAAGCACACTCGGAATATTTTAGATCCCTTCACTGTGGAGATTTCAAGTGTCATCACACCTGGTGATTTCCCCCCCACCTTAACAGGATTTGGAATTGTGATTTTTGTCTGTCCCTTTCAGGTTGAGCCAGGGCAGTTAGAATCTTGGAAGATCTGGATTCCAATTCTTATTCGGGTCCCGTAGTACCTTAGAGACCAACTAGATTTCCAAGGTGTGAGCTTTTGAGAGTCAAAGCTCCCTTCATCAGACAAATGGACACACTCTCTCTTGACCTAATAAACTTCACAGGGATATTGTGAAACTAAGATGGAACAGGGAACAGCAATGTACACTGCCACGAAGGAAGAGCTGAGGCATTTTCTTGCAGTTAGATGGATTTCCAGGATTTTATCCTGTGCGTTTAATATTCTGTCAGAATTCGGTCATTTACATATAATTCTGTGTGCAATATATTATAGGATGTACATTTAACAAGGTATATTGTATATAACCTTGTTAAATGCAAGAATCCAGTCTTTTACATATAATTCTGTATTCAATATATTATAGGATGTACCTTTAACAAGGTGTGTTGCACGTAACCTTGTTAAATGCAAGAATCCAGTCTTTTACATATAATTCTGTATTCAATATATTATAGGATGTACCTTTAACAAGGTGTGTTGCACGTAACCTTGTTAAATGCAAGAATCCAGTCTTTTACATATAATTCTGTATTCAATATATTATAGGATGTACCTTTAACAAGGTGTGTTGCACGTAACCTTGTTAAATGCAAGAATCCAGTCTTTTACATATAATTCTGTATTCAATATATTATAGGATGTACCTTTAACAAGGTGTGTTGTACGTAACCTTGTTAAATGCAAGAATTCAGTCTTTTACATATAATTCTGTGTATAATATATTATAGGATGTACCTTTAACAGGGTATGTTTCACATAACCTTGTTAAATGCAAGAATTTGGTTATTTACATATATATACTTCTGTGCAATATATATTATAGGATGTACATTTAACAAGGTGCGTTGTACATAACAGATCCGTCACACTGATCAGTACTTTGTTAGGAGCCTTTTTTTTTTTTGGCAAAAGAACCCTGGGGCCAGAGAGGCATAGAAAGGGTTCCCATCTGAAGAACGAAGGCTCATTTCAATAATCAAGATGCAAAGTTGGCAATCTCGGGGATTCTTATCCCAGGGCTATAGTTTAATCCTATCTGCCTGCCAAGATTCAGTCTATGAAGGACTACCAGTACAAGCACATTTTTTTTCACCAATGCCTTGTGCACTTCCTCAGATTGACACATGGGGATGGCTTTGCTTCAGTCAGAATTGCTCCTGCTGCTCCTCCTGCTAGCTCTGTTTGGCAACACTGTGAAAGGACAGCGGGACCCAGAGGTGTTCTGTGGAGGTGAGTAGCCTAGCTGGGCGTTGCTCCCACGTGTCTCGTTTGCTTAGTTTAATGGTGTCAGACAGTTAGGTCAGTCCAATAGCTCCATTCTCTCAAGTCTGACAAGTCTGCATATTAAGTCTGGGATTTACTGGCATGCTTGCATGTTCCATGGAGCCGATGGCCATCAAGATGGGCTAATTGGCCAAAGATAAAAAGGACTGCAAAGCTGCCAATGAGAGAGCAGTTTGAAAATAAACCCACCACACAAGTGTAAGGTTTTAAATCCTGTGCAACTATTGGAAGAGACGTCCTCTCCTAACTACATGACACAGAGTGTCTCTACACAAGACATCTGACACGTGAAGAACACGTGTTGGGAGATGCAAAGTCAGCCAGGAAGGGTAGTTTAAAAAGAAAGAGCTGGCGGCAGGGCAAAGGTTTTGCTAAACACTGGAGCTGTGTTAAGGGGCCGTGAAATGCCAGAAGGGAAACTTCAGCCCATTATAACCTCTCCAGGTCCGAGCCCGGTTCTGGAAGGCAGCTCCAGCCCATTTCCATTCCTCGCTGCCCTTTGGTTGTGTTCCCACACAGTTTTAGACTGGAGAGGTGAAATTGACAGTCTTCTGGGAGGTAAAGAGGAAATTAACAAACCCTCTGAGGAGCAATCTCCGCTGGCTCTGTCTTTTAAAACTACACTTCCTGGCTTACATTGCATCTCCCTACACTTGACGAACACGTGCTGAGCTGTCTCATGTAGAGAGACTCTTAGAACAAGACAGGCTGCCAAATTTCATGGCTATGGTTTAATTCAAAAAGCCGAAGTTCTCTCATAGCTTTTTGGTGGCTAGGACAAAATGGTAGGCCCCCACCATACACACACTATAATAACAAACAGACCAATTGCTGTTAAAACTGATGCTTGTTTTTGCATACAAATGACATAAATGATGCATAATATTTAAATGGCATAAAATGTGATAAAAATGGCGTATCATAAGAACACTGTAAAATTGCCATAAAAGGAACACAAACAAAGAAAACGGATGATGAGAAATCTTTGCAATCATTATATATGAAAACTAAATGGAAATGGAAAATCCCATATTTGTACATCCCTGCTTGGACTGTACATCTTAACCATCTGTGCAAGTCAAGCTTTAACATAGGAAAATGACTGTGCATAAGCTCACATGCCTCCATAGACAGGCCGCCACGAATAAGAGAGGAAAATTTGTGTGACTTAGAGGAGGATGGAAAGAGTAATTTGACCAAAAAAAAAGGTTTGGAAAAAAGACAACTAAGGAGGGTTTATAGAATTATGCACAGGGCGGTATGTAGAGAGAAATTTTTCTCCTTCTCCCACAGGGTTGCCAACTCCAGGTTTGGAAATTCAGAGATTTGGGGGTAGAGCTTGTAGAGAGTAGAGTTTGGAAAGGGGAGGGACCTCATTGGGGTATAATACCATAGAGTCCAGCCTCCAAAGCAGCCATTATCTCCAGGGAACTGCCCTCTGTAATGTGGAGATCAGTCATATTTCCACGAGATCTTCAGGCTCCCCACTTGAAGGCTAGCAACCTTACTCTTCCATGAGTAAAAACTCATTGCTCAGTGAACTGATGAGCAATAGGAGAGACAAATGAAAGCATTTCCTTACTCAACAAGTAATTAAATTGTGCAATTCACAGCCAATGGATGGAGTGATGGCCATGAGCAGAGATGGTTGTAAAAGGGGATTCGATTCATGGAAGAGAGAAGTATCCATGGCTGATAGCCAGGCTGACTAAAGGGAACCTCCAAATTCAGAGTCAGTAAACTTCTGCTCTCTCCTGGATAGCCCAGGAAAGCCCGATCTCGTCAGCCCTCAGAAGCTAAGCAGGGTTAGCCTTGGGGAGTAATTGGATGGGAGACCTCCAACAAAGACAGGGGTTAGTCTCTTGCCATGAAACCCCCACCAGGGGTCACAAGTCAGCTATGACTTGATGGCATTCTCCACCACCACCAATTCCAGTGGCAGGAGGAAATAACATGGGTGACCTTGGCCTCTGTGTTGGACCTCCAGGGCAACAGTGTGAAACAGGATGCTGGACTATATGGACCATGTTTCTGACCCAGTGCAGCTCCTCTTATGTTCAAGTACAACCTCCATGCAATCTGGAACGGTACGGCCTCTTGGATTCTGTCTTGTGTTATTGGTCTGAATATGTGGATCAGTTCTTATATGATGTGTAGCCCTGCTCAGATCACATTTCACATGACCAGTACTTATGGGACTTGGTCTTTACCAAACAGCTTTACTAGTGGCTGAGATAATAAAACAGGCAAAACAAACAGCAGCGTTATGTAAAGCAGACAGATTGAAACCAGTAGCTTTGCCTTCTCTATGAAGTGAAGATGTTTTTAATGTTCTTGTTCAGAAATGTGGGTCGATCAATTTAATTATGTGATGCTTCAGTTATGAACAGTCCCTAATACTGGGCCATCTTGAGGTCAGGTCTATTTCACCCGTCCTTCGTTGCCGACTGCCCTTGTTCCTTCTGTTTACCTACACTCATGGAGTCAGTCCATGGAAGAGCACCCAAGTAGCCCTCTCTTCCTCCTTGGTGATTCCACCTGGCTGCAATCAACAAGGCTTTGTCATCTATTGACAGTTTTGTGCACAAGGGGGAAAACACTCCATCTGTGGTCTCCTCGCAGAGAGACAAGTGGCTGTGTCTTTTAACAGATGGCGCAATGAGCTATAAGAAATGTACACCTCCCCTGAGACAGATAACCTGACACAAGGTAGTTTCAACAACATATTGAAATAAACCCTCCCTTATGAATGCCAGGCCGACAGATTCAGCCCTGCTTGAGTCCCAAGATCCCTTGACGAAAAGTGTCGCTTAGGTGATGCAAGCGCGGCAGTTTTGAGAGACAGACTACCTTGTGTTTGCTGAAAAGCAGCAGAAGGAAACGGGGTGGTAAATGATGTGACTTACAAATGTGCATTGATTTAATGATACGGAGAGCCTGTAGCATCAACTTTCTTTTATGCAAAGTAAGCTCCATTTAAGAAAAGCAGCTATTTCCCACTATTTTGAAAAGGAGAGATGTGTTGCTTTTTTCCTTTACTTAATGAAAATTCCTCATTCTGGACTGACTTCAGTATTAAGCACTTCACTTCTATAGTGTCCACAGTCCTCTGGATCTAGTCCCACCATAGGGACTTAACCCTTTGCAAGGAATAAGCAAAGGAAGAGGACAATGCACCGGGAAAGAAAACTCTCTGTCCAGCTATTCCTTTTTTATTCTTTCCATTTTCCTTTACCTACATTGCAAAAGTTTACACGTTTTAAGAAATTTAACCAGTTATTAGAAAGGGCTGCAAGTGATGACAACTGTTGAGATTTCTTTTTATAGTGGGCTCCCCGGAAGCATCTCAGAACTTCTGCTTAGATGGCCAGTGGGGATTAAAAATTTTTTTAAATTTATTTATGTCATTTATAGTCAAGGCAGATTACATAGTGTGAGATCAGTACAATCAGTAGCAAGGACAAGGGCAGGCATTTCCATATAGCGTCAAGGACATTTCCATAAACAATGTCATAGGGTAGGTGAATACAAGTTTACAAAGACATAGCATTAGCAAGGATCCAATACAGGGTTGAAGGATTGCTGAAACAGAACATAATCAATTCTAGGATTGACATTAGACAACATGAAGCACAAGCAGTATATACGAGTACATATTCAAAGCAACAGATAATATGTAAAGTAACATAATGGTGGAACCCATGGTTCCCAACTCATTGGCGAAACATCCAAGACCCCCTCCCTACAATACCACCCTCCTATTAGTGAAATACCCAAGACCCCCTCCCTACAATACCACCCTCCTATTAGTGAAATACCCAAGACCCCCTCCCTACAATACCATCCTCCTATTAGTGAAATACCCAAGACCCCCTCCCTACAATACCATCCTCCTATTAGTGAAATACCCAAGACCCCTCCCTACAATACCATCCTCCTATTAGTGAAATACCCAAGACCCCCTCCCTACAATACCATCCTCCTATTAGTGAAATACCTAAGACCCTCTCCCTACAATACCACCCTCCTATCGGAGTAATAAAACCTTTTTGAATAATTCAGTTTTGCATTGTTTGCAGAAAGACAAGAGCGTGGGAGCTCTCCTGACCTTCTCAGGCAGGCTGTTCCAAAGGGTAGAGGCCACCACAGAGAAGGCCCGGGTACGGGCTGCAGTTAATTTTGCCCATGTGCAGGCTGGCTCCTGCAAGAGACCCTGTACGGATGAGCAAAGCTGCTGTGGAGGGACATAGGGAGGGAGGCGGTCCCATAGGTATTTCGGGCCAAGGCTGAGAAGAGCTTTGTATGTAATAACCAGTACCTTGAATTGAGCATGGTAGCTGATAGGTGTGACTGCAGGATGGGAGTGATGTTCATGCTCCTGCTCGCTCCTGCTAACCGTCGAGCTGCAGCATTTTGCACCAATTGGAGCCTCCTAGTTCTTAGATGGAAGGCCAATATATATAGTGCATTATAATAGTCAAGTTTTGATGTTACCACCACATGACCACTGGTGAAGTGGGGACTCTCCCGCAGGGTCGGAAGTGCTGATCATGGATACTTTTATATGTTCTGGAGGCAAGCTGTGTTGTCTTGACTCACGTTGCAGCCTGATGCTGATTCAGCATGCTGTTAAGGAACGTCTTGCTTATAAACTTAAAGTAGTTTAAAACTATTTTAACAGAAGGGAAAAGGAGGGGGCAGAGACCCTCTCACTACAGGATGCTGAATTGTCTTCTATTTAGTGTGAATGTACCTTGATGCTACAAAACAGAGTCCCAGCTGAACCAAGGCGTGTGGGTGGGAGGGGATTGGTTTGCTGTGAGACCTTCCTCACTAGGTGGGCTACCACTTGACAGGTAGAGCGAGACCATCCCCAGCTAATGTACAGCAGAGCAGCAATGACATCATGCAGGCCCTATGAGGGGGGTGGTCAGCAGGTGCATCGCACCAGGGTCCGTGGGCCCAGAGGGGGCCCAAAGAGGTCAAAGGGGACCCAAGAGTTTCCTGCAGTTTGCATATGAAGACTAGAATTTATATCTTATTTTGTTGGCCTGCATAGCATAGTTTTATCCTTTACATCGTTGTTACATTGCGTTCTCAAGATCTTCCACTAGGGACAGAAGTTCACATGACTTTCCACTCTCCAGCCAGGCAGACAGAATGTTTAGGCTGGTGCCACTGTTGCCGTGGGAGGGTTGGTGTATTCGTACATTCTAAATCCCTCTATAAAGAGCAACTTTGGATAGATAAGTTGAAGGTATGTTCTAATTCTTTTCCTTAATTACTGTAGTGACATTCAGTCTAGGCTGCATTTTCACTGATTTATTCATTTTAAAACTTTGTAAGTTTGGGCTCAGGATTTTTTGAAGCAACATGGCAATGATCAGAGCTGATTAGGAGTTAATTTTTCCCTCTTTAAATATAAAAGAAGAAATTATGAATCATCCATTGAAAATGTATTCTCACAAACCAGGAGCTAACAAATGAAAAGAAAGAATGAGAGGAACATGAAAAATGGGGACAACAAAATCTCCTTCAAGTTGGATTAAGGGCGCCTTTTAAAAAATTCCCATTCAACCTACCTATAGAATTAGAAGAAGAAAAAACTCTTGAAAACCTCATTCCCAAACAAGGAGCAGTTGATTTGGGTGGTAATGTACAGGGTTTTAATAAAGGAGCACATGCAGAAAATGACAAAAATGAACTGAAAGAAACAGAATTTCAGGTTCAAGTGGAAGTGAGTTTAGAAAATGAGAAGAATACTGTAGGTCTTGACATTGGTTGCATCACAACTGAGTTTGCGTCTCAAAAAGAAATAGAAAAGTGTGTTACCAATGGCCACATTTAATTGCCTAAAGCATTCTCAAAAGACTTGCTGGAAATGAATGACAGATGGTTCACCAGAAGAAGCCTACTTCAGAAAGTCTTGTGTTTTATGTTTTGGTAGACAGTGTTATAGCAGGATTAAACGTAAGATTCAACGCTGTGAAGCAGTTGGCTGAAAAGTTCAATTTCTTGTGGAAATAGCTCACCATGTCAGAAAGTGACTTGAAATAAAAAGCTTTGTTTTTATCAAGACAATATCCTGATGGCCTTAATGATGAGGATTTTTTTGTGTGAGAGAAATGCAGCATTTACCTTCAGTACATAAGGCAAATTTTGGAATTGCACAATTAAAACCACTAGATCTGTTGAATATATTAACAGAATACAGACTTGTTGGTAAAGGTAAAGGTAGTCCCCTGTGCAAGCACTGAGTCATTACTGACCCATGTGGGGACTTTTACAGGGTAGTTTGCCATTGCCTTCCCCAGTCATCTACACTTTACCTCCAGGAACCTGGGTACTTATTTTACTGACCTCGGAAGGATGGAAGGCTGAGTCAACCTTGAGCTGGTTATCTGAACCCGGCTTCCGCCAGGATCGAACTCAGGTCGTGAGCAGAGCTTGGGCTGCAGTACTGCAGCTTACCACTCTGTACCACGGGGTTTGGTGACCTGTTTCCAAATGTTTGTCAGCTTACAAATTCTTTTAACAATTCCAGCAACAGTAGCTTTTGCAGAGAGATCATTTAGCAAACTCAATCTGATTAAGAATTTTTTTAAGGTCTACAGTGTCTCAAGAACGTCTTGTGGATTTGGCCAGGCTGAGTATTGAATTAAACATTGCCAGAACTATTAATTTTGACGCTGTCATTAGAAATTTTTCACAAAAAAAGGCAAGGAAAGCTCATTTTTAAGTAAATTCAAAGCCTATTTTTTAAACTGTTTTTGACCATATGTTTAAACCGTTATGGATTTTTTTAAAAGCTGGCTAATGGAGTAGGAAAGGGGACCTGAAATTTTTTTGCACCACCTCATAAAATTCCTCTCAGAGGCCCTGACATCATGGCTGGGAGAATTTGGGCGCCAGACAGATCGGCCAGGCAGGGTTCAGTCCCCCAATGTGAAGAAGTTGGCCATTCTCTCTTTAAGTTCCCTTTTACACACCTTGCCGGGATTACAGTCATAGTAGCTAAAGGGGAACTCATTAAATTTGCAGATGACAGTTCCAGTTGGCAGCAGAGGATAGGGCTTGAGACAGTGGGTTTAAACCAGGGCTTTTTTTCTGGGAAAAGAGGTGGTGGAACTCAAGACCACACAATGATGTCACTTTTGGTCAGCTGGAACAAGGGGGCAGTTTTTTAAAGTTTAAATTGTCCTTGGCGAAAAAGACACTTGACTGGTGGACTCGCCCCCTGATCTCTAGACAGAGAGGAGTTTAGATTGCCCTCCACACCGCTTGGAGGTGCGGAGGGCAATCTAAACTCTGCTCTGTCTGGAGATCAGGGGGCGGGGCCACCAGTCATGTGACCATTTTTAAGAGGTGCCGGAACTCCGTTCCACCACGTTCCTGCTGAAAAAAAGCCCTGGTTTAAAATATAGGAGGGAAGGTACCAGCTGAACGTTAGGAAAAAGTTCTTCACGTTAAGAATACTTCAGCAGTGGAATCAGCTGAATAGGGGTGTGGTAGGTTCCCCCACATTGGCAATTCTCAAGAAGCAGCTAGATAAATACTTGTCGGGGATGCTTTAGGCTCTTCCTGCATTGGGCAGGAGGTTGGACTAGATGGTCTGTAAGGCCCCTCCCAGCTCTTGATTCTATGATTCTATGAACTTTTTAAAAACCAGCTCCCATTCTTTAAATGGGAGCACTCAGCTCAAAACTAATAGCTCTTAAGTGGAGCCAAATTGTGCCTTAGGAGAGCAGCAGCTGGCCCAGCAACTGATTGCCCCAACAACACTGTTAAGTAGTATAAACTAGATATAAAACTGCATTGAACAAGAGTTTCATTTTCTCCATCACTGACTACGAAAGAGTCTTTCTGTGCTATGTTTATGATACTTTTTTTTTTTTACAAATAAAAGATCACTGTTATATTTCCTATATAAGGGACAAGGAAAAATCAATCACATGCACTCTCCAAGCTCCACTTGCATCTTAATAGACAACGACCAATCAAGATAGCCCTGGCGTATAGGAATCCTTATTATTTTCAAATGAAAAAAGGCCCCTGCCATTTCTAGCAGAAATGGAGAAACAGCCACAGCAAGCGGAATTCATACATAACCGAAACAGTCACCACCGAATCTGCAGCGGCTGCAGTGTAATGAAGCTGCAATCGACTTTACAGAGCCAAACTGTTCTTTGCAGTAGACTGAAATTGTTGCAGAAGTTACCGGCTCTTATCTGCAAGACAAATGCAAAATGCAAAAAAACAAAAACAAACCTAGTGTAAGAAAAAAATGGTACTTAATTTTCTGCAACATTGTAATTACAAATTTCAAAAATTATTAAGTCTGACAACAATTGAACACAGGCCAGACTGATCATAATGTTCAGAATTATACAGTAAGGCTGGCTTCTGCCATCATTTTAAAGGGTCAAGATGATTCTTGAAATTCAGCTGCTTTTCCAGCAATGGGAAATGGAAAAATCCAGTGGTGGAATATAGTTACCACAAGCTTCTCATACCTTAGGCTGATCTGTGCCTTGTGTGAAAAAGAAGGCTGTATTCTCTTATTCTTAATGTTATTTCAGCTTTGTGTATCATTGACTGGGCTAATGAACTTGGTTATCCAATTGATTTAATGACAACCTCCACGGCAAAGAATTGATCTCATATTTTCATTAGACTAAAAATGCTTTAACAAGAGGATGATTTAACACTGAATAACGGCAAGGGTGCTTACACCTAAACAGAACCACCATATTATATCTATTGGTAAATTTGCCCATATATCAATTCAGTTTTAGCAGAAACTTAGAATATGAATTTATAGAAACTGGAGTTTGAAATTAGGTGAACAGTTGTCATTCTTTCATTTAGGTGTTGATACACTTAGAAGATAGTTAAATGTCAGTAGGGGCAAGAAACTGTGGAATTGATTTCCATTCTCAAATTGCATACTGGTGGTACATGTAGTTCAACAATATAAACCCATTGCTGGAAATGCTGATAAACAAATATAAAAGAGAAGACTCAAATGCCTACATATTAATCTGAATTTAGATGAAAGTTGCCAAGAGATGTGGAAATTGGAAGAAACTATACCAATCACACACAAAAAAAATATCTGTTGGTCTTGCATTGTGCTGAGCTAATCCAATTGGATGGGTAATTTTTTCTTAAAGCAATAATCCACCAGGGCCTAGAGAATTTTTGAGATTTAGAGGGATAGAACTAAAACAATAACACTTTTATTTTTTTCAAGTAAGCCATATGGCTTTAAAGAGGAATGGTGTACATGATTCTCCTTTCCTCTGTTTTATACTCATACCTTGGATTTTATACAACATACCTTGTGAGGTATGTTAAGTGGAGAAAGTGTAGAGCGGGCCCAAAGTCACCCAGTGAACTTCAAAGCAGAGCAGGAATATGAATTCAGGCTTCCCCGGCTCTAGTCAAACACTCTAACTAGTACACCACTCTGCTGCCACAATGTTTTCATCATGGAACCCGGAAGAGTTCCATAGCGGATGCAAGGCCAATGAAGTCCCCAGAGTTCCATATTCACCCAACGTTATCCTGACCTTGACCATTTCAAATAGACTTCACCACTACGTTGCCTTGTGTCCTCGCTGTTGCTTTAGGTATGTGCTCCTATGTGCTACCTGCGCCCCAAGTATGAGCCTACCGGGTAGTTCTGTGTTGCCTAATGTCAGTCCTACAACTGCTTTGCTCTGTTTCAGCATTTCTTCAACTCTGTATTGGATTCTTGCTAATGCATTGTGTTTGTAAACTTGTATTTATTTACCCTATGGCATTGTTTATGGAAATGTCCTTCATACTGACTGTACTAATCTCACACTGTGTAATCCACCTTGAGTCTCGGTGAGAAAGACGGACTATAAACAGACAGACAGACAGTTCTGTTTTAAGGCAGAACTGCACATTATATGTCATCCTGCAATCCTTTGGATTTTTTTAAAAAATCAAATGCAGCTATTAGGAATACAGTTTAAATGGTGTGGGGGAGGGGGGGAAGAATCTATTTAACCCTTCCCCCTTCCTTATTTTCCCACTAGAAATTGCCCCCGCCCCAGGCAGTGTTTGGCCCCACCATGGAAGATGTATGGGTACCGGGTATGTCTAGCTAGCCTGAGCACCTGATTCTTTCCTGTGAATATTTGCTTTAGCAAAACCAAGATAAGGGCTTTGTTTATCAAAGGGATTGCCAACTCATGCAGAAATGTGCGGCCGCAGGTTACAGGGCTACATGTTTGTTCCTAGCAGTGAGTCAGATGTCTGGGTCATTATCTTTCATTCAGGACGGCAACTGAGAATCATGTTCATTCTGTCCTGAGGAATAACCCCGTTGTTTGAGAATTTCTTCCCCGGCCTCCATCGGGGCAGACTTCTCAGGATGCAAAGGCTCTCTCGCCTCTGCCTTCAGCCTCCGATCTGGGTCGGATTATTCAATTACTGGCTCTTTGGCCTCCTCTCAACCTTTCTAAATCATTTCCAGATTTCACACAACTCCTTGGCAAGGGTTGAAAGAGGATTTCAATGGTGAATTTCACAGCTTTATCAGCCCATCCAGACCGCCTGCTCCTGGTTTAATTGATTTAAAAGCCGGACGAAACAAGCGTTCAGGCCGCACTGATAAAAGAACCAATCCTGTGGCTAAAAAGGACTGATTCTGTGTTCTGTTACACAGAAGTAATCCCCTTTGCTGCTAACACTTTGCTCCTTTCGGCCCAGCAATCAGACCTAGCTGCATACAGAAAATTGCCTTTAGTTGCCAAATGCTGTGCAAAACTACATTGGTAAACCCCATTCATCAAAGGACAATGGTTAGTTCTCTCGGTGCCATTTGTCAAAAATTCAGAACTCAGATTCATTCAGGGTCATTTCAGTCCACCATGAATGATGAATCTGTTTCTGCAGTGAAAAACTGAATTATTCAAGAGAGCTTTCATACTCAGATAGGAGGGCTCTACTGTCAGGAGAAGGTCTCATGGAAATGCTTCACTAAAGAGATGGGGAGCAACGTACTGTTACTCTAAGTATGACACTACTGGGTAATTCTATGTTACTTAATGTCTCTTAGAATCGCTTACGCAGGGTTTCAGCACTTCTTCAACTCTGATGTTATGTCTTTGCAAATTTGCATTTATATACCCTACGGCATTGTTTATTGAAATGTCCTTAATATTAACTGTGCTAATCTCACACTATGTAATCCACCTCAAGACTCAGTGAGAAAGGTGGGCTACAAATGATATAAACAAACAAACAAATAGCCATAACTAAAAGGAGACAAACTCCAACGGTGGTGGTGGAAAGTGATATCAAGTTGCAGCCGTCTTATGGTGATCCTGTAAGTTTTTCAAGGCATAATTGAAATAGAGGTGGTTTGCCATTGCCTGACTCCGTGGAGCCACCCTGGTCTTCCATCGAAGTTCTAACTAAGACCAACTCTGCTTAGCCTTTAAGATCTGATGAGCTTGCCTGACTCATCTAGATCTGGGTATGAAGTTCCGTACCAACATTATAACTTATGGCAATTTTCAAAGAAAGACGTATTTACAAATCCTTGTCTAGAGTTTGCAAAGGAACATCAGGAAGACAGAATAATAATGATAATGACTTTTGAACGTATTAAGAACCATTTTCAGCATCCACTCAAACCTACAACTCCCAAGATCCTTCCTGGGAAACCATAAGTGAAACTGGTTTCGAAACAGATTCACTTGCTGATAAGCAGGGCTTTTTTTCCTGGGAAAAGAGGTGGTGGAACTCAGTGGGTTGCCCTCAGAGAAAATGTTCACATGGCTGGTGGCCCCACCCCCTGATCTCCAGACAGAGGGGAGTTTAGATTGCCCTCCATGCTGCAACAGCGTGGAGAGCAATCTAAACTCCTCTCTGTCTGGAGATCAGGGGGCGGGGCCACCAGCCACGTGCATAGCCATGTGACCATTTTCAAGAGGTTCTGGAACTCCGTTCCACCGCGTTCCCGCTGAAAAAAAGCCCTGCTGATAAGCACTTAATGATTCAGGTTTTTGCATGTCTCTGCCAACAGGGAAGTGTCTTTCAAACCACTCTTTTAAAAACGTGTGACCAGAATTAGATGGTAAATTAACTGATGTAGATTGAAGGTAAATTCAGAGATTGGTCAGATCTGACTTGCTGGTGGTATACCACTCAATAAACCCATAAATCTGAGCCAGATGGGCAGCTACTCTGCCCAGTAGTTCTGCAGTTCAATCACCACTCTAACTCACAGCAAAATTTGTTTAGTCAACTCAATAGTAGCTCTTCCGCTCTAGAACAGCCAATGCTTGATCAGCCAGGGGCTTCCCCCCTCCCCCAGGCAATAAACAGATGAGCTTAGTTGGAACAGACTTTGTTATCTTTTGACACTTTATTGGGAAATCAGTTTTTTTCCATCAAGAGGGAAAGGTGTTTGCATTGGAACAGATGGTATTCCCCTTTGAAAGATGCCAGCTCTCTAACTAGGCAGGAAACAAAAGTCCTTGCTTCTCCCCAGAGGACAACCTGCTCCTTTGTGATCTCTCCCTTCTTCACATCCAGGTGGAACTGTTCAGTTGACTGTATTTTGAACTCAAAATGCTTACAGCAAAAAGGGTGGAGGGACTTCTACTAAACTGTCACGAGGACTTCCACCCCACCCTGCAGCTGAAATTTGCATCTCCAGAGATGTAGGTCTAGTGCTGAGAACACACTAGGGTGGTATCCCCTTTTATGATACTTTAGACTGCACCTATTCCTGGCCTGGATAGCTCAGGGTAGCCCAGCTCATCAGATCTCAGAAGCTCAGCACGTTTGGTCCTGGTTAGTATTTGGATGGGAGACCACCAAAGAAGGCTATGACTGCTACACAGAGACAGGCAATGGCAAACCACCTCGGAACATCTCTTGCCTTGAAAACCCTACAGGTTCACCATAAATTAGGTTGTGACTTGACAGGAAAAAAATCCCATAATTCCACACTTCCTTCTCTCTGTGCCTGAGCTTTGACTTAGAGATTCAGCTGTGTTGTGAAAATGTTCTCAAACCGTTGGGTCAAAGGGTAAGAGTCCAGTAGCTCCTCTAAGACTAACAAAATTTGTGGTAGGGTATGAGCTTCTTCAGAACTGTGACTCACGAAAGCTCATACCCTACCATAAGTTTTGTTAGTCTTAGAGGTGCTTGTATCTGAAAAAGTAAGCTGTGACTCATGAAAACTCATACCCTACCACAAATTTTGTTAGTTTTATAGATGCTACTGGACTCTTGGTCTTTTCTACTGCTACAGACAGACTAACGTGGCTCCACGGTATCAAAGAATAGGATGAATGACTTTGAGAAGCTGCCTTACCCAGACCATTGACTACTCTGCCTCAGAGCAGTTCTCCAAGGCAAAGAAGGATAATTCCCACTTTCCAGCACCTCCGACTTGACAGTTTCTGAACTAGTTGGGAAATTCCTGGAGATTTGGGAGGTGAAACTTGGAGATGGCAGGGTTTGGGGAGGAAAGACTTCAGCATGGTATAATTCCATAGAGTCCACCCTCCAAAGCGGCTGTTTTCTCCAGGTGAACTCATCTCTCTGACTCGGAGATCAGTTGTAATTCCAGGAGATCTCCAGCCACCACCTGGAGGCTGGCAACCCTAGATTGAACCTGGGACTTTCTGTATGCAAACCATTTCCCCCACCACTGAGCCCAGCCCTTTTCCTTCTCCTTAGAATCAATCCCCTCCCCACACATCAGGACCCATATCTTCTAACCTGAGCTGGAGGCCCACTTTACTGTTCCTTCTCAGCCTATGATATGGACATCATCTTGATGGAGTAGCATGTTTTCAGAGCTGGTGCAAAAGCGACCTATTCCCATGTTTCTTAGAGGACTGGGCAAGCTGGACATGGAAGGTTTGATGCTACACATTCGACTCACTGGGGAAAGCCTGCCCTAGCCTGCTTGGGTGCTTCTGACAGCAGCTTGTTATGCACAGATCAGCAGGGAACCCTTTCACAGCATGGAAATAAAAGCAGGGCTCATTTTGAGGGGGAACGCGCCGGAACGTAGTTCCGGCAGTTCCCCAAAGAGGTTACATGTCAGGTGGCCCTGCCCACCTGACTCTCAGCCATTTAGGGCCCATTTCATCCTGGATTGGGACCAAAATGGCCCGGATCAGGCCTCTGACGGGTGGTGGATCACTCTCCCACTCAGCAGCAGCCCGATCCTGACCATTTTGGGCCCCTTTTTGGCCATTTTCAGGCCCTTTTTGCCATTTTGGCCCCCATTTCAGCTCTGAATGGCCAGGATTGGGTCCAAAACAGCCAGGATATGTGATGTCAGGGGGTGTGGCATATGCAAATCAGTTGTGCTAATGACACATTTCTGGTGATGTCAAGGGGTATAGCATATGCTAATGAGTTATGCTAATGAGTTCCTCCAGCTCTTTTTTACGAAATGACACCTGAATAAAAGTATTATCTGCCAGTTCTGGAGACCTGAATGCAGTTAACGGCTCAGCTGTGAAATGTCCTCTTTTGGTTCCCAGGTTAGAGTACTCACTCAGGCACCCGTTCTCAGGCCCATTCAGCAGAGACAAGCTGGCTCAAAACACCAGCTTTCTATTTGCAAGCCGACCACTTCAGCAACCAACAACTTCAGCTAACAGACAAAACTAGAGCTCCACCCGCTAAGACTAAACTCAATCACACAGATATTAAGGGAGGAGCAGACTGTTCCATTACATACATACATATATACAATAAATATACCACAAGTGGCACAGTCCAGAGCTTTTTATTGGCAGTCGGGGAGTATCACCTGACTTGCTCCAGCCTATCATTGCTAAGAGGCTTGTGTTTGGGGCCGAGAGGCCGCTTCTTGTGGTTCCCTCCTTTGGCCAGAGGCAGGTGCTGATGACACAGCCGGCTGAATCGCATTCCCCATGTTCAGGGCCTGTTGCAAGTGCTTGGACTCATAGCTCCCTGCTAGCATGAAGGTAAGGAATATGTGAGGCTGGAAGAAAGATCTGGCCTCATCTCTGAGCAGTGAGCTGACCCACTGCTCCTTTTTCCTGGGGCCCAAAATAGACACAAGGTGTAGCTGCAGTTTCTTCAACAAAACCAGCCATGGGAGGGGGACTGAGTGGCCTAGTTAATCTTTCCTCCATGTTGTTTGTCCTTTCAAAATCCTCCCCCTGCTCTTCTTCTCCCGGTGGTAAGGGCTGGGGGGAGATGCGGGTTACTATATTGTTTTCTGCAAGGGTCATTTTGTAGAAAAAGAGCGGGAGGAACTCATTAGCATAACTCATTAGCATATGCCATGCCCCTTTACATCACCAGAAGTGTGTTGTTAGTATAACTGATTTGCATATGCCACACCCCCTGACAGCATTTATTCTGGCTGTTTTGGACCCAATCCTGGCCATTCAGAGCCGAAATTGGGCCCAAAATAGCAAAAAGGGGCTGAAAATGGCTGAAAAGGGGTCAAAAATGGCAGGATTGGGCCTCTGATGAGCAGGAGAGTAATCTACCACCCGTCAGAGGCCTGATCCAGGCGGTTTCGGCCCCAATCCAGGCCAAAACGGGCCCAAAATGGCCGACAGTCAGGTGGGCGGGGCCACCTGACATGTGACCTCTTTGGGGAACTGCCGGAACTGCGTTCCTGTATGTTCCCTCTTGAAATGAGCCCTGGTTTTCTGTGCTATTAGGAAAGCATCTTGGTTGGGGAAAATGAATATCACAACGCTGCAGTGTACTAAATCAGACCATTGGTATGTCTAGGTCAGTGCTGCTTGACATAGTAGCTCTCCTAGATCTTGAATGCAAAAAAAAAAAACGCATCTCCCACATAATTGCCTCTGGTAGGAGCTAGGAATTGAATCCAAGTCATTTGAAAGCATAGCAGACGCTCCGCCTCTAAGCTGTGGCGCCTCTTCCAAGTGATAGAAGAGGCAGATGACTTTTTAAAAAAAAAGTTATCCTGCTGCCGCTCCAGGTAGTGGGCAACAAAGATAATCACTGGGAGATGGCCTGGCATAAGGGTAAGGATAGTTACTGTCCTCCAGGTAGGGTCTGGAACTCTCCTGGAATTACCACTGATCTCCAGACCACAGAGATCAGTTCCCCTGGAGGCAATCACAGCTTCGGAGGGTGAAATCTACGGAATCACATCCCCACTGAACTCTCTTCCCTCTCCTGACTCCACCCTCCCCAGGTAGGTAAAGGTAAAGGTAGTCCCCTGTGCAAGCACCGAGTCATTGCTGACCCATGGGGGATGGCACATCACGATGTTTTCTTGGCAGACTTTTTATGGGGTGGTTTGCCATTACCTTCCCCAGTCATCTACACTTTACTCCCAGGAAACTGGGTACTCATTTTACCAACCTCGGAAGGATGGAAGGCTGAGTCAACCTTGAGACGGCTAGCTGAACCTGGCTTCCTCCAGGATCGAACTCAGGTCGCGAGCAGAGCTTGGGCTGCAGTACTGCCGCTTACCACTCTGCGCCACTGGGCTCTTACCCTCCCCAGGTACTGCCCCCAAATTTCAAGGAATTTTCCAAACTGGCATTGGCCACCCTAGGTAACCGTAGTCTACCAAATGGTACCAGTTACCTGGAAGGAGGTTTTCCCTTATTGAAGACCTTCAAGCAAAGGTTGGATTGTCATCTGTCAAAAATGCTCCAGATTTGGATTTGTTGCACTGAACTAGATGCACTTTGAACTAGATGAGCCCTTAGAATGGCCCTTCCAACTCTAGTCCTAGGATCAGCATGGCCTCTGTAGTCCACGTGGCTGTCTTATCTTCCGTGGGTGAGACTGCCTGCTTCCCACCCTCTCAATGGTTACGTGGCAAAACTAAGTAAACAAGAACTTGCCAGTATTTGGTCATGCCCTAACTGCAAAATGTACATCTTGTGTTTTTCTGGGGCGATTCCATTGGTGGTGACATGCCTTTCTGTTTTTGTGTTTTTGTTCACTGTAGCTTGCAAGGCCCTTGCGAACGAGCTGACATATGATATTAAGAAAATCGGTCCAAAGAGGACTGTGAATTCAGGGACATTTCGAATAAACCCTGACGGCACACGAGGAAAGAAAAAGGTAAGAGGGAGAAACACGGCAATACATGATTGCTGGCATGTGCAATTACCAACCACTTATCCAAACAGCAGTTGGTCTCTTAATCTCCTAACCTTTTCCATAGGAAGGCCAGCAGCCACTAAATTGCTTCTCTTTCCTCTGGGACCCAAAGTAATCTGTGAGCTTGAAATTGAGGTATTTTTTCTCCTTTTCCAGTACTTTTTGGGAGGTTGGGAGGGGGGGGGGGCTTGAAATGTTGACAATGGAGTATTCTTCTATTGCAATACTGTGTTGAAACAAAATAAAGCTATGCAGGTTGCTGCGACACAGGCAGGGAAAGAGAGGGCGAGAAGAAATCTCACTTTGGGGAACTGGTTCCCACGTTACTTTGGGCAACTTTCCCCATTTGTGGAAGTCATCTACTTATACATGCCACATCATGCCACTGGGCAATCTGAAAGTTAGTTTGGTGTACTGGTTAAGAGCGGTGAGACTCTAATCTGGAGAGCCGGGTTTGATTCCCCACACCTCTGCTTGTAGCCAGCTGGGTGACCTTGGGTCAGTCGCAGCTTCTTGGAGCTCTCTCAGCCCCACTAGGAAGGGAATGGAATTCCTTAATCAGACACAGTGAAGGGCTCGATTTGGGTGACAAACTTGACCCAGTTGAAGTTTCCCCCACACATGCCATCTATCAGCTGGAACGCGGTGGAATGGAGTTCTGGAACCTGTTGAAAATGGTCACATGGCTGGTGGCCCCGCCCCCTGATCTCCAGACAGAGGGGAGTTTAGATTGCCCTCCGCGCAGCGGCATGGAGAGCAATCTAAACTCCTCTCTGTCTGGAGATGAGGGGGCAGGGCCACCAGCCATGTGTCCATTTTCTCCAAGGTCAACCCACTGAGTTCCACGACCTCTTTTCCCAGAAAAAATCCCCGCTGTCCATGACCTCCCGTCACCCAGTTTGGGCCCTGGGGAACCTGGCAATTCTAGTCCCCAATGCACAAAAAGTTTTGGGACTGCTGTTCCAAGACTATGTGCCATTACTTAGGCCAAGCTCTCTTCCGTCCAATCATAGGCACAAGGCCAAGTTCCTAGAATTTATATCAGGCCTGGCCAATCTAGAACCTTCATAGTCACAGCCAGTCACAGGCACTGATGTTGCACAGACCTGGTATATTGGTTAAGAGCGGCAGGACTCTAGTCTGGAGAGCCGGGTTCGATTCCCTGCTCTCCGCTTGAAGCCAGCTGGGTGACCTTGGGTCAGTCACAGCTTCTTGGAGCTTTCTCAGCCCCACGCACCTCACAGGGTGATTGTCATGAGGATAATAATAACACACTTTGTAAACCGCTCTGAGTGGGCAATAAGTTGCCCTGAAGGGTGGTATATAAATTGAATGTTATTATTATTGTTTATAATTTATTCTGCTCATAGTGATAGTATTCTGTTCATTCTACCCTGGCAGAATGTTGGTGTGGAACTTACTGTGAACTTGTTTCCTGGATTGTGTCACAGCTCACCCCCACTCCCAGCGTAGCTCAGTGATAGAGCCTATGCTTTGCAGTTCAGAACGTCCCAGATCCAATCCTTGGCATCTCCAGTTGTGTTAAGAGCTTGGGTCACAGTGCCGGGAATGAGCCTGATCTCCTGGAAAGCCACTTAACAGTCAGAGTGGGCAAAACATGCCTAGATGGTCCATCAGGGATACCAGATGGTGGCCTGGCATCCCTGGGAGCTTCAGAGTGGGGCAACAGACTGAAGTGACATTAGGCTATGTGTCAATGGCCATTTCCACACTACTCACCTTCATCCGGAATAGGGCGCAATGTCGTGAAAAAAACACGGAAGATAGCATCTTCTCGCGCAAGTTTCGCGCAATGTTGTGCAAAATCCGTGCAAGAAGACGCTGTCTTGCACAGTTTTTTCACGACGTTGCGCCCCATTCCGGATGAAGGTGAGTGGTGTGGAAACGGCCATTATCACGTTTGGGCAAAAACCCAGACGTGATGTCAGTTTACAGGGCCCAGTTTCCCAACACCAAATGATTTCGTTGAAAGGATCATATTACGGGAAGAACTGACCTCTCAGAATATACGCCTGGCTTCCTTTCCTCCGCAGGATCCTCTAAAATGGGAATGGGAATGTCCCCTTGCAGATGAAGGTTGGAGGTGTAAATAAGATTTGTGCCCAAGGGCAGATAGGGTGTACTCAGGTTGCATTGCATTCAGTGCAATGGCCACACATATGCACATGGAGAGATGTGGGAATGCATGACGACAGCAGTGTAGCCACTGGCTCTGGGGCAAACGTAGACTTTGGTGTGTTTAGCAGACAGTGAGTTCCAAAACAAACAATCAGAACTTCAGGCTGCAATTCAGACTTTTATAAGCAAATACGCCACATGGGAGCATATTTTTCTTTCCAGTCCAGAAGGCCTCTATTGTCATGTTAGAGCCATGCAAATCAACTGATGCTTCTCTGCTTAACTAGGAACTGCCAGAATAAAACTTAGAGTTTGCAAAGAAATTACAAAATATTTTATCTTCGGGCCTAGCCAGGGCCGGATCAACCGGGGGGGCAGGGGGGTAGTCTGCCCCCGGCGCTGCCAAAGAGGGGGCACTGGGCACAGCTGCCAGCCGCTGGGGGCGTGCCAGCAGCAGCGTGGGCAGCTGAGCGGAGGGGGAGGCCACCCACGCCATTTGCCTGTCCCGCAGGACAGGGAGCACGCAGCAAGTCAGCCACCCCCTCAGCGGGGCAGGTGAATGGCACGGGTGGCCTCCCAGCTGCCCACGCTGCCGCTGCCAGCTCCACAGCACACCGTGCACCAAGGCAGCTGGCTTGCCGTGCTGGTGGCATGCTCCGCCCCTGCGTGATGATGTCATAGAAATGACATCATCACGCAGCGCCAAGAGCACGCACGTGCACAGCGCGCACAGGGCCAGACTTGGGCGCTGGCACCCCTAGATCCGGCCCTGGGCCTAGTGCAGAGTCCTAGAAGTGAAATAGCGACCGGCTACTGGCTTTAAAGTGGCATGTGTGTGTCTTACTGAATCACAATGCTGGAAGGCTGTTGTAAAGCTTCCATAAAGCATATTTCTGGGAAACGCATAAGGCACCACACTGACAAGCCATTGACTCTGTTTAATGCTGCCTTGCTTAAATTATAATCTGTACTGGGTGGGAAGAAAGCTGATGAACGGGAAAGAGTTAAAAGAGGGACCATGTACAAAACTGGAAAGTTCATACATTTTTATATACGCCTAAAGTGTAGATCTAAGGCGTTCCTGACAGGTATCTGTGCAGTCTCTTCTTAAAACATGCTGTAATGAGGATATCATGACACCTGTGGGTAAGGTACTGTCAGGAGGAATTTCATCACGGAGACAGTTCAGTCCATCACAGACATGACGAATCAGAATGGTATAGCCACACAACAGGGTAAGCAGCAATTTTCTAAAATGGGAAGTGTTGTACAATCAGTTGTACAATCTTATAGAATCATAGAGTTGGAAGGGACCTCCAGGGTCATCTAGTCCAACCCTTGGCATAATGCAGGAAATTCACAACTACCTCCCCCAACACACACACCCAGTGACCCTCGTTCCATGCCCAGGAGATGGCAAAACACCGTCAGGAACACTAGCTACCTGGCCTGGGGAAAATTGGTTCCTGACGCCCAAGTAGTGATTGGCATTACCCTGAGCATGTAAGAAGGGGCCACGAGAACTAGGCAGTGATGTAACCCTTCCTGCCCTCCCTCTCACGCTCTGCTTAAGTTCACAGAATCAGCATTGCTGTTAGATGGCCAACTAGCCTCTGCTTAAAAACCTCCAAAGAAGGAGAGCCCGCCACCTCCCGAGGAAGCCTGTTCCACTGAGGGATCTCATCTACTTTCTCATGATCTAAACTGTGAGGATCAGCTCATAAGGATCAGCTTGAGATTGAGCCCTATAAGGACCTTCCTCGGGCCTAGTGCCTGCCGTGTCCAGAGACGAAGAGGCTAGGCATGGTGGTGACCAGAATGAGGGTTCCTTGATAGCAGACTTTTGAATATGTGCTCCAGAGAGGCCTGCTCAGCCCCCTCTTTGTTGACAACTGCTGAAAACGGCCCTTTCATCATGTGGCAGCTTGGGTTTGGTTGGTGATTCTTCAGTTTAGGATGATTGCTCGGCTGATAATAACTTTTATTCTGGAACCTTGTGCCTGGTCTCCTGCTACGTTTGCAGCTTTTTTTCGTTGGCCCAGTTTTAGGTTTTTGGTGTGTCCTTTGGGGACTTTTGTGTATTGGCTGGAAGGGCAAGGTGCAATATTTTCAATAATAAATGAAGTCAGTAGAGTCTCCTTGTCGCTCAGGCCAAAGAGCAAGCCTGACCTGCCAATCTCTGAGTGGAAGCTGGCCTACTTGGTCCTATTGCTACTCCAGAGGCTTCTTTCAAGAAAGGGACAGTCCTCGGGTAGTTGTCAGAAGACTGACAGTGACCCTCGGTCTAAATTAACCATCTGCCACCTTTTCATGTTCAGAACTCATAGGGCTGCCAGGTCCAGGTTGGGAAATTCCTGGATGTTTTGAGGGTGGAGCCTGGTGTGGGTGGGGTTTGGGAGGGGAGGAGCCTCCGTGGGATATAAGACCATAGAATTCACCCTTCAGAGCAGCCATTTTCTCCAGGGGGACTGGTCTCTGTTGCCTGGAGATCAATTGTAATTTTGGGAAATCTCAAGTTACCACCTGGAGGCTGGCAACCCTACTGTGCAATATGGGACCAACTTGTCCCTTTTTGTTAAACACATCTACCTTTCTCTCCTCTTTCTTGTTCAACTCTCTGGGCCGATTCACATGCTGCAAAGTCCGTGTGGACTTTCTATAGACCTGAAGCAGCCCCAGAGCATTGCTATTTGCCCATCGAAGAGACCAACATGTGCTGATGGCTATACATGAGTTTCCTTAAGTAGGCAAAGATCACCTCCAGGACCATTTCAAGTTGGAAAGACAACAGGGGGGAGGCAAGGCTGAATTCCCTTCTCACACACTATGGACCTGATCCAAGGTAGTAGTAGTAATAACAACAACAACATTCGATTTATATACCGCCCTTCAGGACAACTTAATGCCTACTCAGAGCAGTTTACAATGTTATTATCCCCACAACAAAACACCCTGTGAGGCGGGTGGGGCTGAAAGAGCTCCAGAGAACTGTGACTAGCCCAAGGTCACCCAGCTGGCTTCAAGTGGAGGAGTGGGGAATCAAACCCGGCTCTCCAGATTAGAGTCCCGCGCTCTTAACCATGACACCAAACTGGGTAGGCCCAGCATGCCTGGGACTTGAGTTCCCAGCACAGAACTCCTGGTATACATCTTGCCCAAAGTTCCTATGGTGGCCACGTGTCTGTTGCATGGACTTTGTAATGTGAGAATTGGCCCTGAATCAGTCGCAAACCTGTAAGCAGGGAGTTCATAACTTCATGATTATGGATCAAGATGGGTAGCCATGTTAGTCTGTCTGTCGCAGTAGAAAAGAGCAAGAGCCCAGTTGCACCTTATAAGACGAATAAAATTTGTGGTAGGGTCTGAGCTTTCGTGAGCCACAGCTCACTTCTTCAGATACCACTTACTAGAAGAAGTGACCTGTGACTCACGAAAGCTCGCACCCTACCACAAATTTTGTTAGTCTCATCATGGTTACAAAGTGTGTAATCCTTTAGGTGTTTTATAAATAACTATCTTCACTATCCCCCTCTCTTCCCTGCTTCCCAATGCCAACATGGTATATTGGTTAGCGTGTTGGACTAGGATCCGGGAGATCTCGGTTCGAATCCCCACTCTGCCATGGAAGTTCACTAGGTGATCTTGGGCTGGTTACACAGACTCTCAGTCTAACATACTTACCAGGGTGACTGTGAGGATAAAATGAAGAAGAGAACAATGTGAGCCACTTTGTGTCACCATTGGAGGGAAAGGTGGAGTATAAATGAAGTAAATAAATAAATTCTCCATTTCTCCTCGTTTTTAATTGTGAAATCCATCCTGAGTCTCAATGAGAAAGGCAAACTATAACTGAACTAAATAAAAATGATACAAACCACTTGAAGTCCGGGCATGAACAAGTTGTGAATCATACCTCACCTGTTGAAGACTGATGCGCTAGGTTCTGCGTAGCATCCCTCAGATCATAGGCCCATTGCAGGCTCATGTCTGGATGCTCCAAATTTAGTTTGTACCAAAGGGTACATTCAAGGTCAAGTTGCCAATGGATTGGCTGGTACTGCCCACTAGTGGTGAAAAAAGACTATTCCTTTTGTTGTTTCTGTTCCATTTGCAGCATTCAGACACATGAAAGAAATTCAGTGCATTCCTCTTAAAACCAAAGTCCAGAATTTCCAGACACTGTGCTTTACTTCCCTGTTCTTTATATATTTATCTAACGGCACTTGACTGTACCTTATCCCTTTTCATATTATTATTCAATATGTATTTTATTATTGTGTGAACTGGGAATGAACAATGAAATGAAAAAAAATCATTTGCTGATTCATCACAAGCGAAGGAAGATTAATAAAAAAAATCCTCAGATACACATGACAAGATCCAAGGGTAATGAGATAACAAACTAAAGCAGTTCAGATTAATTCAACGTGCATTTTGACAAACGGTGTATTTTGTGTTTTATGAAGTATGAGAAGTTGCTGAACTCTTCAAATGTACAAAACTCGATCCTCAAAGGAGACATTCATACGCAAACAACTGCAGATCAGACACATTTGAGTCCAGGTATTTACTAAAAACAATGAATATCCGAGTCTGATGGGGAAACCGGAAAACCGCCAGGCATTTCAAGCTCTACCATCCACAGTGTATTACCTTCCCAAAGGGCTTGCTTTGAATTTCAGCATTTCTTGTAGTGAGCAAACTGATTTTTTCCCCTAATAGCACACACCCCTTAATATTTTCTAATTGCTCATTACTGTAACAGCTCATTACAGACCTGACCCTAGCCTCTTGAGAGTGCCGGGATCTCCCTCTCTTTTTAAATGATCATCTCGCGCTTGCTATTTCATGCAGCCTTCTTGACTCACAACAGAGTGGGATGTCTGTCGCTCTCTCACTTCCTCATCCCACTTTTGTGGCACGTATCATTCTGCCTACCTGCGGAGTATCCCCACAACAAGCTTGTGAGGCCGACTAGGGTGCAAGAACGTGATTGTCTCAGTATCAAACAATCCGCTTCAAGATTTGAATCCAGAGCTCTCCAGCCCAGTGCTCTAACAACTGTGAGCTGGATCCAGCAATCTATGAGTAGAAAGGAAAATGTATCTAACATAGTTTTCCTCGTTCAAGCAGTAGTGCAATGGCTGGAGAAACACAGAGTTTAATATAATTTTAAACAAAAATATGTATATGGAATGTACAATGGACAGTTCATATGATTTCATTTAATCTGGTTTTGAAATTTTTTGAGAAGAAACACCTTGTGCTTTGTCCTGAGCACATGGAAAAGATAGTGGGGGTCCAATTGCTTTCACACAGTGTGAGGAAATAACAAGGAGTAGATTTAGCAGTTCTGCTTGCTCATGGTGGACTGTTGCACCCATGGAAATGTTCCATGCAATTCAACCCTATGCCACACTTGTGGTTTTCTGTGAGATAGTTCAAGGATGACATTGCAGAGCCTAATCAGTCTTCATATTGGGTGTCAAGGATGCATTTTCACATGAGAAATCTAGTGATCTTGCTCCCTCCCTTCTTCCAGCTCGTGGATTGGTTTGCTTTGGTGAGCTCAGCGAACAACTTCCTTTAGAATGCCTCTTGGGGGCACACTGGGGATGGGTCCAGTGAGAAGTCTGAAGGACGGCTGGATAGGTGGTCCTGCCTTATAAAGTTCGCTGTTAGATTCCTTCCAGCTTTATCTCTGAGAGCAATACCTCCTTCTAGCCCCCAAGTGGAGCAGAATTGAGTCAAGACATTTCAGCTCGTTTGCATTCAGTCGGTAAAGACATACGGCAGACGCTCTAGTTGTCCCTGTTTACCATGGGCAGTTCTCGAGCCTCTCCCTGGGGGGGAAAAATAAATCACTGTTCTTAACTTGTCTTTTTTTTGGGGGGGGTCTTTTCCGGAGGCCTTATTAAAATGTTTGTAGTGTGCTGTCATCCTTCAGGGTCTCCTTACCCCTTTCTCTGATGTCTAGAATTTAAATCTAAGTAAGATGCAGGAGAATCTTGTCTCTGTTGCATGCAAATGTACACATGCCAGCTACAAAGCATCGCCTTCCACTTCACGTGATTGATGAGCTGGATTTGGAATTGCTGGTGACACGTTACAAGATGATTTCATTTCTCGAGTATATCTTTAACCCAAGCTGGCTTTTAAATCAGCGGAGGAAAGGCTACTGTGGAATGCGGCTACAGTCTCCTTAGCGCCTTCAGCCACGTGCGATCGGCAGGGAGGGGTTTGGGATAATTGATATGACAACATCATCTCTTTATTTTCTTCTCCGAAATATTGGAGGAGATGGTCTAGCCAGGTCGTGCCAGCTCTGGGCTGGGAAATTCCTGGGAATTTGGGGGTAGAGTGTAGGAACAGTGGGGTTTGGGGTGAGGAGGGACCTCAGTGGAATAAAATGCGCTCGAGTCCACCCTCCAAAGCAGCCATTTTCTCAGAGGGCTGAAGATCAGCTGTAATTCTGGAAGATCTCCAGGCTCCACCTGGAGGCTAGCAACCCTATAGAGTCCTGCGTTACCTTGGGCAGGTAGCAGGCACTATGTATGAGAAACCCTAGTGGAAGGTAGTAAAGGAGCAAAAAAAAAGCTGCATCATGTGATTTTGAACTTTATGATACTAAGGGAGCACCAGCAACAACAGTGTGATGTCACTTCCGGGAAAAACTAGAAGTGACACCATAGTTCTCTAGGAATCACGAGAAGCTCTATGGTAGAATCAAAAGAGTTTCTGGTGATTCCTTGACAGGACTTTCATGACTTCTAGGTTTTTCCCAGAAGTGACAGCACTCTATTGCCTGATGATTTTTATAGATTATTTTTCTCCTGCCAGCCACAGCGGTGGCATCAAGAAACAGGAGCTGGGTGTGGCGGCTTGACAGCTTTACGCTGGTTGGGGAGAACTGCCTTCCTTCTAACAGTGTTAATTTCTGCTGGATCCAACTGAATGTGATTGTTTTTCAAAAGCAAAGATTTTCACACAGAAGTGTACAATCAGAAATACACCTTCCAAGATAGAACTAACACCCAGAGGCTAATCTGAAAACATTTCCATTTATATTACCTTTTGCATTGTCACAATTCTGTAATGTCTGCAGAACTGCATAATGGCAATAATCTAATATTACCGTTACCGAGACTGACTATGAAGATCTTTTGTGCTAAAGAGCTTAAATCTGATTTCGCATTCAGCCTCTCTTCTCAGAGAACCCTGGGAATTGTAGTTCTGCAAAAAAGGATTTATGTCTGATAGAATTCTCAGCATCCTCGCCTCACAATAAGTCCCAGGATTCCATGAGAATATGAAGCCAACAGAGGTTTGTCTCACAGGCAAGGCATCGGAGCCTGTTGCTCAGTGTTCCTGATGATATCATACCCGTTGCTTTAGAGAGGGAGAGAGAAGAAATGAGGCAGGAAAGAAGAACAGGACTGCTTTCAATTTTTTACTAAATAAACAATAGCAAGGAAAAATAGCTGCTTTGGTGTGCTTTTACAGTGAGGGTTGTAAATAGGCCTGGAGAAAAATGGAGGCTGTTAATGGATGCTTAATGGGATGCTGTGCGATAGGATATTTATCAGTTGACTGCTGTTTACCTCCATGCCATGCAAAGCTTTGACTGCCCACAAATTAAGCCTCTATTAAAGGGACAGGACATTTTTGTAAGCAGTTGGCTGTGCTAATTTCAGTAGAAACAAGTTGGGGTAATGATGTTAATTTCTGCAGCAAAAACAGAGTCATGAGGCTCCTTAAAGACTAATAAATGGAATGGTGTAAAAGCTGATAATAGATATAGAGCAGATATGAGTTTACATCTTTTCCAAGACACATGACTGTAGAGATATGGGGGTATTTGGGGCAATGTCATCCTTCAAATGTGTCGCACCCCACCACTGAATTCCCAGCTTTCATTTTTAGTTAACAGTAAGTCCTTACCGCTTTTCATTGCAGGAATATTAGAGGAAATATCAGAAGTTTTCTAGGCATTGTCTAGAGTTACCAACCTCCAGGCCAGACCTGGAGATCTAGAATCATAGTGCATAGTGCAGACTACAAAGATCAGTTTGATCAGCGGTTTGCAAAGTGTGTTATTATTATCCTCACGACAATCACCTTGTGAGGAGGGTGGGGCTAAGAGCGTTCCGAGAAGCTGTGACTGACCCAAGGTCACCCAGCTGGCTTCAAGAGGAGAGGTGGGGAATCAACCCCAGCTCTCCAGATTAGAGTCCTGCTGCTCTTAGCCTCTATGCCAGGACTGTGCAACGTCAGTGCCTGTGACTGGCTGTGACTATGAAGGTTCTAGATTGGCCAGACCTGATATAAATTCTAGGAACTTGGCTTTGTGCCTATGATTGGGTGGGAGAAAGCTAGGCCTAAGTAATGGCACATAGTCTTGGAACAGCAGTCCCAAAATTATTTGAGCATGGGGACTAGGATTGCCAGGTCCACAACCATGGGAAAGAAGGTCATGGGGGGTATGTGCGGGGGAAACTTACCATTTCGACTAGGTAAGTTTGTCACCCATATCGAGCCCTTCACTGTGTCTGACTAAGGAATTCCACCCCCTCCCTAGTGGAAAGTGGCGATTGATTAGTGTGTCATCACAGTATATTAACAACATTGTAATCTAAGTCTCTAGATGGTCTTTTGTAGTGGCGTCATGTAGGTGTTAAATAGAATAGAAACGGAGGTAGAAGCCTGAAAACTCCCATCTTACAGATCCCAAGGAACAGAGTGGAATACTTGCTGTACAAACTTTTAAACCTTTCAGCAGGGAATTATAGAGTTAGTGCAGAATTGTGCTTCCCAGTCATGTCCAGCTAGATGATCCAGAACGGGGGTCAGCTACCTTTTAAAATGACACTGTTCATTTATAATTAAGCAGCCGATGCCAAAATGCAGCACAAGAAAGCAACTAAGAGCCAGTATAGGGAAGCCCATCTGCACAATGGAAAACGTACAACTTAACAGTGCTGATAATCAGGGGTTTTTTTGGTTTTAAATAGGGCCAGTCCTCATGTATTAAGTTGCACTGATTTTCTACCAGTTCTTCCCGCAGGACTTAGGAGGGCCCCCACAAAGTGTTGTAATTCAGTTCTCTTTGGTGGCCCCCACCTTATGGAATGGCAGTCCTGAAGAGGTCAGGAAAGCTCCCACTTTCCTGACTTTCCGCAAATGATGCAAAGCTGAATTCTTCAAGAGGGGTTTTTACTCAGATACTGTAAGGAAGTGGTCTCAGAGAGATGTGTCAGTAAAAAGATAGGGACCGTAGACTTTACTACTATGCACTATCTTTTGCTTGAAATATGATCCTACTGGATAGTTCTGTGGTGTTTAATATGTCAGACTTAGAATTGCTTATACTCTTTTTAAGCTTTTCCTCAACTCTGGATTGGATTTCTGCTGGTTTTAAATCTTTGCAAATTTGCATTATATACCCTATTACGTTGTTTATTGAAATGTCCTTGAAATTGACTGTACTAATTCACACTGTGTAATCCGCCTTGAGTCTCAGCGAGGAAGGCGGACTATAAGTAACGTTAAAAAATAAATACCAGAGAGTACTGCCAGAAAAAAGTCCAGCTGATATGTGGATTAATAATCTTTTAAGATTTAATTTTAGTTTTTGTAGATCCATGTTGGGTTTCAAAATGAGCCACATTTGACTCTTCAGACTCATAGGTTGCAAACCCCAAGTCCAGATGGATATCTTAGTTACATTGAAAGCTACTGACAGTTCTGGAAAAACCGACAAGGACAGACTTCTTCTACCTGATGAAAGTCATCCTGCAAAGTTTCTGCCCTGTAGCCGAGCTGAAAGCCAGTTTGAAAAGGTTCTGGATATTCTATATCATTCAGAGACCCCCAGAGTTGAGTTACAAAACACTGATTGAAGCAGCTTGCACAGAAAAGACAAATTTGACACAGGGCAATAGCTGCCAAAATCTGATGGGTATAAGTATTTTTTGAACTGAAGGATTCCCTAGTGTACCTGTTTTCACTACACGTTCTAACTGTTGATCGTACTGTATTTTGCTCAGTGACTGTCCTAGTTAGTTAGTTAGTTCGTTCGTTCGTTCCTTCGTTCGCTCGCTCGCTCGCTCATTCGTTATTGTCCACCTTTCTCGCTGAGATCCAAGGTGGATGACATCATGCCAGTGAATACTATATAACCAATAGCTAGGACATTCACAGCAAAAATACAATATAGGCAACAGTTAGGACATTCAATGAGAACAGATACGATAGGATACGGTAGCAGCACATTTGGAAACTAGCATAAAGCTGAACACAGAGATGAAACCTTTCTGAATTAAAGCATAAGTAATTAACATTAGCAACATCCAACTACTCAGTAGGAGCATATCTACATCAGCAGACCGAATCCGATAGCCTAGTCTATAGTCCCTGTCCCTCTCTGAGCTTATGACCCAGCCCTGTAGTCTGAACAATTCAGTCTTGCATAGTTCGTGGAGAGCCAGGAGAGTGGGAGCTTTCCTGACCTGCTCAGGCAGGCCGTTCCATCAGGTGGCGGCAGCTTTGCACTTTCAGTGGCCGTTGTGCTTGCTTGCCCCAGGTACTGCCACCAGAGTTTCCTCCTGAAGGAAGCACAGAAGGTATGTTGCATGTTTGTGATGATAAGTCCAATATTCTCACAGAAAATAGACTGGAGCCCTTAAAAATGAGTCTGTTCCACGACAGATAGATAAAGAGACAGACAGACAGACCTTTTTCTCCGTTTCCTGATGTTACTCTCTCTCATACATACATACACTCTTGCTCTCTCTCTCTCTCCTCCCTTCATGAAGTTGTTTTCAATGTTTAAATCAATCATTAGACTATGTTTATTTCAGCAGAGGACTTAATTCTTGAAAGAAATGTGTCCAGTTCCCAAAGGCTGTGATTGGAACATGACCTTTGGTACCTGGGAATAGTGTGAAAAAAGGTTGCCTTTCCTGACAGCTGTGGTGATAATCCTCTTTGTCTCTCTTAAGTGCTAGCTGATAAGTCTGCATAGAATCTGTAGGCAGTATTTATTTCTCCACAAGGTTAAATTACCCCAAAGAGGAAAATGTGGGGGGAATCGTCTGTGGTTCATAACGCGTTTATTTTTAAAAGGAAATTTGGTCATTGTTAGAAATCAAATGTACCTAGTGGGAGACTAGTTTAAATTATTTACAGGCCTACTTAAAAAGGGGGGGGGAACGGGGATTCCTGTAGGAAGTCTAGGCCACACAAAGGCTACAATCCAAAGGGCTACAATCAGCGTTCTGCATGTACATTGGGATTTTCAGCCATTTCCATTCTGGCCCCTCACATCCCTTTGTACTCCAGATCTGCTCCTGAAGGTCACAGGAGCCTCCCATTTTTGTGTGAGAGGGATGGAGTGATTTTTCTGTACATATAGCCAAGTCATCTATTCTATTGTACGTATGATAGATTGCGTAGAAGTCTTCTCTGTCCTGCCATGCTGAGAGATGGCTACTTGAGGGATGTGTATGAACTTGGCCATAGTTCTTCATAAATAGTGCACTTTAAAAAAAATGGACAGTGTCCATTACAAAATATCATGATTCCATAATCCATATTTTAAGGGTTTTCTTGAACTTGCTTATTACTATTTTTACATTTGAGGGTAATAATTTCAGAATTTAAAAAAATTGCTCTCTACTGATTGTTTGGAATATGAGATGTTGGTGAAAATAAGCTCTTGATCACTGTAAGTGCAGGCTACTAAGCCATGCAAATGATCTGCCATTCATGAAATATTTCCAGTGCACTTCTTAATGTTTAGCACTGGACTAGAATGCACTCTTGTGTACTAGATATGAGGATTCTTTGCCAGTGAGATAAGGGATGTGTATTCTCTTTTCTCTCATGCCTTGTTCTGTCACCTGAAGCGCATTTCCAGCCATCCAGAAGGGCATTAAATGGCAGCGAGCACTGCGGTGTGCTTTATTATACACCTCTCTCACACTCTCCCCCCCTCTCACAGGCTAGCATAGAAGGATAGATGAATGGGGTCATGCGCCAAGTCCCCTGCAGTTAACCATTATTTTTGGTGAATAAAGGATGGTTAAGGTTGAGTGGAATGTCAGCAAACCTTTCATCCTCCTTCCTTTCAGCTGTCTGTGTTCTTACCCACAAGCCATACAAAGTTTCCTGGCTTGGTTTTCACATATGTGGCCAGCTGGCTCCTTCTGCATAATGTCTGTGAGTTTCTTGGCTGGAGGCTGAATGTCTTTGGTCTCCACATCTGCAGAGACATAATACTAGGATGCGTCTATCCTGATGTGGTCGACTTAGTTTCAAACTTTGTAAGGAACGGCCAGTGATGCCTGAGAATATAGTCCAGGAGGACACAAATGTAATTATAGTGTTAGCAACATTTGATTTCAAAAGTGGTGATTCCTTAGGAAGTGTCAGGGAAATGGAGACAGGGCAAGTGGGGTCCTCTTCAGTTCCCATGCATGGGGTACCCAGTTTGGATCATTGGTCTTCAGCTCCCCTCCCCCCGCCACCCTGCTATGCAGCCCAATGAAAAAGCTATAATTCGTGTTTGAATATTACAGAATACCCCAGACCCAACCTGGGTATTCTGTTACATGTGAATGAGCTATAAGTCAGATATAAAGCCTGCCAGAATTTGAACATACCTTTGGGGAACTGGATGGTTCCTGATAGGTCTGGGGATGAAGACTATAGCAAAACTATATTTGTTAGTCTCATTTTTCAACCATCAACTGCCAAAATGTGGTTTTGCTGGTTAATCAAATAAAATAATTGACGATTGACAATTGAACTTGTAACGATTATCCTCTTTCCAGAAGTGCTGCACCCACATGGCACAAGAACACGGGAAGAATGTAACAGAGCAGAAAGCGAATTGCAGAATGTAGAGATGCTGGAACACCCCCCCCCCGCCCAGTTCACCAGTTCAGCTCATTTCCTGTTCACAGGTTGCAAACAGGAAGCCAGTTTTTTGATAAACCATTACATGTGTATGTGTTCATCAACTTATTTGTGGCTGCTTGGGCAGGTTGTTTCAACAATTCCTAACAGTACAGTGTAATTAGCTTTTTTCACATGTATGTTCTCATGCATCCCAATGGAGTTCTACTCCGCCCCCCCTGTGCTCTCACACCATTCAGCAGGCAGTTGTTTACACAGACCGTTAAATCATTCATGTCATATGACAGTCATAAATAAATGCTGTCTTTTTACAAGAAACCCTGCCTTTCAGGATTTTATTAGTAGTCCTTGACAATATTGGTGGCTGTCATTCTGTTTGGACCAGCAGTATTTTTACACATGTACAGTTTTGCAGAAATCCTTCTCAACAGGCATTCACATCATTAGGCGCCAGACTGAACAGATTCAGTGATTGGCTCTAGAGATGAGCACGAACCGAAATACGAACCGAACCTCATCACGAACCAGGCTGATTCGTGGTTCAAGAACCAGTAGTTCGTGGGAGCTCATTTCTCACAAACTGTGATGAATTTTAGCCCGTTTTTTTTGGTTCATATTTCAGTTCGTCACAGCAGACAGCCTGGCACCTATCAATCAGTTTCTTAGGCAATGGGGGGGATGGACTCTCTGCAGACCTTCTGCTGACCCAGAAGTGGCGTTTTCATGAACTGAATAAACCGGTTCACGAACTGGTACAAGTTCGTGAAAGTTCATGATTTGTGGTTCGTGAAATGCAACGAACCACGAACTGCATGGTTTGAAATTTTCCTGGTTCGTGCCCATCTCTAATTGGCTCACATCTGATCAACACAGTGGTAACTTCTATGGCCAAACATGTTTTCAGAGAAATCTGCAGCATCCTCAGCAGAAATTTATTTATGGAATTGTTTCACACTTCCTAGACACAACCCTGGAACCCTGGTTAAATGTTTGTATGCGATCCCCATTTACTGTATATAGCTGCTGACTTGGTGTTGATTTAGCTCACAGCTAACTAGTAGCATCTACACTGCATAAACATAGACCTTTCCTTAAGTTCAGCCAGCACCAAAATTAGAACTTCACTACTTCCAGGGCTGCTTCATCTATCTCTCGTGCTCCTAGAGAGCTACTTCCTCCAATGATAGTCAAGCCAAACACTAAGTAGAAGAAATGAGCCCTTGAGAGGAAAGGACAATTTTAAGTCATGTTCGATATCTCTTTGGCTGATTTGATGCTATCTGCCCAACTCCTGCTTGCCTTTTGAGCTAGTGGTAATCATTGTGCTGATCAAATATTGTCAGAGTCCTGCCAGAGAATGCAGATTTTAGGCATTCTGGAACCCAGTGATTTAGCAGACTTCTCCCCATCTAAGCCCTCTGGATTCAATGGATTTAGAAGCGATGCTTGAGATGTCCCTTCTAGTGCTTCTGTTGCTCCATGAAGTACCCTGGAAGTACCCTGAGGATCTCTAACACAGAAAAGCACATTTCTGTGTATTGAAGGTTGCTCAAGAAACGCTCCCTAGCTTCTTGAGCAAGTTGCATTTCCAAGAAAGTCGGAGTGGGCAAAAAATATACTTTGCATTTTGATTGCTTTGCTTTTGCTTGGGTTGTCTGCTTATTATTCACATGTTGGGCAATTTTGGAGTGCCCATTAGAGATTGTAAGCAATATGTTAATGAGCCAGGGCACAAGATACCAGCAAGGAGAGCATAAACTGATTTTTAGCTGAAGTAGACAGTGCTGCATATAATTTAATTTTTTTTTTAGTGTAGCACAGATGGTTTTGTGTTGGACAAGAGGGTTTTTCCCCCCTACTGGAGTTTTCTAAGTGACTGCATAAATAATGTTTAGTGAGATGTCATATTAAGCACTGGCTGCGATTTGTTATTAAGGCATGACCCAGACAAAAGAAAGCACCTTGAATGCCCGTTGGAAAAACCTTTAGCTGGATCAGACCCTTAAAAAACAAACTAAGTTGATATGGGTAGCCCAGTCCTATAATTTACCACATTGACAGTGCAGTCCTAAACAGAGTTACTCTCGTCTAAGTCCATTCGGATTAGGACTGCACTGTCAGTCAATGGTTTATGGGATCATCTGTCAACATCTTCGGGTTTTGCTGAACGCGAACCTGAGCAGAAGTCCTCACCAGCCCTACTGAGTCTTCTCTCTCCCCCTTTCCTCCAATGCACAACACATTGTCACAAACACAAGAGGCTTTGGGGGAACACGGTGTGGCATTCTATAGTGAAAGTGTGCATCACTGTTGCTTTGTAGTGTGGGATTTTCTTGTTAAGTGGTAAGAGAGCCAGGAAAAAGGCTGCCACTTTGAAAACAGTATCGAAATAGCTGGATGTTGCGCTAGTTAGAATATCATAGGGGTTTTTTTCTTATTGAAACCATGAGGTCATAGCAAAAAGATATATCAATACACAAATACACCAAAAGATCAGGCATCACAAAAACGATCTACTACAAGTGGTGTGGGAAAATGCTTGTGCGCTCAGCCATCAAGGCTAGGATTTTTCATGAAGATAGTTTCAGTTGGGTAGTTGTGTTGGTATGCCGTCGAAGAGCAAGATTTGAGTCTAATGGCACCTTAAAGACCAACTAGATTTCCAAGGTATAAACTTTTGAGAGTGAAAGCTTCCTTCATCAAAACTGATTAAAGGAGCTGTGACTCTCAAAAGCTCATACCTGACTTCTCCCCCACAGGTTCCATCTCATATAGGGAGGGTGGAGGACTGGACTGGCCATTGATTACTGCAGAGGTAGAAATGAAGGATAGCCTTTACAGTATTAGTAAATTATTTATGATATAACATAATAAAGTAAGCTGGAGTTAAAACACTGGATATTTTGTTATTATTTTATGTGTCACACAAGTATACTCTCCAAAATATTAAGACTGGATGAAGCAAAAATACTTTAAGCTTTGGGACTAGTGGTGGTGTGACATGAAGTAGAATGTACCTGTTGCATCTACAACGAGCTCTGGAATATCAAAGTTCAAAATTTCTTTACTTCCAAGGAGGGATTTTAATTCCAGATGTTAAAATGTCAGTATTTGTTACATATAATGAAGTTACGCTGATAAGTTACACCCAGGGCTTTTTTTCTGGGAAAAGAGGTGGTGGAACTCAGTGGTGGAACTCAGGACCACACAATGACATCACTTTGGGTCAGCTGGAACAAGGGGGGAGTTTTTTAAAGTTTAAATTGCCCTTGGTGAAAATGGTCACATGGTCGGTGGCCCCGCCCCCTGATCTCCAGACTGAGGAGAGTTTAGATTGCCCTCCACGCTGCTGCGCGGAGGGCAATCTAAACTCCCTTCTGTCTGGAGATCAGGGGGTGGGGCCACCGACCATGTGACCATTTTCAAGAGGTGCTGGAACTCCATTCCACTGTGTTCCTGCTGAAAAAAAGCCCTGGTTACACCACAAAATCTGAAGTACCTTCCTCTGTTCGGATTACGTGTCTTAGCAGTAATAATAATAATAGTGGGACTTTTTCCATGAATTGTCTCCTTTAATGAATGTCAGGTATTCTGAAACGGCATAGGGGAATTCTATTTATAGAGAGACAGGGAGTTGACATCCAAGTAAGCAATATTAGGCTTACATCTGGAGAAAATGACATGCTTTAAGGTCACAAGAATTTATCTTCTCCTTTCTACCCAATCTCATGCACACTTTCACCACAAATTTCTGTTTCTAAATCATACTGGTAAATGCTTAAAACTTTCTTTGATTTCTTTTTTTTTTCCTTGTTGGTGAATAAAGTCTTTTTTTAATTAAGCAAGCCCAGGTGGTAGGCCCACATAGCAAACACATTTTTTCCAACCTTTATAATGCCTCATTAGAATTCTCTCCTTTAAAAGGATTTCTAATTATATTGTCTAATAAAACTAAACCTTGGAGATCATTTGCATATTATATGAAGAAATCTCATACAACAAACTCACAGCGGATTCAATTAACATAATAGCTAATTATATATCCCATCAGCCTTTTGAGGAGCCCAGCATTCATGTTTCTGCTGTTCTGGCCTAGAGCCGGGGTGGGGGGGAAGCTCTGAATTTTCGCTTTTAAATATTGACTCTTAATAAATATCAGCAATGATTGGAAGACTTTTGCCAATTAAAAGCATGTGATTAAACTACATGAAACACTTTTTAAAATGCTTGTTTCCAAATTCTTAGAAACTGTTCCTCCACCCCCCACATCAAGTCAAAAAGCTTTGCACACAGTCAGACATGAACTTATATACACAGGTAGTTGGACACATGCATAATTCATACATAGGGAAACACTGACGAAAGAGGAGAATCTCCCCCCCCCCTTTCTCTCACATGGAATATGCTGCTCAGAAAACTATTTTGATTGGCATGTTGGATTTTGGAAGGTGTCCATCTGTAGCAGTTACATTTTTATTTTTTCCTAACCCATATCCACAAGCCGATTGCTTTGTTGGCTGGTTCTGGTCTCTCTATCAAAGCAGAAATTTACGATGAGATTAGCAGAGACGTAGTAATGAACTGGCTCACGAGCGTCCTTGTAATTGACTGTTATGAAGGTGTCATCTCTGTAGCCTGTAATGAATTCTCCATCATGGGGCTTAAAATTGGCTAAAATATTCTGGAACCGATTTGTATCTCTGTGTGCGCATGGCTCTGTGTATCGGTATTAACTCCCCCTCCCCCCAGCATTTTGAATTACTGGCTCAATCAACTTTATGTTTTTATTGCCGACATGCTTTGAATGATCAGCAGTGCAGATTGATTTGGAAGTGTTTTAAGTAATCTATCCAATACTAAAATCTGCACATGCAACGAAAATTCAAGGGAAGTGGGGAATCAAGTTTTTCAGGGTGTCGAATTATTTATCTGTGTGTGTGTGTGTTAACCAACGATAGCAGCTAAAGTTTGATGCGGAGCAAGATGCCTTTCTCTCTTTACAATGATGGCTGCCTTGTTATTCATATTTTAATGAGGTTACTATCTCTGAGACAGCTTTTTCGGGGTGGAGGCCCACGTCTCCGGTGTGACTACAATAGGAGTTGCTTTATTGACAAGTACCATTCAAAATCTTCAGACCCTCCAAAGAAAGGCTTTCATTTTCTGCCACTTGCCCAAATACTTTTCTTTGCTCTTTTACTGCTAAAACAATTTTAAAGTATACTTAACTTTGGCGGGGATGTAGTTCTGATAGCGGTGATACCAGCTGTGATACAGCTTTGTAGGAAATGTATGTATTCCCAGCTAAATGCACTGGTTTAAATGCAAATCCCGGTTGTTTTCTAATAAAAAAGAATGGCTACAGAGACACAGCAGAAATGATTTGATTATGTCTAGCAGTACTCATTTTATTTGTGAAAGATCACCATGGACTAGTGGAGTGCTTGTATATTTGCAATGAGTGTGTACAATTCTGTGTATAAAGTGGTACCTAAGGTTATGCAGAAGTGGAATTTAATCTCTTAATAATTATGTGGGAAAAGGAAGCTCATCTGAAGTCTCACACTGAGTTTAATTCTCATCATTTCCCCAAAAGAGAGGGTGCGTGTTTGAAGAGAAAGTAATTCACTCTGTTTAGAAGGATTTTGCTAAATATAGAGAGTGTGCTAAAAGGCGCGTAACGTAATGCAATAATGTATTTACTTCTAACATGGCATACACATGGAATAAGCTTTTTTTTTTAATCCAGTCCTTTCTCTGTTCAGATGTATACCCAAATACACATACTTATTGTGCACCATAAAATTGTGTGTAAAAGATAAATGTATGAAACTTATTCAGTCAAAGCCTATTTTATAGGTATGTGTAAACCTCATGAAGACATATACAAAGAAAGAAGGCAATTTTTAATCACCTATTATTAAAAACTCTAGGTTTTTTTAAACCTGTGTTTCTGAAGTACACATTAATGTTATCAGTCCAGCATGTTTAAGAACACTTGATTCCTCATGATGTTGATACATAAATATGCTTATACTTGCACAGATTTGCACTTTTCTTATATTTTGAGATTCCAGTTTGCATTCTTAGAATCTCAGGCAACTTACAGTCTGCATTGATACTTGCTGTTTACATGGGATGTAATTTTCGTAGTCCAATGCTCTTTGATGGACTGGGTATGAGGAACCCTACAAGCAGACTACCTTATTCCCTCCTCCCCCTGAAAGTAAAGTCTAATTGCCATTCCAATGCTGTGAACAACTTTTAGGTCTTTTTAAAAAAAATCTATTGGCTAAGAAACACCTAGCATGTGATTTTAGCTATCTCGATCCTATTTAACTGCTTTACGTTTTCACTCAACATTGAAAAAACATAACTGTCCTTGCTTTCATATGGTAGATATACTGTTCTGTATAATCCACTATGCCTACAATCTAACACAGAGTTAAGCACGCTTAAGCCCATTGAAATCAATGAGCTTAAGCGCTATTAATTCTGTGTTAGATGGTGGCTATTAGAGCTTTAAGACTGGATAGCTCAAAGCTAGGCTCAGTTACATCTCAGCTGAAACTTGCTGCGTCTAACAGTCTTCTCCTCGTCACATCATGCAGCCATTTCATCAAATCTTTGGCCTCTACAAGGAGCTTTTTAAAAATTGTCTTGGAAAACACAGATATCACGGCATTCTGAAAAGTACGAAGGTGCTGGAAAGAAACAGGCAAGCAACTCGTCGCTTTGTTTCCCCTCTGATCCTAAACACCTGAAAGCAGAGTTCCACTAAAATCAGATAATGTCAGGGTATTTGGCTTTTTAATCTCAAATCGTGATGTGTGTACTGGGATGGGATGAGGGGAGAACTGACCCTGAATAGCGTATTTCACGTGGTCTTCTTGGGAGTCATTATGGTTGGCCATTATTAGACTGACAACGGCACAGAGGTATGGAGTATTCTGTATAAAATTTGAACTGGTTTGAAGTCTGCGTTCGTCATCTACAAATTCCTTCCATATTATCCACTATTGTTTAATTATTCTTGTGGTATTCTTCTCTAGTTTACCTTTTTGGGGTTTCCCCCGAATTTCATAAAAAGTTACGTTTCCTAATACAAAATGAGGTTGGGGTTAGAGGAGAAAAGTCTCATAAAAGGGCCTAGTTTAAGAAGCACAGGAGGTTGGGGGGGTGTGGCGGAGGGGGGGGAGGGACTCTAAGCTTTAATTTTAATTCTCCTGCCTTTATTTATCTGATTTGTAGCCAGATGGTGGTGAAGCAAGGAAACCCTTTGTGTAAATGGAGCACACATATGAAAGTGCTTCTGTAATGTAATCATTGAGACCGGAAGGGTTCATACTGAGCCTGAAAAGAGACAATGGAGACTGGATATATCAACATTGCAGAAATCGAGTTCATTTGTGATTCAGTCCCTTTGACTATGGTTGTCATGAAAACTTCCTACTTTGATCAGTAGAGGGTGGAGAGGGGGGGAAATCTTCTAAAGGCCCAGGGATGCAGCCCCGTTGTTTACTGTGCACTTGGCTTCAATTCACGCCCCCTTCCGGAAGAAGCAACAGGGATAGGCGCATCTTGCACCTTGACCTGTCTAGACGAGAGAGAAGTTTTTTGTCCCGGTTACCAAGGGCGAGGGGTGCTCTTTGACCCCTGCAGCACTAGCTGTGGAGACCCACTAAGTATGTAGGTAGCGTTCTAAATGTTTCCGCTGGATTTTGGCTTAACTCTGAAGGAAGAGGAATGGGCGAAGACATGGACCAGCTGTTTGAAAATAAAGCTTGAAATAGTAGAACCTGGGAGAACTTATATTTTGTAAGCGATTATTTTCTTTGCAAAAACCCCTGGGAGGCATTAAACAGCTGCATCTGAGTTGACGAACAGCAAGTAAGATAGACCAACTGAAGGGAAAGGGGGGAGGGAGAGTGACTTTCTAGCAACTCTGCTCCATTTAAAGAAGTGAATCTGACTCCAGAGAGAAATCTTTTCAGGGTCCCACGAAGAAAACACTGGGCACTGGAAGAACATTTCTCTTTTTATTTGCTGAGTCTTGTACATAGAGTTTCCAAAATGTGCTTAAAATTTATTTCAAATCTAAAAGGAATGTTTTGTGGAAACTTAAAATGTTTAGTTTTTTAAGTGTCATTTAGGTTCAGGAGACATTTTTAATGATTTATGTGCTATGATATATATTTTAATGATATATAGGTCAGCAGTTATGCAGATGTGGAGGTATGTTGACTACTTCCTTTGGCTGTTCTTAGCCATTTCTGCTTCTGTAAGTTCATATTCTTTGCTCTGATAATGTTTGAAGTTTAAAAATTGTATATATGTAAGAATATTTCCCCTTTTCCTTTAGATCCCTTTTGCAAAATCTGAGACCTTTTTAACGGATGTTTTGGAAAAGATATGTGATCGAATGAATGATTACCAACTCCAAGAGGATCCAGACACGAAGAAAAGAATATTCAAGAGATATGCTCCTCGGAAGGATGAGGAAATCTATGCAGAATATAAAAAATACTTTTTTTATTCTGATGCTTATAAGCCCTTAAAATATGCGGTAAGACATCATAATAACCTGCTGACATTTCAGGCGGAATTGCTATTAGCATAATATTTGATATTGCATATTAAATTGTTCCATTCACTGTAAACTCATGGTTTTCATTGTATTGCCCTATTCTTGCATACTTTTTACTAGTAGTAAACAGTGCAGCATGGTTTATTGGTTTTTCTGAGAAAGCGTTGCATATACAATGAAATATTGAGTAATTCAGTACATTAGTTACATAGGTAGAGGCTGTTACTGTCTGTTTTCATGCTGCCATTCTCTCTAACTAGATTCTTTAAAGAACAAAACATCTGTTTCTCTCTACTGCTGACTTCAATAAGAAGCAGATAGTTTTGAAGCTAGATTAACAATCCAAATGTTATTTTGAATATTTAGTGCTGGACTGGTGTGGAAAGGGGAAGTTATGCTCGTTATCCATTTTTTTTCTTGGGCCTCATTGAAAGGGAACCCATGGCCTGAGCGAGAACGAAGGCCTAGAGCCGACTGAAGCAAGCGCGTGGCTCCTCACACTGGCCTGGTGCCACAGTGTTCTTTCATAGAACAACACGTCATTTTTTTTTCACATGTCGAGCGTCACGGGCACGTCAAAGAATGCTCACTATATTTTTTAAAAACAGTCTCTAAAACTGATGTGAATAGTGATAGATTTCCACTCCAATCCGAAGCCTTGAGTATATCCCATTGTTTTCAAAGCAGTTTACTTCTAGAATGAATCCATTTAGAATTACGTTTCTGATCTAATTTCAGCTACATTAATGTTAATTCAGCAGCAGTAACAGCTTAGTAGAGTCACCAAGAAAGCCAGTTGCCTTGGTTCTTTTGAGATGAGAATGGAAATTCTCACATTTTGTGATTGTGTTTAATTTTGTGTGCTGGAATTGTACCCATATCTCTCATACTATACACTATCTCTCATCATTGGAGATGAGCGTAAGTTGGGAGCCTTTGTGCTAGATTTTTGGCCTCCTGACTGAAATACATTTCTAAATTTTTATTTTATTTTTAAATGTATTTCATTACTCTTTTCCTACGACCCATTATGGAATTTTAAGGACAGCAAGGTATACACTTAACTCACAGCTAAAATTGCTTTGCTGAGCCAAGCATTACAACCAGTCGCCCAATGAGATTGTGTGAAGGCAGCGGCCACAGTTCAGAAAATTCGAAATCTAACCAGTGCTTCAAGTCCCGATTGCTGGTTGCTTTTAGCATTTTAAAAGATGCCAGCATTTCAGTAAAAAGCCAAACCAAGGAAGGGTGCTTATGTCTTAGAATGCAGAAAATCTATATAATGATTTTTAAAAAATAAGACTTGGTATAAATGTCTCCTGACCGGTTCATAATGAGAGTAAACACCACCATAAGAAAAAAACGTTCACAATTTCAGTATGGTTCTTTTTTTTAAAAAAACCTCATAAAGCAAGCAGGCACTTTTAGCAGAAATGGATCCTGAATGAGCATACCTTGAAATCTTGGCTGTGTTGTTCATTTATAAAGAGAAATAAAACAACGTGATCAGGAGGTTGCACAAGCCAAACACGCCACATGGCCTTTTTTACACTGTACTTCTTTGCTCCTCTGTATAACTTGGTCTTGTTTAGTTCTTTGCTAGAGAGCAACTATTTTCCCTCCTTTCAGTGTGAAACTATCATAGAACAGTATGAAGATGAAATATTCTCACTTATCGCCCAGGAGGCAGACTTTCTGGCTGACAAGTTGTGCATTGAAAAATCAGGTACTGTGTCTGATGTAACATGTGCTCTCTCTCAACAGCGTCTCTTCCCCCCCTCCCCCTTCAACCGAGTTGCATGGCTTTGGTGCAGCAAAAGCTGTTTGGAAAAATATCTGTCGCTGAATAAGCATTGACGTTGCCCTGCCATAGAGGGGTGTGTGTCTCTGTGTGTGCAAAGTGGGTTCTTTTACAGGGATTTAACACCAGCCCTTAAATTCTTGCTCTGATTCTAACACGCCATTTTAAAAAATTCCTGCTGAATGTTCTGGAGGCTTCCGCTAAGCATTCGTTATTACCACACCTGAAAAAAGCTCCTTTGCATACAAAGCACAAGGAATGCTATCCCGTGCCCAATGGAAGCTGTGGCAAAACTCCTTACTGGTTTTAAAGGGTTTGGATTACTCCCAGGGTTCATTTGTAACATTTATTTTTGTGACATCTAGAACCCTGGAAAAGGGGGATTATGAAAAATAAACATGACATTGCTAAAAATCATTGTGGTTGGCTACAGATTGGCAATGATACTTGAGCAGCAGCTTCTTTGATTTCTATCCAGTAACATTTTTTTTAAAGATTGTAATGTTTTTGCTTGGTCCTCTGACATCATTCCAAAGAATGTCTGGATAGGTAATTCCCTATTAACAAAGGCATTTGGGCCATCTTGATTTCCATTGGATCTTATTGGTACAAGTCGCAGATGAGAAATCTCACGTCTAAATCCAACCCAGTAACATTTAAACAAAGTTAAAACTACTATTTTGGGTTTTAAAATATTCTAGAAGAGTAGGAATGTGGGGGGAAAGGGTGGGTCACATAAGAACCCGTGCTTGTGTGTCGTTTGGAGATTTGATAGATCTAATATTGATTTAAAGTACAAAAGACATTTTTAGTGCAGGAGATAAAAGGTGCTAGAACAGGGGAAGTTTGCACGTAAGCGAAGGTAAATACCTAAGGTCTATTATAAAGCCCTCTTTGCCATATACATAGACACATTATTTACAGTTATAGATTTTCAATGATAGATCATTAATTTATTTTTTTCCTAATGTATTAGTAAAACGATTCGTGAAGACAGTTTGCAAAACGCAGTGGCCTCAGCATGTACAACATGCATTTACCACAATCTGTTCTTTCCCCCCCCCTCAGATTTCCCCCCCAAGTACTATAGAGATCAAGAGAATAGGAAATTAAAGGACAGAAAGAAACAGATTGATTTTATGAGTCATTTTTCACCAATATGTTGATCTGATTCAAGCTTGCCTGTAGCTTTCGCATGAGGTAATTTGCTGTTACATCTTAGCCAAAAGCATGCTAAAAGTTGTGTGTTTATGCTAAAGACAAAAGTAATGAATTCCCTGTCCTGGAGCATCTGCCAAAGTAAGCTTTAGCTTATGGAAGCGAAGGCTAGTTATAAGTTAGGCTGCAATCTAGGCATGCTTATGTGAGAGGCAGTCTTATTGCGCTTAGTAGGACTTACTTGCAAGTAAATGGGTTTAGAGAGGGGATGATGAGCTTAAAAGGGCCTGATGATTCTTTTGTCTTCTTTCCTGATTGGTTTCAGCAATAACGGTTTCCTTATTCAGATTTAAATTTTTATAAAATGGTATAGAAGCCTATCAAAATATATCTTCAGTCTTCCGCGTTCTTGGAAACAATCTCAAAGAAACTGACAGTCTTCCAACAACCTGTTTTCATCCCAGTCTGTGAGACTTACTTCCAGGTTGCTGAGTTAGGTTGTGATTCTAACAGTCTCCATCTTACCATATTTCCTCCAAAGCAAATCCTCAGTGGTGTTTTACTCCCCAGAAACTGTGTATAGGATTCCATCCTTAGTACACTTCTTTGGAAGCTAATTCTATTGAAATCAAAGTATCTTCAAAGAAAGCCTTGTAAGGATGGCGGTGATGTGCACTTAATTGTGGAAGGAAGGACAGACCTCACATCAGACTGTAAAATGAGCATTCAGCTTTGCAGAATTGAGCAACTATTGAAAGTAAAGGGGGGGGGTTAAAAAGTTTTCCATTTTTGGCCAGTATAGAATCCAGAAGTACAGGAGTAGGCTATAGCATTCCGTGTTCTTGACCTTCTCATACCTTCAAGTACTGCAAACATGGCAGCCTTGCGATTCAGAAAGCCCATACGTGCAAGAGAGAAGGAAAAGGTTAACAGTCATGGTCGATGCCGTTCCTTTTTTAATATCGGAAAGATTCAACATAAAAAAAGAGCATACTAATTCAAGCTCAGAGGTAGATTTTTTTTAGGGAAAAAAGAAGCCATAATGCACAATTCTTAAATTAATTCAAATCACCCTCTTCAGCAAAAGGAAGACGAAGCAGCTCTCCTGAACTGCAGGTGGAGAGGGAATCAGATTCCAGATTAGCAAGAGAGTCACATTTGGCGACTAGAAGAGAATAAAAGTAGAATTCTCCAGGAATTGTTAATAGGGGGACACTGCACAGGAAGGAAGGAAGGAGAAAACATAGTACAATCCTTATGTACATTGTACATCTATAATTCATTCCCCATCTATATTATATTACAGCTTTGTTATAAACTTGCGTTAATGTTGGCAGTCAGTCACATCAGCCTCACAGTCTGTGTCAAAATATACTCAAGATACTATTTTAGATGCGTGTGTAGATTTATGAAAAACTAACGTTTTCAGGAACCCAAATGGCCCACGGAAAGGCTTTGCCTACGGCAAAGAGTTGATTATGAGCTGAGGAATTTCACAGAGAAGCAAACTACAAACAGTGTGCATCTGAATATTTTGAAACATTTCACAAAGCCAAGTTCAGGGAATATCGTGTATTTGGGGTGGCCTATAAGAAGTTGACTAGAATTGGAATTAATTAGCTAGGCACTTCTTCTATTGCACAATGGAAATGTATCAAAGCCGTGGTCTTCTCAGAAGGCATATATGGGAGAAGCTGCATGGATTTCTTAAGAATATATGGTACCAGTATGTCATATTCAGCAACCCTTTCCCCTTCACATTCTACTTGTATTCTGTAGATGTTTACATGACATTTGCATCTCTTGTTTGACTAAAGAGCCAAGAAATACTTCAGTGTAATGTGTTAAAAGGATGAAACCCTTTGATATAGACAACTGTAGCTCGGTTATCTGTCAAAAGTGCTCTTTGATCTCATTGAAATTCTCTATGCTACACTTTTCCTAGACAAGGAATCAAAAAAGTATGAAACACACTTTTTACATTCCTTGCTCTTTTCCTCCCCCAATTTAAGGAACAGGGAACTGTTTTTGGAACATAATGCATATTTTAATTTTCTGCCATAACCAGAAGGCTGAGTTCTGCATAGTCCCAAAGACTTTGTAGAAATCTTGATATATGTCAGGATGAGCTGTTGGCTCTCAATATGTCAGATGGTTAGCCTAAACGATTTGGGGGAGGTTGGGGATGGGGGAGCAGGATATTGGATTGTGTACATTCCAGACTTTGTTGATCCTCTGGTTTCTAGCTGACACTTTGAAAAGATTCATAGCAATGATCTTGTTTGTAATAATCAGAATTAGGAAACAGGCCAAGTATATTCTGGGTTAACGTATGGACTTCTGCCGCTCAATTTACCATCAGAATACAATACACTGTTGTAGCTTCCATATCCCTCCCCTGCCCCAACTTTATCATTAAGGTAACATAGAGACTTCTATTATAATAATCCTCTTCACATGCTCATAACTCTGCAAAATTATTCTCTTTGGCTGAAATTTTCCATTCTCATCCCAAAGGTGAATTTATTTATGTAGGAAGCTTGAGCAGAAACCATCCATGCATTTTCAAGTCACGCAAAGGCAGGGAAATGTATCTATTCTACTCTAAAAGCTTGTGGTTTGCTTTCCGCTCCTCCCTTCCCCTCATTCCAACATGTCTATTATTTCTCTAACAGCAGAGCTTTGAAAGCCGATGTTTTCCAGGTGACTAGTCCTCACTGAGAGTTGCTCTTCAGGATAATTTGCCAAACCCAAAGCTCTACGACACAATTCTGAACAATACAGCTCTCTCTTGGGCTCATGAATTAGGCTAACATTTGGAATACAGTCTTTGGGACTGAGAAAGTGTTTCCCTTCAAGGATGTAATTCTTTTTATGAAAATTTACAGTTTCATATTTAACTGAGGGTTCCCCCCCCCAAACGACTTAGAGAATTTCCAATAAATAAATAAATAGTTTCGTTATATCTTTCTCCTGCAATGTGTCCTATAAATTCATGCTTTGAAGGGACAAAGATATGGTTCAGAACTGAGTGCTTAATGACCTTGTCTTTCATTCATATTTTTTTTTAAAAAAAACAAGTAAAATATCATTTTAACATTGGGATTTTGTTTTGACTTTAAAAAAAAAGAAACACGCATATACACACATGTGGGTTTGCATGTATATAAAGAAACCTGAATTTAAGTTTTAAAATACCCTTAATTATGAAATCACTTGTGAAAACTTGCTGTCCTTCTTTAAAGTTGTTCTGTTGTAAAGAGCTGTGCCAAACCCTCAAAAAGATTGGCTTATTGTCAAGGTGATGATCAGGGAGGTCTGAGGTACTTCTTACTTGACAGTAGCTCATAGGCCCAAAATGTATTTCAAAATAAAACACAGATAACTTAGCTTTAACTATGATTTGTTGCATTATTCTCTCCCAGAGCTCCTAGAATGAAAAGTTGTATAGTTGGATTGAAAAGCTGTAACAGAATTCAAATTGTTGAATGTTTTAATGATGCGTTACTTTTTCCTCTCTTCAGGTCTTTGTGAAAAGCCTGAGGAGACACATACTGAACTCTAGCAAAACAGCAGCCGACTAATATTACGGATGAAGAATGATGACTGAAGTCGCTCTACGGTCTCTACCTTCCATTCTTATTTTCACTTTTAAAAAAACTATCTAAAAACTGTGGGTTTTAAAAAATTGACAGACTAATATATTAAAATTGCCATTTGCCACATTTGTTGAGTACACTAGACCAGGACTTGTTTTGCTAGTTGGAGGAGAAAATTCTTCCATAATAAGGCTGTTGTGTCATTCATACTAACTTCTAAGAAATCCAGAGGCTCTTTATAAGAGGAATTGTTAGTTCTGACTGGTAGAATGTTGACCAATGCTGATCACCACAAGGTGATGAAGTTAAATTATAGTGCTAGTGTATTGTTCTGTCATTTTAGCCAAAGCTTGATTTCCCAGAATATATGAATATAGAAGGCCTAACCTTAAATATGGAGTGTAAACCTGCTTAGCTCAGAGTTAGCAATTGCTTACATGGGTGTGATCACCTGGAAGTCACAGAGGAAATGCTAAACCACTCCTTGACCTGTCAACCAACTCTGTGGTGGAGTTGCAACTTCTTTGCACCAGTAAAGTCTCTTCAATAATTGCTTTTATTGGAAGGTATTTTATATTATAAATTTGTACAGTGTGTTTCTTTATAATTCGCAACAGTTTATAATAAAAAAGCTCTCTCATTCAGTAGCTCTTGCTTACAGCTAATATAAAACTTTTTTTTTCACTTTCTAGTAACATTTTCTTGATAAGCATATTCTGCTTATAGGCTACTTCATATGCTGATCACCCACAAATTTAAAAAAAAATATTGAAAAAGTAGAAACCTTAAAGTCACCCACAGTTTGGGGGCAGGGTGCAAAATGTTCTGTTGGATACATAATTTTGAAGAAAAATAGATTTTATGTTGTGAGGTAACTGGGAATTCAATCAAAACCTTTACACGTTTTAATAGAAGTGTTTAGAAGTTAAAAAAAGAAAGAAACATCCTTGAAATATGTCATAATAATAATAGAAAGCATCAACACTGAACTATTAGAAACATCACAGTAAGTGTCTTACTAAATTAAGAAGGAAAACCCTTAAATGCTTGCTTTAAAATATGCTTTATTCCCAGTAATCAAATTCCCTCTGCTGTCTTTACAAGTTTAATATTTGCAGAATTTAGGCTGGCAATTCATTCCTTGGAAATGTGATTTACTTTGATATTAGGGCTAAAGTGCATTTTACATATGAGCCAGGTACACGATCCTAGTACATGCATTCATTGTGAACTTTTTACTAATATGGCTTTAACTGGAGCCAATAATCCGCTTTATAACTTGACCAGAATTCCAGTGTCATGGTTTACAGTCTTGCCCACAAGCCTTACCGGGCACAGATGGTGGGTTTACAATGGCTGGTAACCCAACCTTGAACATATTACTTGGAAGTAAACCCTATTGATATCAATGGACATATTTACAAGTCATATGCTTACGGCTGACATGCTACTACCACTCTAGTGAATGGGACTTCATTGGCTTACATTCTGTTGTACCTATTTCAGTTTAATTGGATTAGGTAACATGAAAGTCATAGTCCTTCCACCCAGAAAACATGTATCTGGAAACCCACTCCATTAAAACCAGTGACATTTACCTCAAATAAATATAACCGAGTCCAGACTCCAGAACAATGCCTTAATATTCACTTCATTACTGAACTGTATTCTTTTACTTACTGGCAATACATCATTACAGAAGATATTTTGCAAGAGGTTCCATCTTAATAAAATGAACTGTTTTAAAGACTTGTCAAATACTTGCTCAGTTTTGTACTTTTAAAATAACTTTCTATTGTCTACCTCAGGAATTGGCCGATTTTACATTCTTTCATTTCAACCACACAGTTTGGCTAATTGGCTAGGTTTCTATTCTGTTGATTAATAAAAATGAACGCTCCCCCCCCCCCAAATCAATTTGAGGACTTTAATTTTGACACAAAACTAGTGTGCTTAGCAAACACCCCAAATATGTAGAAGAAACCAGCAGGTTTCCAGTTGGCTTCATTTAGACAAATAAAGCTAGAAGCTCAGCCCCTATTCATGGTAAATGGAAAATTAAATGGAAAGGGTCAAATTGCTTCCTTCACACTTCAAGGAATCCTATTGATTTTTAGGGCAAAGATAAGGAAAGAACATACCCAAAATCTATATTTTATATATATTACAAAGGGGCATAATCAACTTGAAATCTCATCAGTTTATTTTAATGGCTCAGAAGTAGTCTCAATATCCCAATTAGTTTTGGGGGATGGTAACTCATATTTTTCCCCCTTTAAAAAAAAAAAAGACATTGCTATTTTGTACAATCCATCCAAATGCCAAGGAAAGTGATTCAGCGTATTGCAAAACTCAGTATATGTGTAAAACTCCATGTAAAGTCTTCTACCTGATGTATGAAATAAAACAATTTGAAGACGCATAACATTTTCTTCTTCCTATTTCTCCAGTAATCTTTGACATTACTATTTACAGTTGACAATAAAAGAATGTCCAACTGGATGTGATTGTTTGTTTTCATAAACACCTACTTTTAGCGCTTTGACACTGGGTTTATTCTTTATTTATGGGGCAAATACTGGCACACCTACAGGATGTGAATGTCCCTGACTCTGTTTGGTTTTATCACTGGATTTCCAGCAGCGTTGTGTTGCATTGAAACCATGCCTACAGTGACACAAGCCTACATACATTTTAACAGCCTAGAAATGGAAAGAATTTCATGTGCTCTTTTAGTAACAGTTGGTTGTATCTTAAGGAATATTGGTTCATGTCCCCTTTGGAAAATTACTAATAGCTTTCAGAGCCACACGGTGAGATATAAAAATAGCACCATGCAAAGTGGTGGCACTGATCCACGGTCACATGTGCTAATTCCATCAGGATCAATGGAGGTACTCCACTCCAAATCCGAGGCAAATCACTGTTAGTAATTTAAGATGAGTATGCCTTTTCTAGGCTTGCCGTCTTCACTCTGCAGTCCTATGTATGTTTACCTAGAAGTAAATCCTACTTTGTTCCATCAGGTTTACTCCCAGGTAAGTGTGCGTAGTATCACTGCTTTAACCTGGGAAATAATGAATGTCCAACCATTCCCTGTAGTAGTGGGGTGAAACAAGGAGGTACATCAAGAGTCTTCTTACAACCCACAGTGAATATTAATATTACATTACTAAATGTGCCATTAGGAAACAGATCTCCGCTAGCTGAAGGTCATGCTATTATGCTACGCCGCACAATATAGTTCAGCAAAAACAACTTACCTTCCATAGTTGTGAAGACTTTTTATACCAGACTTGCAGTTGCTTCTTGTTGCTTCAAGAAGATCCGGTTTTCCTAGATATGCAATTTGAACGTGAAGGCAGGGGTGATGGAAGTTTGTTTGGAATATGCCATTTTGTGCTCAGAAAAAAAGTAATGTTCTATACCATAGCAAGTATTTTGTACATAGATGGCTACACCAGAAGTAGCCTAAAGTTGGTAGCATGCGCCTATTGTTATCAGGACCATCCTAAAATTCCTGAGTCTATTTATTTAGCTGGTGTTATAATGAAGAAAATTAATAATTATGGAACCCCTTTCTTTGAAAAATATAAATTGATTCATTGATCAAAAAGAGACATCATATATCACTAAAATAAAACATACACCATCTTACAAAACAGGATAGTGTAAGATAACATCGCTAGGGAATCTCGTCTTCCAGCTGAAGGTTACTAATGGGATATTCTCAAATCAGTAAATTTTGAGGTCAGTTTTGCAAGGCCATATTCCTAACAGCACTTATTTGTATAATTTTTTTAATTAAAAATGTTTTCCTGAGTAATAAAAAGACCAAAAAAGAGAAAAAGAAAGAAAACAAATAAATAAATCGCAACCAAAAGAGATAAAAGCAATAGGAATTGGGAATAAGTACCAATTTTCTCTGTGAAAAGATATGTAAATATTACATATTATACTCTATCTCCAAATTTACCTTTACAATTAATAGTATACCTTAACCTTAAGTGGCTACATCTCCTTTCCCTCAAAAACATATTTCTTCACATTTTAGTCTTCAAATGCACAAACCATCTGTTCATTTCTATCTGTTTTCCACAAAATGTCTATAACGGGCTTCCATATTTATCCAGTGATTTTTCCCTAATCAGAGTTCAATTTGGGCATCTCGGCATACTCCATCATCTTCTCCAGCCATTCTTCTATTGTAGGTAATATCTAAGGACACTTATTTGGAAGTAAGTTCTGTTGAATTCAACAGGACTTCCAAATAAATATGTCCAGGTGTGTAAAAACATAACGGCGCTTAATAACACATTATGCCATTGCTTGATGAAATATTTTTGCTTAATTAGCTATTAAGTTTAGCTTCTAGCTCTGGCAGTTCTTAATGTACTAACACATATAAAGTTTTCATTAAACCCAGGAGAGAAAAATAGGATGATGAGAAATTGTATTTTATTTGTTGCAAAAACTACCAGCTGTACAAACATAAAAATGAACAACACCAGATCAGCAAAACTGTTCAAGGAACCCAGAGGGTGTTTGTATGAAGGCATCATGCAACTAAGGTCAGTGATGCCGTGCCCATCTGCAACAGCCAAATCCTCGGCGACTGTTGTCATTCAAAACAAAGATGGCGAAAGGGTGAGATTCACGTAGTTTTTAATGGTCGATTGCATTTTCTGCATCGGGTCAATCAGGCAAAGAGCTCAGTTTTGCTGTGACTGATATTATATTTAATGTGGGTTGATACTGTTTGCTAGGAATGAGCTGCCACCACTATATTCATAGCACTGAGGAATGGAGGTTGGAATTGAGCTGAAGGTCCCCTATGAAAAAGATCAATAGTTTATTTACTAAGATAAGCCCTAAAAACAAGATTGTTCAATAACAAGTTATATTTTTCTACTCATATTTGCTCCTGGCGTGCATTCTCATACACACACACTTGCACACCCAAAAGGGATTCCAACACAACGCTTAGAAAATGTATATTAGTCCTGCTGCATTTTGTATCTTATTGACATAAGTCAAAATATGACGAGTAGAATATTAACTCATACTGGAGACATCCAGCACGCATTTAGTTCATCACAAATTAGGGGAGCCGCATCGAAATGTAATGAAATACTATTAATCGCACTTCTGTGTGAAATACTCTGTAATTATACTGAACACAACCATATACAGCATGTTTTGTTATGGTAGCTTAACTAGATAATTAGAGCTAAAGTTATTTGGTGGCTAGATATCATATGTGGATCTCTAACAACTATAGCAGAATTTCAACACTCCAGCATAAGGGTAAACTCAGAGGTATGTATACTTTGCACAAAAAGCCCAACGATATCTCTGTGAGCAGGTAGCCCATATTCCATGAGAAGGAAACCTGGAGTCCGTGATTTAAGCAAAAGAAATATTTTTGCACATATTTACTTGTTTGGTATAATTTGTTCTGCATCTGCTAATTATGGTGTGAGGTAAACTATTCAAGACACCGGATTTCCAGGCTCTGACAATGCAAAAGGTCTTCTACTTTGAAAATTATTAGACGTTACCCATATTTTTTTAAAAAAAATGTTTTCTTTACAGCCACGAGGGCTAGAAACATGTAGAAACTTGCTTCTTTAAAAAAGCTGAAATTCTCAGGATGTAGAATTTTCAGTTCCAGATCCTGCGAGGTTACTATGATTTCAATAGGATTAGATTGGAGTAACTCTTTTTAGTATTACACTGTAAGTATATTAGGCATATGCTGTAGATACAGTGTGTGTGTGAGAGAGAAGGGAACCGTCCAGAGAGAGTTTTCTTTGAGTCTGTGGTGTTACAATGAAAACTGTACAGTATCTGACAAATGGTAGCCAGCATTGCAACCTGACAGTTAACTGCAGAAAGAGAATAGAAGGACAAGTAGGAAGGTTTGCAAAATCAGAATAAAACACAAGCCCAGTAGTTCTTCAAGGCCCAGGCCTGGCTGGCCCAAGCTAGCCCGCTGTAGTCATACCTTGGAAGCTAAGCTGGGTTGGTCCTGGACTCCTGGTTAGTATTTCAATGGGAGACCATTACAAAAATCCAGGCAAGTGGCAGGCAATGGCAAACCACTGCTGTTTGTCTCCTGTATTGAAAACTGTCTGGGGTTGCCATAAGTCCACTGCAACTTGACAGCACTTCACACACACACGGCACATTGTTAGATACCTGATCTTTGTATCTGATTACATGAGCTTGGACTCACAAAAGCTTATACCATGGAATTTTTTGTTGGTCTTCAAGGTGCTACTAGGCTTGTATTTTGTTCTACCACTACAGTCTAACATGACCACCTACCTGAAAAAATTGGTATTTTGCACATCCAATATTGGGGAATACGATGCCTTGTTGCACATGTCCCAGTAGGAGCTAAAATGTTGAACTGAGAACAAGGGCCCCCACATTTCAGAATCTGCCTAGAGATAAAAGACACAATGCCATTAGATTTACTACACTGGGAATGGGATGCTGAAAACAGAGAGAATATTGGCCCAGAGAATATTGAGTATAGTTTTAACATTAGAAATCTTAGGAGGGTGGATCGACAGCAAACCAGTCCAACCGCTGGTATGTATCTCTCAAATATCCATTAAAACAAACATCAAGCATACCTTGAAAGGCCCTTTTCCAAACTCTGTAAGATTTGAGGGGCTTTTGAAACCAGGTCAAGCTCCCCAAGGCAAGGCAGTACAGATAAAACATTGAGCTCCCCGGACTAAGAAAGCTTTTCACTGGTGCATCACCTGTTGTTGCACAGATCTTGAGTATAAAGGACCACCTTTATACATTACCAGAAAGGTAACTATCACATTTTGAGAAGAATATCGTAATGAGGCTTTGCATCGGGAAGAGTGTGGGAGACGAGAGACCACGGGGCCAATTCACAAAGCTCATTTAAACGAAATGGAAAAGCAGGGACCTTCAGAGTGCCTTTAAACATATTTACAGGCTAGGGTGGTCTAATGGCATTCAGCAATGAATTCTGTTGCCTTCAGGAACAATTGATAAAGATTCTGGAAACTGCCTGCTCCAGCTGACTATGGGGAATGTTAATAAACTAGTACCCAAGGACTCCAAAGAGTGTGCAGAGGAAGAGCGGGAACTAAATGTCAGCTAATTAAGTCGGGCTGAGACCATGAAAGATCTTGTGAGTTAAAAGTTAAATATTAATATCGGTTCCAAACTTTATGAGGAGCCGGCTTAGTGACAGAGGAGAGGGATATGCAATGTATTCGTGACATTTTATATTGCTAGCTCAACTTGTCTCGGGATTCTGTACCTGCTGAAGTGTATGTGTGTGTGTGTGTTTTAAGTACATAATGGAAGAATATCCAATATAGAAAAATAGCAACCTAGTGGTGACACGCGCCCATTAATGAAAAGAGCCAAGATTCTAGGAGGCAATATTTCTTAGATTTCCCCCCCTCTTTGTACAAAGTCATATCAAAAGAAAAGTGAGAATATAGTCAGCTTCAGAATTTAGGAACGGATTTTGTGAGCCCAAAGTAGATAATGGAACAAACTTCTCCCAGCTCCCACTTTCCTCTGAAGCCCTCTGGACAGGATGTGGTACTGAACATCAGATCTTGAGCATGCAAAATAGGTGCTCTGTCACTGAGCAATGGCCTTTCTTTTGCCAACATTTCCAATGATTTAACAGCTGCCTTCAATTCTTCGCAATTTTCAGTTGCCTCTTGCAAATTATCACTTTATTAGGTTAAACGGCTGTCACTTGTCCTCGTTTTCCATTGCTCTTAGTTGCCCTCCATTACTTCATTGTGTAGCTAAATCCAATCAGTTGTGGGATTTTAAAAAAATTGACTTCCACTCACATCATGGCATTTACTAAGTGATCCTTGGTTTTGCGTGGGATTACCTATGTGGCTTGTTCAAGAACAGGACAAAGATGCAGGCAGTGGGTGAAAATTGTTCCCAAGAAACACCCCCAGGGGAAATTGTTGTTGTTGTTGTTGTTGTTGTTGTTTACATTTTCCCCAGGAAATAATGGGAAATTGTTCCCAAGAAGAACCCCAGGAGGAAAAAAAGTAAATCCAAACCTTAGGGCATGAGAGAGATCTACTTTGTTGATGTTACCAATTGTAGTAGTTCTACACTTCATCCACGGTGAAGAAAATTGTGCCTCCCTCACAAAATTTACTGATACAAATCGAAGCACAAGAAAGGTTTAGATTTGGATTGGGGGAAGGAAAAGAGACATGTAAAATATTTGCGAGAAACAGTCAAAAGGGGTCTGCTGTTCCTGTAGGGTGATAGCAATTGACAAGAGTTTCAGTACCTGTAGGGGGTTTAATGTTAAGGAACTTTCAGGTGTGCATTTAAGAAGCAACCAGCCCTGGGTACCTGGCCTGCTGGATGCCAATCATAAATTTTGATTTCTGTTCTTGGGAAGAAATGCTGGGGGAAATGCTGCTTGATTTGCAATACATCTGAGCATTCCAGGCTGGACACTTTCATATGCTGAATCAAGAAGTTATGAGCTTGGGGGACATCGTTAATTTTCAGTATGATTTTTGCTCTCTTTGAGAATCCCTCTTGATGATGTTGTGCCTTACCATTACTGGATCCTTCTTCCATAGCAAGGACCCTCCCCTGGAAAAAGAAGTTGGAGAAAGGCTAGTTGGAACAGACAGAAGGCTTAGCCAAGTGGAGAGGTAGGGTATAACCCAGTTTCTGGGAGATCCTTGATTAGGATTTCCCATAGTTTAAGGCTAAAGGAGAGAGCCCCGTGGCGCAGAGTGGTAAGCTGCAGTACTGCAGCCCAAGATCTGCTCACGAATCACGACCTGAGTTCAATCCTGGCAGAAGCCGGGATCAGGTAGCTGGCTCAAAGTTGACTCAGTCTTCTATCTTCCGAGTTCGGTAAAATGAGTACCCAGTTTCCTGGGGGTAAAGTGTAGGTGACTGGGGAAGGCAATGGCAAACCACTCCGTAAAACGTCTGCCAAGAAAATGTCATGATGCGATGTCCGCCCATGGGTCAGTAATGACTTGGTGTTTGCACAGGGGGGGCTATCTTTACCTACCTTTACCCTAAAGCTAATGGAAGTTGTGGGAAAGGAGAGAGGAAGAGTTTCACATGGGGCGGTGCTGGAAGAGGAGATATTAACCTTTGCCCTCCTCTGGAGCTTCTACTTACTCTGCAGGGTAAAACATGCAACACCATACAGAGATAAATCCAAGGGAAATTATGGCAACATCACCGGAAGTGACATCATATTCTCCCCAAACTCTGCCCTCCCCAAGCACTGCCCCCCAAATCTCCCAGCATTTGACAAGGCAGTGCTAGAAACCCTAACAAAGATGAGAGGCAGATAGTGATGGCAACTGGTTGTCCCAATTCTTAGACATTACTGATCCTGCTCCGCCATTCCACAATGGCCCTAGGGGATAGCACCGCCTCCAAAACACCAAGGCCAGTGTTGTGCCATGGCTAGAGTATTGGAATAAGATCTGGGAGACCCAGGTTCAAATCCCCACTCTTGCTGGGTTACTTTCAACCTAACCTACCTCACAGGGACGTTGTGAAGATGGAGGACAGGAGAACAATGTAGGCCATTTGAGGTCCCTGTTAGAGAGAAGGGCAGGATATAAAAATGAAGTAAATAAAAAAATAAGATGGGCTGGGTGGTGCCAGATGTTCTTATTTCTATTATGTGAGCATCTCCCCACCTAGAATAGGTGGAGGGTCTGTGGCTCCTAGCTGTTCTCAGCACCCATCCTGAATGATGGACATGCAAAAGACTGTGGCTTAAAACATCCAGTTTCCATCCCTTAAATGTCATAGTCATCCTTGCTGTTGGTAGTCCAAATGCAGCACCTGGGAGGTGCCACAATGGCTTGAAGGGGATGCCCACGGAGCACCCAATTTCAAGTGGCACAGCAAGTTATCATCCCTGGGATGTTGGCTCCTCCTTATCCCAGCTTAATTCTGTGCTTCCTGGCTGCTCCTTCTGACACCCACAGTGTTCATGGTGTGTGTGTGGCTGGATTCCCTTTGAATCCCTTTGCATGTGCAGAGTCTGCATGCATTTGGTGAAATGAGCTCCAACCCGTGTGAGTGCTTGTGCCGCATGGATGTTTTATGGCTGCACCTCTGTAGAAAGGCCTGCAAGTAGTCAGACTTCTGGACTGCTTTACCCACTGCATGATGCCTGGGTACCGTTTGTCATATGATATGCAACTGAGCCTGCGCTCAGATATACACTTGCCACTTAAGTGGTTTAAGACCCTTTCCAGATGGTTTAAAGCTGTCTGTTCCAGCCAACACAGCAACAGGACTAACCCCAGGCCCTTCCACTCCATGAGAATGAGGTTGAAGTTGTTACACACACAATTCTCCCCTTCCGAAGCTAGCTTAGGGCTATAATTCTTACTCGGTAGAATCATCAAATAAATCTTTAGGGGATGAATTTGTGGGAAACACATTTAATGGATGGGGCTAAAGGGTTATAAGGGCTCACCTATTTATTTTAGAAGGAACTATTTTCAGTCTTCTCTTGCTGTCATTGGAAACGAAAAACAAAATATGACAGATGACTTTTCCTTCTAACTTTTTATTAAAAACTCCAGTTATCTTGTGGTTCCTTCAAGGTCTAAATAGGCAGCAACACCGAGATGAGACTAATTTTTTATTTATTTGCTTACTTCATTTATGACCTGCCTTTCCAGTGGGAAGCCAAAACATCTTACAACTTTCCCCCCTTTCCCATTTTATCCTCACAACAACCCTTTGAGTTGGATTAGGCTGAGCGGCAGCTTTGTTTAAAGCTGAATTAATCAACCAATTGGTTGATTAAAGCAGCTGGCTTATCAGCAAGGAAGTCTTCCGTCCACTGACAGCTCTAGTTTCAACTCAAGTGGGCTTTGTTGGCAACCCTAATGCCAGTTTAATGGCCACGATGCCCTTAGTACTTAGGGAGATGGCATGACACAAAACGTATGATCTAATTTAGTTTTGGCTTGGACAGACAAACTTGCCTTTTCGCTGTGTGCGCTAATGGATGCCTCCCAGCAAATCCCCCCTCCTCTATGTGTGTAAATCTGATGGGACCTCCATGCTGTGGGGAAAGCGAGCTAACTGCTGCAGCAGATACACTTGGGATCACTGGCTACTATTTAGTGGTTCATCCCAAAGCTTGAGAAGGTAGGCTGACCATTTGATCCAGAGGAACTGAAAAATAGGTGCTGTTTCAAGATAAATTAGATTTTAACAGAATTTGGTGGTGGTGGGGGGTTCATATTATGCAGAAAAGCAAAAGAAGGCCTTAGTAGCCGTGTTTTTAAAGGAGTGGGGTGTCAGTCTAGGATCCGGGACGTCCAGGTTACACATCTGTAGGACAGAACATCTCAGAGGAGCAAAGACAGTGAGTTCTGCACTACCCACATTGCTCTCACGCTCTGCAACTGATGGCTTTTAAGTAGGAACCAGAACACCAGGGTTCCATTCTTTCCTTTACTGATGAATGAACTCAATAACCAGAATGGCTCCCTGTCTATCTCACTGCTGCCCTGTTGATTGTCCAATAAACTACTGCAGTTATAACACATGTACTTGAAACACAGTTGAAGTGCTTGTGTCAGTGATCCCCATTTGGTGGCTCAGGAACCATGTATGGCTCTTTGATATGCAGTCTGCGGTTCTTCTGAACATTGTTCCTTAACATGGCCCCTGCTCCATGCTTCAGAAAAGTGGGCAATGACCCAACGGGGCTTGTGGTTGGCAGGTGGCTCCCATCTTGCTTTGAACAGTTACGTTGCACCCCGAAAGTGCAGGCCTTGAGCCAAAGATGAAAGTCAATGTGGACATTTTAGTAGATGATCATTGTAAATGTGGCTTTTTGTGAGTCACTCAGTGAGTACCACTGGGCATACATTAATGCACTACCTTTTGTACCCTTTGCAAGAAACAAAATCTTCATTAGAAGTATATGTTGTGTCCAATAGAGATTATGCAGAACAGTTAGATGCCTTGAGAGCAATAATGGAAAGGGGGGATAGGAACTTGATAGTCAATCAATCAATAGGCAAACATGGTTTATTGTGCTTTTTCTAGCAAAGAGCTGCACTGACTAGTGCATCGCTGCCTCCCTCAACTTGCAGAAATCTCTATGGAACCTGTAGTTGTACCTGAGGAAGGGAGCTTTGACTCTCAAAAGCCTGAGCCTTTGAAAAATCTTGTTGGTCTCTGAGGTGCCCCCAGACTCAAATCCTGCTAGGGAAGCTATTGACTTCCAAGAGTTCATCAGGCACATCACACATCTGAGTTTATGTAGCCTTTAGGGGTTTAGAAATGGGTGTATGAGTCTGATTCATCCAAAGGACTTTCTGTGCTTGCAAGTGCAATCATGAAGTCGGGGTCTACTCACAGCCCTCCATATTATTTGTCGGCCAGTGGGAAAGGAAATAAGGGGATCATAATAATTGCAATGAAAGGTCAGAGTATTAATGGAGTTGAAAGGATGTCCTAAGATGAGGAACAAAAACCCTGTGCTGTCATTTCGAGATATTAAGAGGCTGCTGCATTAATTAGCAGAGCCAATATCTTTCATCATAATCCAGACTGTTTGGCGGTGGCTGTCATTATGTGGTTGTGAATGTTTTGCTCAGTTTCCTTAGGAGTTACAGCCCCACCTGTTTGTCTTCTTAAAACGTTGCTTCCCTCCCTTAGGACTTCTGTAGGATTAGAGCACAACTGAGTGCAGGACTCTATCCTAGAGAGAGACAGGAAAGGTGTCAGTGGACATTGGGATGCATTTGTGAGCTTGTACGCACATAGATTCGTCCTTGGCATGAAGTGTGCAGTCCCGCTTTCCATGCATGTTGCAATGCCCTTGAGCTGTGCTGCCTTGCATATGGCTCAGTCAATAAGGATCCCTGAGGACCAACACCACAGTTATCCTGTTAGCTTCAGACAAAGCATTGCCTAACAAAAGAGATGGAGAGGAGAGATTTTTTTAAACATTTAAATTGATGCATGCAAAGGGATGAGGAGGAAGCCTCGTGTGAGCCACTAGTAGCTGTGTTTAATATTAAGGCTTGCATATAAAGATAGGGAGATACAATTTTGGATGTTATATTAACTTGGAATGAAATGTATAAGTTTGAAAGATTTTAGGGCCATAGGGCTCACAGGGCAAAAATCTCCTTTCCCTTACCCATCTGGTTTCAGCTACTTCCATCCCTGACTATCTCACCATCTTACTACAAAAAGTAGCTACTAGAGATGGGCATAAACCGGGAAAATTCCGAACCATGCAGTTCGTGATTCGTCGCAATTCACGAACCACGAACTTTCAGGAAATTGCCCCAGTTCGCGAACCAGTTCATTCGGTTCATGAAAGCGTCACTTCCAGGTCAGCAAAAGGTCTGCAGAGAGTCCATCCTCCCCCCACCTCCATTGCCTAGGAAACTGATTGATCAGTTTCAGGCTGTCTGCAGTGACAAACCAAAAAAACAGGCTAAAATTCATTATGGTTCATGAGAAACGAGTTCCCACAAACTGCCAGTTCATGAACCACAAACTGTCCCAGTTCGTGATGAACTTTGGTCCGTGCCTGCCTCTAGTAGCTACTCTTTTGAGGACCTGCAAACTTATGGCAAATATAGTGGGTTTTTTAAAAAGCTTCTTTTATGCTCCACAGGCAAGCTGCCATTAGGAATTCCAATGGAGTAAAGATTTTTGCTCAGTTGATTTAACTATCCAGTTTTAAATAAATGAAGTGGTTAATTAATTGATTGATTATATGTAAATAAACATATTGTTGCACTGCAATGCAGATGCCTTTTTAAGAATCCTGAAGGAGTCAGCATCTTGGAGGTACAAGATAATTCTCTTTTTAATGGTCAAAACCAGACGGAGTTCCTTATTCATTGCTAGAAGGAGGGCCAGCCAAGTGTCAGAAAGGGTTAAACATTGTGGAAAGAGGTTCTTTGCACTCTCTCTCTCTCTCTCTCTCTCTCTCTCTCTCTCTCTCTCTCTCTCTCTCACACACACACACACACACACACACACACACACACCATTGCTCATTCATCATCATTTAGGACTTTTGCATCTTTAAATGCTCTTTTGTTTTCTGCAAAGCATCTGAACACAGCTTCTCTCTTTGATCTATTGATATAACATTTGGAAGCCACGAAAAATAGAAAATGGCATCTTATGGTTTGAAGCAAAATAAACAACCTAAAACAAAAGTAATCTCATCAAAACTGATGGAAATGAAAAGCTACACTGCACAACAAATTTCTATGCAAAATGGAAACCGTTTCTGGACTTTTTGTCAAATAATGAATTGTTATTAACAAAGCTTCCATACCAAACGATTATTAATCTGGACTTATAATTCTTCTTGGTCAAGGCTTATTTAAATAATTCATAGGAACTGCTCTGAATACCTGCTTTATAGACCTTTGTTTACCCTTTCTTGAGAAAATAGTTATCAGATATATAGTTGTTAATGGCTTTTGCACATCACCTTAGTTGTTAATGTTCTTGTTCTTATCATGTTATGAATGTATTATTGTATTAATAAAATCTTTTTTAAAAGCTGGTGGAAATGTATAGCGAAACTAGTCCTATGTTTTCAGGCAAACAGGGCTGGATCAGGCCACCGCAGGGGGGAGCGCCGCAGGCCTGGCCAGGAGCACCAATGGGGTGGGCAGTGCCAGGCACCCTGGCAGGCTTGGGGTGGGTAGCACCCAGGAGTCCTGGCCAAGGTAGGCAGTGCCCAGGCATCCTGGCCTGGTACCGCAGGCCTGGCTGTGGGGGCACAGTGTCAGGCACCCTGGCAAGCTTGTGTGGCTGGCAGCAGCCTGTTCCAGCCCCGTTGGGGCTGGATCGGACTGCTGCAGGCAGGGAGCACCACAGGCCTGATTGGGAGCACTGCTGGGATGGGCAGCACCAGGTTCCCTGGTGGGCTTGTGTGCCTGGCTGGCAGTGGCCTATTCTGGCCCCATTGGGGTCAGAACAGGCTGCTGCCCTGGCTGCTGGGGGCCAGCACCAAGTGCCCTGGCGGGCTTCTTCACTGGCATCGACAGTTCCGGCCTGCACTTGGGGGCTAGAGTCCGTGCCTCTCAGCCCTTCATAGCAGCTAAGGGCTTGGAGGTGTGCCCACCTGTCTCGCTGGCTGCCCTCTGCTCCAAGGATGGAGGCTTGACAGGCGTGCAGGCCCTTCCCTTTGCCAGCGGATCCCTGAGGCAAAGGAAAGGGAGACTTGCTCGCCCATCGGGCTGCCTGCCTGTCCCAATTTGGTGCAGGCAGCTTGAAGGGCATGCGGGCCTTTCCCTTCACTAGCGGATCCTGGTGGCGAAGGGAAGGGAATCTTGCTCACCCATCAAGCTGCCTGGCTGCCCCGATTCAGGGCCGACGGCTTGATGGGCAGGCGGCCCTTCCCTTCGCTGGCAGATCCCTGCAGCAAAGGGAAGGGAGGCTCGCTCACTCACTGGGCTGCCTGGCTGCCCCGATTCTGGGATGACGGCTTGACAGGCAGGCTGGCCCTTCCCTTCGCCGCTGGATCCCGGCAGAAGGGAAGGGAGCGACTCATCTCTTAACCCCTAGGGGCGCACTACCATGGCTGAGCCCTGGGAGTCATCTCGAATACGCTTACTCAATTATATGTATATATTATCCCCACAACAATCACCCTGTGAGGTGGGTGGGGCTGAGAGAGCTCTGGGATGAACCTCTGTTCACCCACCATTCTGAGCGTGGGAAGCCATGTTTAATATTTTCCCCTTCTTAATGCTCTCTTACAGCAATACCAGGGCCAAAGTATCTTCCAAAAAATAAGCAATTGGGCCATTCAACCCCAGCATTCCCAATTAAACAATTAAAATTGTAGCTGATAAGCTGATAAGTCAGATCTGTTGAAGCATATAGCCCTCCTATTTGGGCTTGCACACATGATGGATCACCCTGGGTACATCAACTCTTCTGAATTCTGCAGTCTGGAGGCTGCCACCCCACACAGAGGCCTAAAGCCTTCTCTAAAGTGTTGCTTCCTTTCATTGTTTAAGGCAACTTTGATGTCTTTCATGGTGTCTCTCATTTCATGGTGTTTTGTCCCTGATTGTTCTTCATTCAAGGGATTTGCCCTTCCTTTAAGAGTTCAGGGGTTGAGGTATGAGATGCAAAGCAAGACCCTTTGGGATGGTTTTTGGCCAATGTAATTTAGATGGGAATTCTTTGCCATGTTGTAGAATGGAGCAGTCACATTACGGCTCAGGTAGAGCCTGCTGGCCCTGAGCCATTCAAAGGAGAATTGGAGGCATTTTTTAAAAAACAGTATAAGTTAACTGGGAAGCTCCAAGTCCAACATAAAAAGTAGAGGATGGGACAGGTTTGTATCTGTCCATTCCCTTCTGGTCAGAAACACCTGTCTGGTTCCTATCCTGACCTTTCTCCAAGGATATCATACACCTTGCTCTCATTCCCCATTTTGTCCTCACAACAACCCTATGAAGTAGGTCATGCTGAGAGATAGCGACTATCCTAAGGTCACCTTGTTCTCCTGAGTCCTAATCCAGTCCTTTAAACTCTAGATCACATTGGTGCTCCCTTGGTTTGGCATATCTATGGGACTGCCTCCCTCCCCATGCTCCTCCATGGCAGCTTTGCTCTTCCAAACAGGGTCTCCTGCAGGTGCCACTCTGCACATGGGCTAAATCAACAGCAGCCTGCACATGAACTTTCTCTGTGGTGACCCTTACCCTGTGGAACGGCCTGCCTGAGTGAGCCCCCACTCTCCTGGCTTTTGGCAAACAACAGGAAACCGAATTATTCAAAAAGGCTTTTTACTCAGATAGGAAGGCTGAAATGTGTATGGAGGGGATCTCAGATGATCAGCTAATGAGTTAGGAACCATAGACTTCGCCACTACGTTGTATTGGATTCCTGTTAATGCTAGGTCTTTGTGAACTTGTGTCTATTCACCCATTGTTAATGGAAATGTTCTTGATATTGACTGTACTAATTTCACACTGTGTAATCCACCTTGAGTCTCAGTGAGAAAGGTGGACTGTAAAGGACATAAATAAATAAATAAATTGTTGTAAAAAAGTTCTTCTTCACCATCTTGCCAGCTTCCCTGTGGCATTATCCTACACAGTGGTGTGAACATTGAAATCGTGCAGTTGGAACAGATTGTCCCAGTATCCAAATCATAGCCTACCAGGAGGGAGTTTACTGATGGATTAGGTGGGAAAGTTCCAAGTGATCAATTCTACTAGGACTACTCTGTGAAGTGATGCCATTACGCGCACAAAGCCACCCCAACCATGACCCCGCCTCCAACCCTCCCACTGGTTTCCAGGCTCGGCTTGGCAACCTTAGATTCTACCCCTGTGGTTGTGGTCCCTGGTACATTCCATAGCATTGGAGTCTATTGCAATTTTTATGGTATGCGTCATCTCCATTTTTTACTTCCATGTCCTCCAGTTTGCACGCCTTCTTTTCATTATGGCATGGTGTGCCTTAGACAGTTTTTCATTTGCATTGTTTTCCAGTTCTGTGATCCTAATCCTACTGTGTTGTTTAATAACAACAACAACAATTAGGAGGACAACAACAACTACAACTACAACTGCACTTATATACTGCTCTTCTAGTCAGATTAGTGCTTCAGCCAGAGTGGTGAACAAGTTCGTGTTATTGGAGATCTGTGCTGTCTGATAGAATTGTTTTTGATATTTCGTAATCTGCCTTGAGTCTCGGTGAGAAAGGTGGGCTATAAGTGAACAACAACAACACCATAGGATGCCTCTGCAAGGAAGCAGCTCCCATGTGTACAGGTGACCAGCCTTTGGATGAGAAAAGAGCAGCTACTGGCAGGAGCCCAAAATACCCAGCGTCAAGATAAGGTCTCCTCACCTGACTGCCGAACTGGAGCTATGCTGGAGGAAAGGTCTCAGTGGCTTCACAAGGACAAACAAAGGTGCCATGAAAGGTACATTGTTGTGGATTTGGGCCATTGTAAGATCTTGGTAGTGGAGTTGCTAGGCAGGAATTGTGCTGTGGGGTGTAGTCTGTGATACCATTGTCCCTTTACTCCCAAAGAATGTAGTTAATGGGTGAAGGAGAAAGCCTTCTAAAGTCAGATGGGTGGAAGATTCTGCACCAGCTCAGACACCCATTTCTGACTTTAATACATTGCAGAGTTGACTCCGTCCTGACTGAAATGCTGTTGTGTGAGATGGAACATTTTTGAGGGTATCACAGCACATTAATCATAATCATACTTAGCCTGTGTAAAGCTCATTATAAGCATTTTGCTTGTATTATTTCAACAGTCCCTATTACAGCTTTGTAAGGGGAAACAATATTATTAGCTCCATGCCTCAGATATGGGCCAGGAGATCAATGGCTCAGTTAAGGTCTTGAGGGAGTTTTTGGTTAAAAGATGATATCACCCAGGGACTCCAAGTTCCTGCCTACCACTCTGAGTGCAATCCTAAACAGAATTACTCTGTTCCAGGGCTTTTTTTCAGGGGGAACGCGGGGGAACGTAGTTCCAGAACGTCTTGAAAATGGTCACATGGCTGGTGGCCCCGCCCCCTGATCTCCAGACAGAGGAGAGTTGAGATTGCCCTCCGCACCGCTGAGCGGCGCAGAGGGAAATCTCAACTCCTCTCTGTCTGGAGATCAGGGGGCGGAGCCACCAGCCATGTGACCATTTTCTCCAAGGGCAACCCACTGAGTTCCACCACCTCTTTTCCCAGAAAAAAAGCCCTGCTCTGTACCAAGCCCATTGACTTCAATGGGCTTAGACTGGAGTAACTCTTCTTAGGATTGCACTGTTAGCCACATTACACAAAGTTCTCCCTTGGAGAACAGGTTACAATTTTAAGGCAGGGGAGCACTCCTGAAAGTTATTTCTCTGTCTCAAAGTACCTTTCAGAATGCTTAAAGACATTTAATTGGATAAAAAGGAGACACTCGAATGCTCCAGAAGTTACTTGGCGGAGTGTGCATGTCTAACTCGAAACTTGTGATGTGTATTATGCTTTACAGCAAGACCTTTTCTGATGCCAACATGATTTCTGGGAATTCTTCTGCGTCTTATAATGTAAATTTGGGAAGCAGCTCCTAGTTATAGTCTTTGGAGCGTAATACAACTTTATTATTTTGTAACATAACCAGAAGTGGACTGAGAGGCAAAATGAGCCCTGAAAAAGGAGGGGAAGAGCAAGGCCATTGGTTTGCATCTGCCCTGCATGGATCTGGTGTGGGTGGCTCACAGGGGTAGTGGCTTCCTAAGGTTTGCCAACTTTGGGTGGGGAAATTTCTGGAGATTTGAGGATTGGGGCCTGGAGAGGGTGGGGTTTGGGGAGGAACCTTAAGGCAATATAATGCCATGTACTCCACCCTGTTCAGGGGAACTAACCTCTGTCGTCTGGAGGTCAGTTGTAATTTTGGGAGGATCTCCAAGCCCAACCAGGAGGCTGGCAAACCTATAGCTTGAGTCCACTCTGCCAGATGTTGACACAGCTGGCTCACAGCATCTGTAGCATAGTGGTTCAGTAGTTGATTTGCGAATCAACTCTTTGCTGGTTCGAATCCCACCTCTGCCTTGAGCTCAGCCCATAGCCTGGGTAAGCCACTCCTCTTAGCCCAGCTCCCCAGTTGTATTGTGGGGATAATAATAACACTGACTTTGTTCACAGCTCTGAGTGGGGCACTAATCTGTCTAGAAGAACAGTACATAAGCACAGTGATTATTATTATTCATCTGCCTTTCTCATAGTGGTTAAGTGGTTAGACTGCAAGTCAGCACTCTGCTGGTTCAACTCTCATGACTTAATGACCAAACTGCCCCTGATTGTAAGTTACACAACCACAAATCCAACTGGCCTGCCTTCTCATCTCATGTACACTGAAGAATGGAAAGGTTTCCTAAAGGTGCAATCAGATTTGTGAAGTTCTAAAGAGGGGGAGGGAGATGTTTAGTTCTGAATTGGCAGTCAAAAGAAGAAAGAAAATTAAGAGAGACCCAATTACTTTATTAAACAAATGTCGCAACAGCCTTTGTTTTCTGCTCCGGTTGTGCTGCCATCTCCTAAATGCCTGAGCCTTCATCTTGGACTTGGGAGTCCTGCTGACCTCACTCTTAGAGCATGACTCTGGTTGTTCAGTGGTGACTAGAGAAGGGCACTCTTCACAGATGCATAGAAGCCCCTTCCTGACTTAAAACTTCTAGAGAATATTGATGCAACTACTGAGTTGGTGAACTGAAGACAATGAGGGCTGTGATTATTTACTTGGAGGAGGAGGAAGAAGAAGACTATCTTTGACAGGATGTGTCCAAACCACAAGGACAATGCACAGTGGAGGGGGGCTGTGGCTCAGCAGAAGAGCCTCTGCTTTACATGCAGAAGGTTCTAGGTTCAATCCCTGACATCTCCAGTTTTAAAAAGGCCAGGCAGTAAGTGATGCAAAAGACCTGAGACTTCAGAGAGCCAGTCTGAGTAGAGAATATTGACCTTGATGGGCCTATGGGCTGATGCAGTATAAGGCAGCTTCCTATGTGTTCAGGTAAGTGTGAAGTGCCACATACAACGTGATAATCAAGAGCTCAGGCTTAAGAGGCATGTAGCCCTGACCTGGATAGCCCAGGTGAGCCTGATCTCATCAGATCTTAGAAGATAAGCAGGGTTGGCCTTGATTAGTAATTGGATGGGAAACCTCCAACAAAGACCAGGGCTCTATGCAGAACCAGGCAATGGCAAATCACCTCTATTGCCATGAAAACTCCTCCAGGGGTTGCCATAAGTCAGCTTTGACTTGAGGGCACACTCTTCTTCTACTACTACTACCTCCAGCACAATACAATCACCTCTGAAAAATACTAGTTCTAAATTTTTTCTGGGTAGTCGTTTAGGAAAAAATATATCATATACAGATCCGAGCTTTCCTACTTCCCCATTTTTCTGCAGACCGCTGACCTCCTTCCTAGTATTTTGTTTCTCTGGAACAATGGACACTCAGAAACAGCCCAGGGGTCAAAGTGGGGGGTCTGCCGTGGATGGGGGAACTGGCAGAAATTGTGCGCCCCCACCTCCACTCTGCAAATGAAAGTGCTGTTCCATTGGAGGAACTGCATAATGGGATATATTCAGCCAGCTCAGAGAAACGTGAGTGCTGAGGATATTTGGGATCTGGACAGAAACCATGTGGGCATGGTCACTAAGAATCCATGTTACAGTATTTTTGGAGTGCCCTTGGCTGTGCAAGTAGATTGAAAAATCAAAGCTGGGACCAAAAAAGTACAATAGCATGTTTGATGTCATAAAAGGAAATAGGAATGAAAGAACCTTTAATGGCTGACATAAAGTGAGAAGACGTGTGCTTATAATGGGTTGATAAGTTATAATGATCTGTTCTTTCAGCCTTGTACTGCCACAGTGACTGTTAGTGACTAGTGAGTGGCAGCTTCAGAAGGATTAAAGTCTCACTAAGTTAAGCAAGGTTGCAAAATTTATTGGCACACGTTCAGGGAAGAGGGATGCTTTTAGTTAATAAGGTAAGTGCAACTTGGAGTTATGTCCTGCATAACCTACAGAGCTACACCTTTTGCAGCATCGAAGGACTGCTCTGCCACAGGCAGCAAGAAGCAGAATTATAGTTGTGGTCCCATTCTGCACTTTATATCATGTATATCCTCTTTAATATACCACAACAAGGTATATTAAAAGCCAGGATGCGCTTAGTACTTAGGGAGCTGGAATGACACAAGCAGGGCTTTTTTTCAGCTGGAACGCGGTGGAATGGAGTTCCGGCACCTCTTGAAAATGGTCACATGGCTGATGGCCCCGCCCCCTGATCTCCAGACAGAGGGGAGTTTAGATTGTCCTCTGCGCCGCTGGAGATCAGGGGGCGGGGCTGCCAGCCATGTGACCATTTTCGCCAAGGGCTATTTAAACTTTAAAAAACTCCCCCCTTGTTCCAGATGACCCAAAGTGACATCATTGTGTGGTCCTGTGCTGGCAACCCACTGAGTTCCACCACCAATTTTCCCAGAAAAAAAGCCCAGGAGACAAGAGAGGTGATAGAATTAAGCCAAACCTGGCATGCTAGTTTAGGCTGATGATATATGCCACCTACTGCTGCTCATCAGTTCTTGATGCAAGCCTGTTCAGGTCCAGCATGGACGGCAACTTTCAATGGGAGCCATGAAAGGTTCTCCCATCCATCCATTTATTTATGATGTCTTCCTCCAAGGAGCTGAAGGTGACATGGATTGGATCCTGAGCAAATTTCTGTAGGCTCAAGGAGAGGGCAATTTTCACACACTTACTCCTCCAGTGGCAGAATTGTTGCTGCAGTGGGATGGGGGGACCCCCCCCCAGGAATAGTTGAGGGGGAGGAATAGGAGACTTCCTATTGGAGTTTGGCCAAAATTGCCCTCCGTGGATACCTATGCAGGATTTAGTCCATGGTCCCCTCCTGCCCGTTTCATTCTCTAAACATCCATGTGAAGTAGGCTGGGCCAAATGACAGTGGGTTGGATTCTGCCAGCTTTTTTGCCCAGTCTCTCCCAGTTCTCTTTCCTGTTGTAGTCCCTTTCTCACATGGCTTTTGTCCATACACATCTCATCATCAACATAATCTTCTTGGTGTTCAAAGGAGACACACACACACCATGTGCCACCTTTTTGCCATTGGAAATGCTAGTTAGATCCAACCCAGTATGTCTGGCTTAAAGTCTCTTAGTGAGTTTCATGGCTGAGTGAGGATTTGAAGCCAAGTCTCTCTGGTCCTATCCTGATATTAATAACATGTCTTGTCTTGAAAATCTCTAGCTATTGTATATTTCCCAATATCCCCTTTACTCCATTCTTACAGAGCAATCCTAAGAAGAGTTACTCCAGGGCCATTTAAGTCAATGGGGTTAGATTGGAGTAATTCTTCTTAGGATAGCACAGTTAATCTCAGACTGGAAGATTAGCTTGGACATGCAGCCTGAAGAAGGACTATGTCTGTTCCTAACCAAGTGCTTAGCCATGGCAGGCACTCATAAGAAACGTCAAGGTATACATATATCCTTGCTGGATGGATAGTTCTTGAGAGCAGTGAGTTTGTACAAGAAATCCAGAACGACTTTTTAGACTGTGCCAGCAAAGACTGTGAGAGTCAGCCACAAGGATACTGCATTCCATTTGACTTTTGCTCAACATTAATTTGGCTCAGCTGTAATGCGTGGATTTATTCTGCCTTGGGGGGAATCGGTCTAAGGTCTGCTATAGCCAGCACTGTACAGAGATGCACAGAAAAGATGTCTGTGACACAACACCAGCATCAATATGTAATAAACACTTCCTCAGACTGTATGCATTTCCGAGTGTCTTGGCTTCTATATTCCACTTGTCCAAAATGATGGTTTATTGCCATTGTTATTGACAGAACAGTAGTTTCAGGGGAGCAACAGGCAAATTTGTTCCATCCATTTCCTGCTTTTATTTATGATGGAGGTAATAAAAAGTCTCAGCCTAGAAGGGCCAGCCTTTCAACTCTATCGCTATTGTATCTTGAAGAGCTGGAACGATCTAGGGAGAGGGATAGAGTGCACCTGCTGAAATTAATATATATTGTTTGCAGATTTAAAGGAAAAAGCATGAGTTATAGAACAGGAGTCCAACAGCACCTTAAAACTATCAAAACATATTCCATTTAAATTGGAATAAATGTGTTAGGTCAGTTTCGTATAGGCTTTTTAACTCACTTGGCTTCTGAAGGCATTGATTTTTTTAAAAAGATTTTACTCACCTTAAGTATAAAATGCTGTCTCCCAGCAGTTAATGAAGCTTTCATTTGGGCTTCTCAAAGCCTGTTTTGCTCCTGTTGTGTATGTGTCTGTGTTGTGTTTTGTCTATAAGGTATGTGAAACCTTTAAAAAAGAACTATTTGCCTTCAGAGGCCAAAAGTGCATTAAAGAGCCCATATGACAACTATAGATACAGTCTTGCTAAAAATATATATATTGACTTTATATTTTATTAATTAGTACTAAACTATATATTTCTTTTCACAAATGTTTAAGTTAATGTTTATGTTATTGTTATCGATCATATTCTTTATGTAAGTTTGGTATACGACACAGTTTGTTATCGTTGAAAATGTTAAAAATAAATAGTTATAAACAGGGCTTTTTTTCTGGGAAAAGAGGTGGTGGAACTCAGTGGGTTGCCCTCGGAGAAAATGGTCATGTGGCTGGTGGCCCCGCCCCCTGATCTCCAGACAGCGGTGCGGAGGGTGATCTGAACTCCTCTCTGTCTGGAGATCAGGGGGCGGGGCCACCAGCCATGTGACCATTTTCAAGAGGTTCCGGAACTCCATTCCACCGCGTTCCAGCTGAAAAAAAGCCCTGGTTATAAAAAAAGAAGAGTCCCTATGAAAGGGACATTAATCTTCAAGATGTTATTGGGTTCCTCTTTAATTTAGTTGCTGCACACTCACTGGACTACCCATCCAGAATATTCTTTATGGATTTGTTTATTTGCTTCTTTATTGTAAACACATTGCTTTTCAGCACAAATCAGCTCCTTGCATGTTTAAGAGATTGTACAAAAAGGTGCTTGCAGATGGGTTTCAGGAATGAGACAGAGTTCTGGGCTGCTTCTCTCTCTGGTCTCCCTATGATAGCTGGCAACTGAGAAGAAAGGACTTTGAGCCAACCATGACATTTTGAATGTCTGACAGCTTCCTCTTCTTCCTTTTCATTAAGGGGTATCTTTCTCAGCACCAAGTAAAACAGAATGCTCTTGCATTCACATATTTAGGATGGATGCTAAACAAAATGAAAAACTCAAGATTGGAAAGGGCAGAGAAAGATTCAGTCAGAAAAGCTAAAGGTTGGGAAACCCAAGTTTGCAGAACATTACAGTATTCACACTTTCCCACTGTTTTCCACAGAGAAATACTCAAAAATCCCAAAGATCATGGGCCATTGTGAGGGCATGTCTCATTACTTTTTGGTATGTTAATGGTTAGCATCCCTTCTCTTCATTCCAAGATGGATAGACAGACAGACCAACTGATAGATGAAGTTGTTGCTTTGATTTCATCTATTGGTTGATTCAAGATTCTTGGCAAATATATTTGTTTCGTACAGTGCATTCTTAAGCAGCGTTGCACCCTTCTAAGTTTAGAGAAAGCAAAAGCAATGGGTTTAAAAGTGTGTAACTGCACAGAGGTCTCCCAAATGACTTCTTTCCACAATGCAAGAGGTAAATGGAAATGAGTCTTTGTGGTGCTGGCTTGACTTTCCTTACATAGGCTACATTTCTATCCAGGCCAGGGAGTGGAGCCCTTCAGCAATTCAGACTCGGTTCAGAAAATGAATACAGTGATATATTCAGTTGCCATAGCTGCCATATGGTGCCAAGGCTGAGATGAAATAAAATAAAAGTCCAGGAGGACTGGAAGTCAATAATGAGGTAACCCATATGACACCAGAGCTCTACAGCAATGCTCCCGACACCGCCAAGTAGGAAAGCGGCAAGAAAAAACCAAGTGGCAAAGAAAAGTGCTGGAAAGGCAGAAGATAGTCTCACCAAAGAGTAAGTCGAAAGAGGGAGTTGTTGGTATTTGTCTCAGCCAATAAGGAAGAGCTGAAGGGATAAGAGGGGAAGGAAGAATGATAGGGTAGCAAGGAAAGAAGAGTGAGGGAGTGAGAGCGAGAGAGACCATCCAAGCGTTAAGTGGCAAACAGTCGTAACAATTGTCCTGACAAGAAGGAAGAAGAATCTCAGCATTCCTAATGTTTGGCTATTGAATATGAACAAATGTCTAGGCAAACTGTAGCAACATAAAAGCAAGCCACAGGAAAAAAATGCCAGGCAAAGCCCTTTAGGACTGAAAGAGCAAAAAAAAAAGGGGGGGTACGAAACCAGCTTGCTCGGTGAGATTACAAAGCAGACCTTTCGTGAGATTGGGCTGGGCCAGATAGTGTAAAATAGCATAATGCCATTCAAATTGTGATTTACGCCCGAAGAAAGTCTTGCCAGTCAGTTTCAAAACACATCAAACAACTCCTGTGACATGCACCCAAAACATCTCAAATGCGAATGAATGATATTAGTCGGATACACAGGAAGTCTACAAAGAATCCAGCTTCAAGAATGGCCGGTGTTAGTTCGATGTGATGGTGTGAAATGGCTTCCTTTAGAAATCAGTTGTGTGTCCAACCTTGTGTTTCAGTCTGAGAAGCAGGAAGGAAGGTGTTGCGGGTGAAAACAATAGCAGAGGAGGGAAAGGCTGGGGCTGGTACTTGACTGGCAGTCACTGCAGAGCAGCATTCAAAACTCAATGATTAATTAACAAGCCTACTTCCAAAACCAGCGCATTTTTCAGTCTTGGTTTGCAAATGGAATGCTAAGCATTAGCTGTTAAATTGGCTCTGTAACTTGCCCGATTTTTGTTTTCAAAGTCTGTTGGGATCAGGGAGTTATGCTTGGGTAGATTGACACAAAATAGGACAATACTTCTATAGGTGTAACCAAGGGTTATTCAGTCCATGGATGGCTTTTGTTGTGTAAGAACTCATGCAAAATTTCTAAACTTGGGAATGGGAGGAGGTGAAAAAAATATCTTACTCTCCTAAAACTTATCCTCAACCTCAAACTCTTTTGAGTTTAAAATGTGATAAGAATCAGGAGCTGAATAAACTTATTTTGCAGCTACAGGGTGACGACCTCTTTGAGGGGGCGGATAAAGCAGCGCCCTGGTCCTAAATATTGGGTGGAAGTTATTTCCCCAATAGCTATCTTGGAATATTTCAAGAGCAGCAGCTAGAGAAATAGAAGTAACTTCTAAAAACGGAGGAAAAGACAATCTGTTCCATGGTCCCACCAATACATTTGTCAATCATCGCTGCTTTTATAAAAATAATAATCATTCCTGTGTTGATTTTATCTCGTCAGCAGAAAGACAGAATAAGGATACTTCAATATATGATTACTTAAAATTAAGTCCCATTGAAGGTTGCTTAGGATGAAGATGTAAAACTATAATCCTAAGCATAGATATGTGGAAACAACTTCCATGAAATCTATAGCCTCTACTTCAAAGGTTTTGGATTGGAGGGCCAAGTGGATCGAGGAAGAAAACTATAAGGATAAACAGAAATGCACCAGAATCTACAGCAGTGTTATTCATGAAAAGATAACTTCAGGCCAGATTCTCCACAGGTAACATAGTGATTCTGTGGGTGAAAGAATTACATTAATCATGGTGGTAGGAAATCTTACAATTAATAAAAGACAAAAACGGTGCCTGTAAAAGAAGCACAATATTTTGAATCCTTCTGATTTCTAACTGATTTTTAAAAAGTCAAAGGAAAGATGTAAATTTCATTTAACTGTGAAATCTCCACTGCAGTAACAGCCATTGTCTTAATGTTCAGGTATATACAATTTCTTGGAAATTTATTATCCAAAGAACACAAGATAAATCTAAATGTGCATAAAGTTTATTGTATATACTTTAATGCCTGTACTATACTTTAATGGGGAAAACTGAAGAGGCTGAGTTTGAGAAATGCTGTGCAGTCATGGAGAGTGGGGTGTGGTGGAAATATATACCGCCCCTGGGGATGGGCGGTATATAAATTGAAAAAATAAAATAATCAAAATAAAAATAAAACCTTTAATAAATTAAGCTGCAGTGGACACCATTCTTCTATGCAGAGATCAGGTCAGCATGATAAACTATTTAAAGAGCTGGGTGGGAAACCTTTTTCTTTCGTTAAATCTGAAAGAGTTGAGCTCTGGAAATTTTGGGTATGTTTGTAAAAATGAAAAAAAAATGAAATTTGGATTGGAAGAAAGCAAGATATTTAATGGTGGTGTTTTTTAAAAATCAGTTGGTATGTATGTTCAGCCAGTCTCCTATATTTGTATCATACGCCCTGGAACTGCAACAGTTTCTGAGTTATTTATTACTCAAAATCACTTTCCATTTAATTCCTGTGAATAATATTGGAACTGTGCATTTTGCTTTTGAACAGTGTATTATTCAAAATGCAAGCTATTCTGGCTGGTTTTCTCTGAGCAGCTTGATCAAATTGTCTATTTTTGCTGCCTGCTTGAATGAATGTTACTTGGTATCCGGCGAGCAAGGAAAATGTCTATGTTTACTTGATGCATAGCTGGCTTTTAGTGGGCACAGTCTACTACACACTGCTTGTGTGCATGGGTTCTGTCTCTACTGATGTGAGCTATGCAGGAAAGGTGCATTGGTGGGTGGCATCCCTGAAAAATACTAGCATGCATGTGACTAAACATCCTTGGTTCATGACATATTCCAGTCAACCCATCTCTTATCTAGAAAAGTAGTTGTAGTCGTCGTCGTTATAGTCATAGTAGAACTATGAATTTCTACACAATCACTGTCATTACCGTTATTAAAACTGTGAACCAGTACTGCATCATTGGCTATAGGTTACTGCAATATCAAAGGCATAATGTATGTGGCCTAATGGGATCACTGTTGGATAAATGCTGGTGAGGCTAGTCATTCTGTTCACGGTTCACTCATTTGGCCAGAGCGCAGAGGCAATGTAGATATACAGATTTAAGCCCTGCCACAGCAGCTCAAGAACTGCTGTGAGACTTTCTATGATGATCGTTTCTGGTGGGTAGCCGTGTTGGTCTGCAGTAAAAGAGCTCTGTATCTGATGGAGGGAGCTTTGACTCTCAAAAGCTCATACCCTAGAAATCCAGTTGGTGTCTGAGGTGCAACTGGACTTTAATCTTGATGTGGAATTGAGTCCCAATACGCCTACGGAGTGATGGTATGAGGCACAGCCCCAAGTTAAAGTTACATCTATTGCAACAACCTATCCCTAATAAGAGAGGCAAAACAATGCATATGGTGTATCTAGGGGGTGTCTGTGCCAGCATAATGCATAGGCCACATCTGGGAACTGTTAGTGGTCCTACCCTTGGAAAAGTGGCACAAGTTTTCTTATGTGATAGCTGTGCAACTGACAAAGTTTAAGAAGATAGTAAGGCATCATTGTGTGTTGAGGAGGTTGCCTCAAAGGAATTTTATGAAATAACTCCAGCCAGCCATCTGAAATACATGGTTGACCACAGAGCCAGCATCAGCAGTTGGCAAGGTGGGCAGATGCCAAAGCCTGAAGGCTTCCCAGAGGCCTACTAATAGGCATAAACATAATGCCGTGAAAGCATTGGCTGTCTTTTCAAAACAAAGTCCAGTGACACGTTACAAACTAACAACTGCCATTTGCCATTGCAAACTTAACCAAGAATTCCCAGCTGCAATAAAACTTAGAAGTTTGAAAACTGACTTCACAGAAGGACTCAGATGAATGGTTTTCTCGGTGGGAAGGTATATGATGAAGGGAGATGACTGCTCTATATCTGTTAGGCAAAGGGAGATTTGACTCTCAAAAGCTCACACCCTGGAAATCTAATTGATCTTTAAGGTATTACTGAACCAGAATCATAGGAAAGTGGTGGTATGCAGATGCAGCATCTGAATGGGTTACATGTATGTTGAGCATGAATACTGTAGATGGGTATATGAATGACAATGGGATTTTATAAAAATGTGAATCGGGAATGGACACAGGAAAGGCACTCCAGTCCAGACCAAAAATACTTATGCCAAATTTCAGCATTCTCTGCCTCAGCTCTCAGCTTTCCCATATTGTCATCTCAAGAAATCTTTGCTAGCCCATTCTAATTCAGATAATTATTAGCCAATATCAAAATGTCCTTTGTTTAAGCACAACACCCCTGATGGAAGTGTCTAGACAATTCCTGTGTAAAGCCCTGGATAGTTCTGGCCAGGTTTCTGGGCAGAAACTGCCTTGGTCATCCTGCCCTACGCAAAGAGTATAATCTTATCTATTCTTCTGGACCTTTCAGCAAAGTTCAGTACTACCAATCATGGTATCTTTATAGGATAAATTTAGTGGAGTAGCCTTGTGGTGGTTTCAGAAGAGTATTTCATTTCTCTGTCCAAGTTTTCCTGCAGTGTTCCTCTTTCTCCCCTGCTATTTAACACCTATGTGAAACCAGGCAGTGCTAATCTGGAGTTTTAGGATGCAGTGTCATCAGTACTGGCTGTATTTCTCCCATTAATCAGATCTCAACGGAGCAGTGCATCCTAGAAATCATTCCTGGGCTTAATATTGGACTGGATAAAAATGGAATTAATTCATGCTCAGTCCAGGAAAGAAAGAAAGGATGATGGTGGGGAACCTGTCGGATGGAGAAATGCTTGTTTTAAATGGGTCATATGCTCCAAAAATGAATAGGTTCACAGATTGAGGCTATTTCTGGATCTAGCAATGCTCCTGGATTTCCAGGGAGTGGCAATGGCCCAGAATGCTGTTGGCTTTGTCTGAGTTGTCAGCTACACTTACTGCCATAAAAAGTGATATTTGTGAGCATTCTCCACTGCCCTGTCATCACTGCTGTGAACACAGAGACATTCTTGACGACAACAGAGCATCCACATTGGAAGTGTTGTGCTCACTTTCTCCTGTCAGCCACCGTTTCCCCCTGCTGCTTTTGGAAGTTAGCTCTTTCCTTTCCATTGCACTCTGATTTTAAAACAGCAAAAATAATACTAAAATTTATTTTTAAGTGTTTGGGAGAAATGGTTTAAATTTCTTGTTTGCGCTACATTATAAAGAATATTAAAATCGGTAAATACATTTGATGGATAGGTGAAAATGTAAGGGGAAAGACGTATAGAACAGCAGAAGTGTGGTGTCATAGTGGTGGAAGAGACTAAAAGCCATGCAGTTTAGTTCCCTGTCCAAAGGCACAATGTCACAATGAATGTGTGGACCATTCTTACTTTTGTGGTAAATGTGGGTTGCTCTGCATATCCTGCATAGAGTACCACTGTCGTACTGCCAGTGCAAACCATTTTGCGAACAGTTGAACAGAAGCGCCTTTCCTTCATGGAAAGGTTGGCCTACCTTTCAGTTTGTTTTCTCCAGAGAAGGACTAAATAGAACGCTGATGATTTAACAGTCAGTATTAAATGCGGAGAACTTTCATGCCTCACTGATGCTACATGGATAAAAAATAAAATAAAGGCCTTCAAAGAACTTGGAACTGAAGGGGGAGGAGGAAAAGACAGATCTAGCTTGGGAAATAAATGCTTCCTATAGTTATCAAAAATAGTCTAACAGTCAGATTCTCTAAGATTTTATAAAATATGGAAGCAGTACTGCTGGCAGAGATCTAGAGCGATAGTAAAAACTACATTAGGCATAAAGTTGCCTTGAAATTTGGCCACCTTCCTCCTTCCTGCAAAGGCCAGTTTGATTTTGGGCTTCAGACATCATGCTGCTGAGCACAGAAATGTTAAGTTCTTCCGTGTGTGACTCTGATGAGACAGCGGCTACAGGACTGTATTTAATCATAGTCACCATGTTAGCTTTATGAAACTGACAGATGGAATATTATTGCCAAGAAGAGAATTTAAAAGTATATTGAAACTGGAGGGAATGAATTATGAATACAGGTAGATTGTGATAGATCAAAGCCATGCACTGGAAAGGTGCTAACGTGGGTCCATAAATGCTCTCTCTCTCTCTTGCTCTCTCTCTCTGTAAAGTTAAACTAAGGGGCGGGATCTCAGTTTATCAAACTCATCTTTGTTATGAACCTGTAGCTTTCAAGTGAGAACATTTTTTGCTATGTATTTTACAGTACTATATGAAACGCAGTCTTATTCATAAAACTCACCACCACCTTTGATGAGAGTTAACATCATTCTTCAGGCAGAATCCATTGCTGCTGTATGGCAGGCAGCAAATCAACAGGTAAAACTGCTGCACACAGGAAACATCAATCTGCCCGCTGTCTGCTGATGATGAACGCACAGGACCCATGCCCATTGCTTTGGGTCCCCAACTGTGGGGAAAGCGGGATATAAATACATGAAGGCAAATGAAATAAATAAACGCAATGCCTCCTAGATGATGCATGCAAAGTGATTGGAATACTTGAAATGTGCAATATAAATGTTAAATAGATAGTCCAGTCCACTCTCTGCATCCTTTCCTCCCATTTCTATCTGAGACACCAGGCAGTGGGGGCTAAGAAAACAATGTTCTGGGGGCTATGGTTACACTGGAGACCCATAGAATCAGGGAGGTCTTGTGACTCCCCCCCACCCCGCCCACGCCAATGATGTTGGCTTTGGATATGAAGGGGAGGAGCAGAGGGAATGATTGTTGGGTGGGGGGCAAGGTTGCTCTTTACAGCCATACCTCCTGCATCACACAAGGAAATCCCTATTGATCTCACCTCCTCTATGCACTGGGTGTACATCATCTGACATGTAGGAAAGAAGCTGGAACTACCACTATTATTTAAAAGATATTGCAACTTACACAATAAGGTATTAGTAAACCCATGAGAAATCAGCACCTGTACATAATTGACTAAAATCATAAATCTGGTTCCTGATCCTCCCAAGGGATTATTGAGACATGTTTAAAGCATTAGAGATTCAGCCCAGTTCTCATTTGTGCATTACTATGATCTACTGACTCCTATGGAATTTTTGAATAACTCAGTGCAGGTTTACAGATTTAATGATTTCTAATGCTGCATCCAATTTAATTTTCCTTGTTTCTGAAGTCAAACTGTTCTTACACCTCAAACTCATTCTTATCCTTTCCATGTCTCTTGCATGTGTCATTGTTTCTCACAGCACCTCTGGGAAGGGCTTGAGCCAGTGAGTTTCATGACCAGCTGGGAATTGAACCCAGATCTCTCGATAACCTCTTGATAAAAGTTTGAAATGCTCATTTTGTCAAGGGTTTGGGGTTTTTTTAGTTGTTTGATTTTTTTAAAAAAGATGTTGTTTATAATATTGTTTTAAGTTTTGTCAAATTTTAGGCTTGCTGCAATTAAATGCTACAGTATTATGGAAATACAAGCTAGCAGTTGTTTGGAAATCTCACAATCCAAATCTCCCCCTCTCGGGTTCTCTAAAATCATAGGCTCCCAAGCAGGCTAATGTCCTTTCCATTCATGGACTCTCGACATTCCATGATTCTTAGAGCACAGTCATTGCCAACACCACAATCTATTTGTTACCTCATGAACTATCAAGGCTACCCACTACCCAGTAGGTCAACTCTATCATTTGAACGATCAAATAACATTCACCTGTATTTTATTTATTTGCTTATTTGTTTATTTTAAAACATTTGTATGCCACCTTTCCACCCAACTTAAGCTCCTCAAGGTGCAGAACAACCAAAACAAGGTTTAAAATACAGATTATATAAAATATTTAAAACAGTTAAATGAAACATATAAGCAAATAAACATGCAGACAGACAGGGAGGAAGGCCAATATGTGCTAGTGAGGGAATGCCAAACAAAACAAAAAAGTCTTCACCCATTGGCAGATGATGATAGAGGGAGACAAATCAATCTCTCTGGGGAGAGAGTTCCTTAATTTTTGCACCATGGCCAAGGAGGCCCTTTCTCAGGTTGCTGCCTGTCTTTCTTCAGATGGGGAGGACCCAAAACAAGGCCTCTAAAGATCACCAGACCAGTCAGGTAGGTTCATATGGGAGCAGTTGGTTCTTAAGTTGTGCTGGCCCCAATTCATACCTGTTGGGTAAGAAGAGGTTGTGAAATTGGCTTACACATCCTCTCTTTGGGTTAGGGCTAAGACTGAGAGCCAAGCTACAAGTGATGCCTTACACAGGTTGGACACTTGTCAGCTTCCCTCAAGTTTGGATGGGAAATGTAGGCATCCTGGTTTTACAGCTTGGCTCTCCATTACAGCTGCAAGACCAGGATGCCTACATTTCCCATCAAAACTTGAGGGAAGCTGACAAGTGTCCAACCTGTGTCAGGCGTCACTTGTAGCTTGGCTCTAAGATCTGAAAAGGAATCATTCTGAACTTTGCTAGAGAATGTTGCTAAATGCACCAACAGTTCCTATTTACATTAGAAACTGAAAAAAGAAAAGAAAAGAAAAACAGTTCCTATTTACCAGGAGCCTTATTTTTTTACTACCTTTTCCATGATAAAGTTGCTTGGGACATTGCTAGCTTTCTTCCCACTTAGCACATATATTGGTAAATAAATAGGCTCTTACAAAAAAAAATTAAATCACCAGTAACCTCTCATCCAAAAGGCTGCCCTGGAGAACTCCCTTTTCCTTGGAGAAGTGTAAAACAACATATTTAGTAAAGAACATGCTAAGCTTGACCAGTTCTCCATCTCTTCCATTTTACAAAATGCAAGGATTTCACTTATATTACATTTTACAACTATGCACGTTACATTGCGAACATCAGCCTTCCACTCAGTAGACTGTATCCAGTTCATTCAGTTTTGTTGAATGAATTGAACACAATGCTGTATAAAACATTCTGTTTGAAGCTGAAAATTCATTCAGTCGTTTTGTTCATTCATACAGTCGTTGCTCGGTTGTTAATACATGTAAATGTATTCCCCTTTGAAATGTCTAAATGCTTAGTGTGGAGCTAATTAAACTTTTAAAACTTGCTGAGTCCCCCAAAAGATCAAGCTAGTTTGTTTGTTTGTTTATAAACTAAACCCAGCCAGGCAGCTATTCTTGGCCAACAGGACCAAACTCTCGTAATCCTCACAATTTTGAGATTGTTGTAGGCTAAGAAGGGGAAAGCTGCACGAAAAGAACATCGCGGCAGCCATTCTATGAAATGCATAAGTCGGTTTTCAGCAGTTGGCTCGGTTCCTTCAGCTGGCTCTGACCTCTGGGTTTTTCTGTATGGCAAAGACTCAACATCCCCCCCCCCCAAATAAGGATGAAGACAAGGGAGAGCTCTTGCTTAAGAAAAAGGGAGAAAGGTACTTTGGAAAACAAAGACTGGGATAAATGCTCGAGATTGCCTAATGCAGATTAGTTATGCCTTAATATCCTCTGTCCATTCTTGGTACTCAGAATCCTAGGTTGGAAAAAAATTCTTCCACCATATAGATTCTTCTCTCATCTCATCAATGCATGCTTATTGCAGATGAAGAGTGTGCAGGTTATAATCTGCATTATTAACCGGGGTGGTAATGATTATTCAAGATTGATGCAAAGGTGATCTAAAGCAGAAACAGGTAGAAAAAGGGGATTTTTATTTAGATTTTCAGATTTACACATCTGTACGTGGAAATCCCCACTCCAAATCCTGAAATGTTAAAATCCAGCAAATGGAAGGTGATAGCAATGTATTTTCAAATTTTGAATAGGATTTCAATAGCTGGTGTGTTGTGATTTGCATAAGGAGTATATTCTTAAATTTTAGTCAACCTGTATCTTCCAAGATACTTAACTTTGAAGTTCCTAAACACCATATTTAGAATAAGAATACTTTATTTTAATAATAATTTAAGATGAATTATGTTAATAATTTTGGTATGATTTATTAAGTTCTCCAATATTTTATTTAAAGCTGACATTTCTCAGATAGTAAATCTGCTCCTGGAACTATCTCAAAATCCACATTTTGAATTTTGAAAATGAGTAGTATGAAGTATGTAAATGAAGTAAACTGTGTGCAATATATATGTATATACAGTATATATACGAAGCTAGTTTTCATATTGAAGAAAGATATAACTTCCAAAATGCCCATTTAACAGGTGCAAATAAACCAATGCAAAATTTCTCATTACGTAAAAGTTGCTATACTGAGCTCATATAACTAATACTGGCATTCAGGTATCACATGAGACTTTTTGACTGGCACAAGCATGTTTGTTTATATAAACTTTACCAGGATATTCCATGCATTTCTAAAGTGCCCTTTCCTCTACAGAATGAATTACTGTGCCCAATCCACAAAAGAATCGCTGAAATGTTAATTGTAAAATACTTACATTTTCTATGGTAAAAGAAATTACGTTTAAAAGGATAAAAGAAATTCAGCATCCATAGTTATGTAATTCTGTTCCTTAGTTTTTTTAAAAAGATAATGTTGTGTGACCAAATAGTTACTGACCGAATGGATGGATGTTGTTGCTGTTGCTTATGCCCTCACCTTCTCTAAAGGCCCAGAAGAACTTGCAAAGGGCAGGGGGGGAATCAATAAATTTTAGTATTAGTTAAAAAGTCTGTGCACGTCAGCAATCACTAATGTCATAGAAAAAAATGTACACCTACTAAATAAGCACATTTGGGGATTGTGTGGGGACGTATTCTTGAAGACAAAATTTGTACAAATGGTCCAGTACTGAGTTATGTGCCTGCAGAAATATCAAATGCTTTTTATTTGGGTGGACTTGCTTCCCAACAGGGCAAGCCTAGGACAATCTCATACCTGAGGTAGAAAATCCAAGCGACAGCCACCACCGTCGTCCTGAGGTGAAGTGTAATTTAATTAAACTATTGACAATGTGTTAACCTCTAATAAAACCCCAACTCTGCCATCTGAAGCAGTTCTGCTGTGACAGGGCCGGTACGGGACAGAAATAGAGGACCACCAAAGGTAATGGCTAAAGAGCCCTGCAATGAGACACAGCGTGGTATAGTGATAAGAGTGTCAGACTAGGATCTGGAAGAACTAGATCTGAATCCCCATTCTGCTATGGAAACTTGCTGGGTGAGCCTTGGGCCAGACAAACAGTCTCAGCCGATCCTACCTTACAGGGTTGTTGTGAGGATAAAATAGGGAAAGAGAGAATGTTGAATTCGAGTTCAGCAGCACCTTAGAGACCAACAAGATTTTCAGGGTGTGATTTTTTGGGGAGTCAAAGTTCTCTTCTACAGACAAGGGGAGACTGTTGTTAAGCCACTTTGGGTCCCCGTTGGGGAGAAATGTGGGATATAAAATAAATAAATATATTCAGCCATGGTTTGAGTGCAGCAAGGGGGCAATAACAATAATGCTGTAAGGGGGTGAGAATGTTAACAGGTGGAGCTTTTAGTACTGCAAGCCTGCAATGGCAGGAAAGTTGCATCTCTTGGTGTTCCCGTTTCCACACAGCTAGGCAAAGCTAAGGAGCCCGCAAGCGAGAGAAGATTATTGGGCTAGCAGAAATGAAATATGTGACAGGAATTCTCTTTCCAAATGGGTTGGTTTAGGGAACAAGAACAGAGGAGAGTGTGTGTTTCTGCCTGTTTGTCTTTATGGGCCCTAAAAGGACCTCAAACTCGAAAAGATTCCTTTGCCTTGAACGACTTCCAACTGCCAACCACTCTGGCCGTTGGTTGCCATGGTGATAGCCCCATGTTGTCTGGGATGAACTAGACTCTGGCAGGCAACCGAGGGGAAAGTGATGTTAGAGAAGGTACTTCTGTCGAAGTTATTGAGTGGCAAAGGCCTCTCCCTCACAAATATTGTCCACACATACAGTCCCATGGGTACTGAAAAACAAAGCGTATGGGGAAGAGAGGGGGGGAGCTCTTCTCTTCGGAAGCTGAGGTTTCAGTTTGTCCCCAGCTTTATTTAGTCCACCTTCTCCTCTAGGAAGTAGGAAAGAGAAGACAAGAGGTGAAATTGAGGCCTGAAGGGGAGAGAAAAAGCAGAGGAGCAGCCAGAAGGAAGCCATATGTGTCAGAGTAACTGAACAGAGAGAGCCAAACCTGAGGGTGAAACATCCAGAAGATATGAATGAGGCAATGCCCCCAGCCTGCCCCATACCGTGGCCCTGAGACAGTGGTGCCCCAAATGTCAGCTCAGAAAGTCAAAGCCATCCCAACAGGATGAGGACATGGTAAGTAGATGTAAATATAGAACTGAAATATAGATATTTCTTGATTATCAGCTACGTTTTTGGGGCTGTTTGCCATTTTTGGTACAGTGCCATCTGTTTTTTTTCACTGTGGTGTAGCAGTTAAATGTTGGGCTAGGAAATGGAAGAGCCAAATTCAGATTCATACTCCGCCATGCAGTTCTCTCAGTGACTTTAGGCCAATTCCTCTCTCTTAGTCGAGCCTACTTTACAGGGTTGTTGTAAAGATAAAATTGGGAGAGGAGAATGAAGAATGCACCTTAATAAACAACAGTTCCAGAAGAAATCTCATAATGGTTTAGAAATGATAAAAGTTTGTAGTGTAGATATCCCCCTAGAAAACAGTGTGTAGCCCTTTTCAAACACATACAATTAATGCATGTGGAAAGGGACTCAGATTAATCTGTGTCACAAAGGTATAATATAAATGAAGTAAATAAATATAAAGAAAGAGAGAAAGGATGGCAAGTTCTTCCCCAGACCTGTGTGTATTTACTGGAATGGGGGTGTAGAGCCTGCGTATGTGCATAGAGCTCTCTCCATTTAACCACGAAACTATGAAACCATGAAAAGGCATGGAGAGAACCACACACATAACCATTGCTTTGTAAATAGGCTTTATACATACTTCCAGTGAACATGCACATCGGTGTGCAGCTTACTCTCCCCATCATTCATTGTATACACTTGAAATAGTTTAAAATGTCTCATGTAAGTATGCTTCTCATAGGGATCCTTTAGTAATGATTCAGTTTCTTCTGCTTACCACAACAATTATAAACAACTCCATTGTTTTCGGTGGAGCAGCCATAAGATTCACTGTGTATGCACAAACCACATGCACAATATTGTTTTTCATATTTGTGTGTATATTGATGACAGAGCTCCACTTCTGTATAGCCTGCTCCTTTTACACAGGTATGGCTTCGCCAAGAGCTTAAGCTGCCCAGTCCTAATTATGCTAATGGCCAATGCTGCACTGCCAACAGAGTTATTTCAAGGCCCCGAGAGCTGTAACAAGGTTGTTCATAATATGCTGCAAAAAAGGCCTTCTCATAACTCAAACTAGCCTGGAAGATGGCCTTCTACCATGAAATGTCCGATCTGGCCACCTGGATTCATGACACAGTAATATCAAGATTCGACTACTGTAATGCATTCTACATATGTCTCCCCTCAAATTTGACTCAGAGACTCCAGCTGGTGTAGAATGCTGCAGCTTGTTTACTCTCAAGCTAGATGGAGCACACATATCAATCCCATTCTGCAGTCACTCCACTGGCTTCCCCCCAGTTACAGAGCTCAATTCAAGGTCATAACTATCACATTCAAAGCCCTTCTCAGCCTCAGCCCCTCATATCTGTGTGACTGCCTCCCCCTCTATGTTCTGCCCTGGCAGCTGCGCTTGTCTGGACAGGCCCTTCTGCAGATTCTGCCTTGCCATTGGGCAAAATAAACAGCTGCCCGTACACATGCTTTCTCTGTGGTAGCCCCCACCTTATGGAATGGCCTGCCTGAGGAGGTCAGGAAAGCTCCCACTCTCCTGAGTTTCTACAAACTATGTAAAACTGAATTATTCGGGAGGTCTTTCTACCCAAATTATATGGCTGTGTTGTGAGAAGTAGCTCAGAGAGATGCATTGGTAGGGACAGGGACAATACACTATTCTGTTTGATACTGTCTGGTGATGTTGAAATGCACCTGCTAGGGAGTTTCCACATTGCTAAACAAGCCATGTAAATTAGTTACTTTTTGTTTCAGAAAGATTTCATCTCTTTGCTTGGCTTTATGCTTGTTTTTTCTGCTAACATACACGATTGTATCTCTTTCATTAAATGCCCTAACTTTAGTTCATAATTGTACTTTGCTCAGCAATTGTCCTAGCTGTTGATTATATTGCATTTTCACTCACACTGTGTAATCCATCTTGGATCTCAGTGAGAAAGGTGTGATGATGATGATGATGATGATGATGATGATGATGATGATGATGATGATGATGATGATAGAAGAGAGCCATTATCTGATCATGGTTGGGCCCACTCTTCTCAAATATATCTTTTAAAGAAGGAAAATACTTTATATTCATAAGATTTCAGATTCAATACTCTGCACAACCAGTATTTCAAGTAAGAGCAGAAAAGTCTTCTCTGTAATATAGTGCTGCCAGTTAATATATATTGCATTAGTTGAGCCATGCTACCTTATCTTCTCAGCATGAAAATACCTACTACTGTATGACTTAATGAAAGTTAAAACAAATATACTGTAGTATAAATTAAATGCAAAATGCAAGCCTGCACTAAAACTCAGATGATATATTACTTTTATAGCCTGCTGATGGTTATAATAGAGGGATATAATTTGTATAATACTATGCTTTGCTACTGTAACTACTAGGAAGGTGGATGATAGAAAGCAGGTTGGAGTAATCAGATTTGAATGTATAGGGGTTTGTAACTTTACGAAGAACAGTTTGAAGGTCTGGTACATTTCACTTTTGCTCTTTCATTCACACCTGTTCTATATTGTTGGCTGCAATTTATTGCCTAGTCAAGAAATTTGCAGTAAGGATTATGCCAACACAGCATACAATGTTATTCAATTATATTAGACTATATTAAAGAAAGGGGGAGGGGAACCCACCATTTTCCTCACCACAATTTAGTATTATTTCTTTAGTTGCAAAAAGTGTAATATTGCATTGTCAGGGTCAGTAGATATGACCTATTGAAGTCCTTTTTTTGTCTGTTGACCTGGTTTAAATTAATATAATGAGACGAGTTGTATGAATATATTGATGTCACAATGCTGTAGGCACTGTGTCATTTTTGCCATGTGCAGATACTCACAGCTGTTTAGGCACCTGGGCCGGCAGTGAACATGTTCGCAGATCACTGAACAATTATTTAAACTGGACCGGCAGAAAAATCACCCCACAGCCCTCAAAAGGTTGGGTCATGTGAATGGGGTCTTCATCCTACGCAGCAATCCTAAGTGAGACCTACTGTTTAGGAACTTGGTTGCAAGAATGTACAGTCTTACAATCACTGCAGATTTACAAAGGCATGGCATACCTTTATAAACAACATTGATTGGTATAACTACATCAGCAGTTTGTAAGGTGATGGACTTGTCGCATCCTTAATGCAAATAGTGGTGGTATTAAATAACTAGCCACAGAGGAGGTTGTATTTCAGACAACTTGGTAGTTAGAAAGGAATTTCAATCAAGGGAGATTAGCATCGGCCATAGAATATTTAGTTATATGAAAGCAAGGGATTAGACTGTTGATGTTAATTCCTGCTTTGTGCTATCGCTTTAGAAAATGCAGTATTTTAACCCTTTGTACATTTGTTGCACAATTGATGGGATATTCAGGATCACGCAGCTTATTTTTACTAGAGTGGAATACTTTAAGTAATACTTAGTGGTGTATCAAAATCAATGTGGTGAAAATCTCCAACCAATGTTATTCTGCTGTATAAAACTGAATCTAAAACATTCTGTTTTTATTTTTCTTCAGAGTTGTCATGTAACATTGTAGATTCATGAAAGTGAATACGGTTGTGCTTGAATTACTGTAACTAATGTGAGAATACAATCAGGGCTACTAGCAGTAAATTTCATTTCTAGTTTAAGATACAATATATGTATGGTGCTAAAACTTGTTAGGACAATTTAGATCAATAAAGAAGAATATACCAAGTGTAAGGTGGCAAAGAGTTTTGTTTCATTTGAAAGTCTTATACTTTCACATGCTTGTGCACCTTATGTTTGTGCAGCATAGTGGCTAAGAAAATGAACTGTGGCCTAGGTGGTTTTGGTTCACTAGTCATACAATCCTAAACAGAGTTACACCCTTCTAAGTCCAGTGACTTCAGTGTACTTAGAAGGTAGTAACTCTCCTTCGAATTGCAATGCAGCAACTGAATTCCAGCCTCTCTCTCTATGAGGAGGATAATAATACTAGTTTACCTTAACAGGGGTAATGAAAGTATTACAACAAATATATGAAGTATTTTGAACACTAAAAACATGAAGTGTTATCAGCATTGTAAACATAAATTGAAAAAACATATAGTACTGTCTTTTCTATTTACCTTCTGAATTGAATTAAGCTAGCTATTTTTGGGCTTTTTTCTAAGTGTCTTTGTACATACTGTGCTGGAGTCTGTATGGCGCTGCACTCTGTATCAGTAGCCTGCATCAATTGCAGTTATTTCTTAGATTTATGTCTCACTTTCCATTGGCATTTTCAAGGCAGTGAACAAAACTGCTGTCTCACAAAAGAGTTACAAAAACAAAGTGAAAAATTGCAGCAAAATAAGAATCATCATATGAAAGGTGATTCTTGATGGATATTTAGAAGGCTGCATTGCTCATTCTTTTCGCTACTGTCATTTAACGCTTTCAGCAGTGATCAGAAATGGATGGCAGGATCTTGCACCTCCCTCTGCTGCTGACAGTTGGTGGTCTTCTGTAATAGAAGCAGTAATGGAAAATGGAGGTTTGAGTTTTGCCCCCCCCCCCTCCTCCTGACAATTAAGGGTGTTCTGCAGCAGCAGCACTGATAGAAAATGGAGGACTTGCTTGCATAGCACCTTCCACTGCTGCTGATTGTTGATAGTCTTTTATCCTTGTTGTCATACATATCTGGCAAATGTACCATCATAAACAATTATGTTTTAGGTTTTGATGTTCAGTGTCATGTAATCACTGTTTTAACCTCCCATGTTACACCTATGCATTCGACTTAAAATATACATAAAATCAAATGCATCTGAAATCTACAGCAATTTTGCTGAACATACTCAAGGCAATCTTGCTATTCATTGTAACTGTGTGTTTAGATTTGCATAACATATCTTCAGTGACTTAAAATAGATAAAAACTCGAATGGCAGTACCCAAGATCTGTGGCAACTTGAAAGTTATAGGTAGTAGGAGGTCCTGACTTCTTTATCTGTTTTGTTGTGATGAAAGATACAGTAGATACAAAAAAAGCCTCTGTCTTACTTTGTGTTTGCATGTATGTGTATATAGTGTATATACAGCGTGTATGTTTCCTTAAGTTTTACAAGTTCATTCAGAAAACTAACTATACCAATAACAGTATACATGATATGTGAGTGTGCACACATGTATAATGTCATTGGTATAGTTAGTTTTCTGCATGAATTTGTAAAACTTAAGGACGTTTGAACACATTAACACATTGATAGTTGCACAAAATAGATCCCCCCCCCCAACCACTTTATGATCCAGTTAGAATCTTCCGATGGAGTTGGTTGTTCTGAATGTGTGCAGAGCATTCTCCCATGTAGGCTCAAAGTCCTGTTTCCTCAGATCTCTACAATGAGAATAGATGTTATTCTACATGACATTACTCTTCAGGGTATAATGCAATGGATATTACATTTTTAGTACACTAAGGTCTTGTTGGTTGTTTACAGGCCAGATTTTGATAGTTTCACTTCTTAATAAATATCCTGTACTTTTCTCCTTAATGATTCAGACATTCCAAAAAGTAAATTCAAGTTTTATGCTTGACAACAACCTATATATGGGTAAATAGATGGTAGTTTGGATGTGGCGGGTGGGGGGAGAAAATCAAAGAAACAAATTTACATAAATGATATTAAAAGGAATAGTATAATAATAATTTTACTCTTTTTTCATTTTTAAAGGGGGGAAAGATTGATTGCTTGGGCTATTTCAATAAATTGTAATGATACAACTGTTGTCTGATTTTAATTACAAATTCATATTAGTGTGTAAACTATCATACAGGAAGGAAGGTGGTATGGTATAGCCTGACCTCTTCAGATCTCAGAAGCTAAACAGGGTGGGTACTTGGATAGGAGACCACCAAGGAAGACTCTGCAGAGGAAGGCACTGGCAAACCACCTCTGCTTCTCACTTGCCTTGAAAACCCCTTGCTGGGGTCACCATAAATCAGTTGTGAGTTGACAGAACTTTACACACACACAAACTATCATGCATTTTGGGTAACTCGCTATGAAATCCTAAACAGAGTTACACCCCTCTAAGCTGATTGACAGCAATGGAATTAGAAGGAAGTAACTCTGCTTCAGATAGCCCTGATAGTTCTAACCCTTTTCTTACAGTATTTACTGCTATACCTTGACTCTGCAAAGTTTCATCTTTTGCATATTTTAATGTCTACTCTTGTATCAGCATAATGTTTACAAGTATGCAAGAATTCTCAGGTCTAAAACAGTTCAAGAACACATGAGTAAATCTTGGCAATTTCAAACTGTAACATTTAGACTTTTATTTTAAATGAATACTACGTTAAAGAGCTGTAAAATACAACTGAACAGCTTCTTCTGCAGATATTTGACTCATTCACTATTTTTTTCTGATATGGATAGGTAACATTAACTATAATTTTCAACCAATGTAGAGAGAGGATTTTTGAGGATTCAGGGTGGTTTTTTTTTCATTTAGTCACTCACTCACTAAATGATACTGGCCAAATCTTCAGGCCCAAGTTATCAACACAATAATGTTGTGAAAGTTAAGTCAATGCTTTTTCATGATTTTTGAGGTTCCATTTGTTTAGTTTTATCACTCACTTACTTTATAATATTGGGCAAATTCCCAGTCTCAGTTTCTCACCACAATAATCCCATGAAAACTGAACTGTATCCTGCTGTAAATGAAGATAATGTTAGCATAAACTACAACTCATAAACTGGGCTTTAAACCAGTTTACTTCCCATTGGTTTTTATTGGGCAAAAAAACACTTAAGCCGGGAACATGAACTGGCCTGTGGAGAGGACAATATAGGATGCCAAGGCAGTAAGTTTAATATACAATAATCCAAAAGGGTACCATTGGCTCGAAGGCTTTGTTAATAATGAATTACTGTTCATGACATCTAATTACCTAACTAAACAAAATAAATGAATATTTTATACAGTGGTCCAAGTTGCCTTCCATTGTGTTTTAAACCATTATTTATAATAAAATTGCATCAAACAAATATAAATATATACAAGTATCTTATCACCTCAAAAGACAAATATATCTATATCACCAGTCTGTAATGCAGTGCATTTATAAAGCTTTTCCATTCCAAGCTTGTGTAGTTTGTGCTGTTCTGTTTAACAGATATGGAAGTATATGTTACATGAAAGTATCTGCTATTAATTGCCTAAACCTCCTCATGCAGGGGCTGCCCAGACTAAAAAAGAAAACTTCTTCTATAAGAACTAGTTTAGTATTAGTAATAATAGGAAATAATTTTAACATCTTAGTTTGTTACAAGATCAGTGGACCCAGAAGAATAGAAATGAAAGAAAACACAGAATTTGTGACATGGCTTCTCGCTTTACATAATGGCCACCTGTGACCATAACTGATTTCAAGGATTCAGTTAGCATGTTGGTAGCAGTTTTCAGACCAATCAGATAAGACTTTCGTATTCTGATAAAAGCATCACTGTGTATGAAATTGTGAAACTTCATAGGTCATTTTAAAAAAGTAACTGGTAACCCAACTTTAAATTGCAGGCTCCTGTTGCTATAGGATAACTGTTGCACTGTGAGTTAAAAGCAGGGCAGAGTGAACTGTTTCTTTCTTGCAAAGGAATCTATCCTGTATGCTCTCTTACTCCTAGATATGACCTATACCCATTGACTCCAACATCCCCAGCTCCCATGGACTTTGTTTGCCTTATGTTTGTCAAACCTATCTGAGCAAAATAAAGCCCCTAGCACAGAAATGCTGTGCTATGCAGAAGTTAAGGGGGAACAGTGGCAAAGCAATATGATAGTGTTCTGGCAACAGTGAAATCCATCTGCCAATACTGTACCACATATTGTTGTATAGTATGGGTGGAGTGAAACTTCAGGTGGAGCCTGTGTGCTTTGTAGGTGCTCAACCACAGGATGACTATAAGTGACTTTATAGTGAACACTGCATTGCAAGTGAATTGGGTATAGGCTTTTATATTATCAACAGATATTTACCATATTTATAAGCATAGCAATGGCGAGAGAGTAGGAATAAACTTGCAAGTTTCCAAAGCACCCTACAGAGAGATAAGTATCTGTTAATGTTAATTTCATGTTCAAAACACTACAAAAAGATTTCAACAGTCAAGGAAAAATATCTTAAGATTCTTTTAAAACAGGTCCAGCAAACAGCACCCACTAACATCTACCAAGGCTAATAAACTGCTAGAGCAGCCCTTCTGAGCCTAATAGAACTTCTCCCGAGTAATTACAGCAAGCCACAGCATATTTTGGCTAAGTGGAAAGGAAAGAAGGTTCTGAATCATGGTACAATATTTGTGGGTGCATTTATGGGGTTCTTGTTGGCATGATTTCAGAAACATTGTCTCTCATAAGTCTGAATAAGAATCTGGTTTTTTTTTAGTGGTGTTTCCTTTCCCCTATTAGGAAATAGGCATTGCATTTCCTTTAGAAAGTTTTTTCTGATTAAATTATCTGCACTTATTTTTAAAAGATTTCAAAGTGTGAGCTCTATTCATCCAAACTCTCCTTGGAATAAATTTGTTGTGTATCACTTAAATCCCATAAACCCTTTTTATAGACGTTGTTTGAAAGGCTTTTCTGAGTAAGTCAAGTTAGAGTTATATTCTAGGATAGATGCATCCCTACAGACTTTTTAAAAAGAAAACACTTTGATGGGCTCAACCCCCTGTGAAATGTTTTATGTTAATTTTAAATTACAATCTGATGACCTACTGGTCTTGGACAACCCTGTGAAATTATGTGCCACCACATTCAACTGAAAGAAGTGCAGTGGAACTTGCACAGGAGACCTTCCCAATGCATTCTATCCAATCAAAGCACAACCCTGCAAGGCAGGTCCAGCAGTGGTTTTCTTAGTCAGTGAAAATAAAATTATGTGGGCTAGCTGATCACTTTACAACTTTAAGAATATGTTTAGTATTGAGAAATATAGCAATTCATTTCTACAGGGTTCACTGGAAATTCTGCTTGAAGAGGGGGGGAAAGCTCTTCAGACTTAAACAAAAGTTTTTTTTTAAAAACAGCAACATGTTTCCTGTGCAAAGTTTCTTCCCACCTTTGTTAGGAAATAAATGATTTTGGTGCCTTGATTTTGGCTGCTTCCCTTGGGGAACCCACTCCATATTGGGTGTCGAGCGGTTTCAAAATCCAGAGCCCTTCTGAGGGCTATCGCAGGTTCACAACAGCTAGTAACTCAAAAATTTGGGCCTCATTTTTCATTAATAGAAACTCACAGTGATCAGTATAAGGGGGTTCATTTAGCAAACTTACTTTTATGAAGTATGAATAAACCAGGAGGTCTACCTCATTCATAGTTAAAGTAAAAGTGGATCTCTACACTCTGACAAAGTTCAGCCACTGAGCTGCAGCATTAACTTGTATTCTAACAAGATTAAAATATATTTGTCCTGGGGATTAGCATACTTAAGTCCCCTTTTGCCTTTTTAGCAGTGGCAGTGCACTTTGATCTGTGTTGCATGGCAAGAGCACGGCTTGGGCCCAGCCATCCGAGTGCCAAGTGTGAAATCGGCCTGATGTCATCCCCATTCTTCATCTTTTACATCTTTCACCAGTTTAATTATATTTCCGCCACAAAGCTCTGGAGCTTCATTGCATATTCAAGTTTGACTAGGAAGCATTTACAAAAAGGTATGGATGAACTAACTCTGTGGGGGAAGGGACAGGATGCTTAAATCTTTGCTGAAAGGGCAAGCTCCAACCCTTGACTTAGCATTTAAAAAAAATCATACCTGAATTTTTTTTCATCTGTGTAGAACTTTACGGGAGGGTTTTTTTTTTTTGCATCACTGAGGCACAAGTTGTATCCCTAAATGATGGACCATTTACCTTTATGAATTCTGACATCTATGTTCTTTATATTTCCTGCATGTTTCTTGTCTTCTGAAACTCTGGTGCTGTCCCTTCACCTGGGTCTTTCATACCACTTTGTTTCTTGCAAAGGCAGCATTGCACTCCATAGAGGCAGAGAGCTGGGGTCTCTTCAGGACATTTTTATGTTTCAGAAGAAAGAGGCAAGGAGGGAGAATACCAAGAGCTCAATTCTGCCCCCGAATAAGTCGAGATGTGCTTGAAGAATCCAGCTCTGCATGGTGTTTAAATAGAAAAAAATGGTTATTCTCTACTCTCTTTGCTTCCATACCGTATCACAGAATTTTCTCAAGAGTTAGATTTATTTTAATTCTGCTTGTATACATTGTTCAAGGTAGATAGAAGGCATCTCCTAGACCAAATCCTTCACACTGGAGGGGGAAAGGGCACCCCTGCTCCAGAGGTGTGAGGTGGCTTTGTAGATGAGGAAGGGGGTAATGGGAGAGGAAATGAGCCACCTGCAGCTGTGACAGAGGCTTTGACCTTCACCCCAGTCTTCTGGCCACAGACTCTATTCATAGTAAGTTAGAGTGTCTGTGAGATACAAACACATTCTCTCTCTCTCTAGCTCATCAAGTCAGTGACCGTTGGGCGTTACTTCCACATACAAGCTGGGCAGAATAGAAATGCAGATCAGCATCTTTAGCATTTGAGAGCAGGTCAATGCTGGGAAATGCTCTTCTCAGACAGCCCCTTTTGTCTGTGATTTTCCAGTGTTTTCTACTTTCTAGATATGAGCAGAGACAGGTAATGTGACAATAGATGAGATAAATGTATGTTCTCATTTGCTATTTAAGAGAGATGGGAGGTGGGAGGAAGAAAGGCCTGATGTGAGTTTGAGATACTTCACATTAATGAGAATTTTATTTGGAACCATTACTTTCCATTTAGAATGTGACGTTACAAAGCATCGCTTTTTAAATTGAATTGATATAATTATAAAATTATCTCCACATAATTAACTCAAGGATTACATTTGATTCTATTTAGCATGTAATCAAAGCCTATTATGTTTTAGCTATAGGAACGCCAATTACATTTTGGTTACTTAGACCCAGCTCCATTTAGAGGTGGGGAAAATAGCTTATCGCAGCATTATTACAGATGCTTCCTAATAGAAGAAAGATAGAGTACAAAATGGTATATACCAATGTGAACAACCCAGAACTTTCTTTTTTCTTTCTGGTTTTGTTGAGGGAATTGTAGAAGGAAAAGGAAATGAAACTTACTACTTAGTTCCAGTTTGGGAGATGAAAGCCTTGATCCTGGCAAGACAGCTCCTCTTCAGTAAAGTTGAGGGAAAATGCTTAACTTCACTGATTTAATTACAAATATAAGGGACCAGAGCTTGAATCAGAAGTAGTACTGTGTAGAAATTATGAGGCCACTAGCTTTGAAAAGGTTACAGGGAGAGATCAATTCTATACTAACACTGGGGAAAGCCTTCTTAACCCGCAGTAAAACTAGAAATAAACTGCAGCAAATCAAAATAGGAATTCACTTCTGAAGCTGTGCGCCAGGGAAACCCCTGCTTAAATTTCTGGATTTCTGATTTGGGCAGCCTCCTTTGGCGTTTGCTCTTGGTAACCACCCCATCGGGGAATATGCAGAGCACTTCTCTCCCCAAATGCGTGCGGCACATAGAAAAGCGGCCTTCTGCGAAAGGGGGCAACTGCAGTCCTAAGGCGGCCGGGGGGGGGGGGAGAGGTCCTTTTGGCTGGTGGAGCCAGTAACCGAACTTGAAGGCATTCTCAGCTTCTGTGGCGTGCATACGCGGTCCAGGGATCACGACGGGGGACGGGCGGCCCTGAAACCCGAAAGCAGCCCTCTGAGAAAGGGCTTGGCAAAATGTCTCCTCTTTCCCTCTCGTCCGCAGGGAAGCAGCAGGCAGGATCGCCAGCTTCAGGTTCCGGCGCGACTCAAGGTGTCCCAAGAAATCTGGTATCTGGTGGGAGGGCTGGCGAGGCAGAGGCGCCGCTGCTGCTCGCCCAGGGCTGGCCAGGGAGCCAAGAAGCTGCCGAGAGAGCCCTCGGCCGCTGGATCGCAGGCGTCAAAGGAGGGGGGGGAGTGGGGAGGGGGAGACGGTGCAGCGCGACTGTGCGGTTGGTCAGCGCAAGGAGGAAAGGGCGGAAGAAGGCCTGTCAGTACTGTCCTAAACAGAGTTACTGCAATCTCATTCCATGGGGTTTACGCTGGAGTAACTCTGCGTAGAATTGCTCTGAGAGAGCTCCCCCTCCCCCAGCCTAGGCAATCCGGGGATGGGGAAGGAAACCCTGAAGGCGAGCCTAGTGCCGTCCTTGGCGCTTGGCCCCGGCGGTTCTGCATCCGACTAGCTGATCTGCCAACCGGCCTCCCTCCTCCCTCTCCCCTCCCCAAGGTCCCTCGCAACTGGGCTGCTCAAGGAACTGGGCAGACCTCTGTGCCTTCCACTGGATAGGAAGCGGACTATCGGCTGGAGGGAATCGGGTCCCTGTGCCTTTTATGCATAAGGACACTTCTGAGAGTTGTAGCGATAAGCATTCATCTTTTAAGATGGAGTCACTGGGCTCCTGGTGAAATAATACATCGGCGAGTTAATGTACATTTCAAACACTCCAAACACTCCAAAGAGGTCTCAACAGCCGAGGAAAGATGTCTCGGGATTCCTTAAAGACGCGTCCCGCAAACAGCGTCCACTAAATCAACCGCTAGGCTTAACAGGACTTCTCCGGAGAAAATTGGCCGCAATCCTCGTGAAATTATTCCTGAGCAAGTTCCCTCCGGGACTGGGCCCACAGAAAGGCAACCCAGAGGAGGAGGGGGAATGTGTCCTCCCCCGCCCCCAAGGCCTGGTCAAAGGACACCATCGGAGTCTTTCCCTAGCTCGGTCTACTCCGGCAAGATTCTTCAGTGGTCCAGGTTGCACCACCCATAAGTGGCTGGTACCAAACGCACCACGGTGGGATGGGCGGAAATGCCAAGGAGGAAGCAAGGTTCGGATGCAGAAAGCCGACGGAGTTTCATTCCATCACATTCTTACCCCATAAAAGGCTTCCAGAAACATAAGGTTTTGGAATAGGGGAACCTTCCAGTGGTTAAAATCCCCGAACCAAACAGGATTGCTCCGTTGATGCACAACAGCGGGACTGTGCCTTTGGGCCCTTGCCCGGATTCCCAGATTATTTATTTATTTATTTATTTATTTATTTATTTATTTATTTATTTATTTATTTATTTAGCCCTGCCAGTTAGTAAGAAAATATGTCTCAACATGTCTTGAAAATTGTGCTGAGCTTGGTGGGTTTGCTGAACTCTGAAATCGAGCTGGGCCTTCTTTGCCACCATCTTTGAACTTGTGAGCATCTAATAGTCAGAAACGCTCGCCTGGCAATTCAGCTCTCCCAGGGGCACGTTGGATAGCTGCTTGGGCGGGGATTGAAGAGACAGGTCGGATATTAAATCAGCGGGATACAGAATGACTTCTTGCCACAACCCCGAGCTTGCTAAATAGTTTTACCCTCCAAGGAGGCCACTGGGTGACCATTTAAACAGAAGCAGCCCGATTTACTTGGACAAGACTACACCAGTGTAAATGGTCAGCGAATCCATCCTACCTTATACCTATGGCCCAGTAAGGCAAGGATATTTGCATATATAGTGCCTGGCTACCTCCTGGAATATTGCCTGAGTGGGCCATTATAGAATGCAATATTACAACCGAGCGATACCTTTAGCAGATTGTAGCGTCGAAATAGAAATGGCTTATGAAACAACCTACTTGCCCAAAATTAAGGTTCATATGAAACCTAATTGCACATGGTTCGGCTTTATCCAATCATGCCCAATCTTCTGACGGTACTTTCTCATAACGCTTCCTGTAGGAAGACATTCGCTTTAATAAGAAATGCCATTATCTGTAATTACTGGGAAAGAATGCCTGGCGAGCTAAACTTTTTTTAAAAAGAGAGCAGTAAGCACCCCCAAACACACTGCCTTCAACACATTAAAGCTGTTGTTCTCCCCTTGTTTACTTAGAAGTAAGTTCTATTGAAGCTACTGACTCTCCCAAGTAAAACTGAGAGCGGTAAGTGCAAATGAGCCTCATTTCTTTCAGAAAGGTTTTTTTAAAAAAACTGGTAAATTTAAGATCGGGATGGTTTGCAAGAGGAGGCTTGCACAGACCTGGTCCCTGAAGGCCTTACCCTGATGTAGAGGTAGTACTGAATCGATGTAGCCTCGACTGATTTTAGTGGGACTGGATTTGTCTCGGTTAAAAGCGCTTCGGCTTAACCACATCTTCGCGGGAGCTTTTCTTGTGTACTGAATTGTGCTTACCAGCCTGCACTGAAAATCTAGACACAGATATCGCTAAAATGGAGAAATCAGATATTTCCAAAATTCACACAGTTTTCGGGACAGCTGCCCGATTATGTATTTGCTTTGAGTGCGGTAGCGTAGGCGGCGAGCAATATTTCATCGTGGCTGCAGCAGTCAGAAGAGTGAAATGGCGTGAATGTTCTTTTGCTTTCACCTACATCTGTCCTCCAGTTCTTCATGGGCCGAAACTCACATTCAGTGCCCACAGTGGGCAGACCCAGAGGCCCTTTCTGCCTGCTTCTCCGCAGACAGTGGCCAGAGGACCGGGGTGGCCCATGGAGAGCTTTGTGGAGTCTTCGCCTAAACCCTGCGCTTTTTGATTCTGATAAGCAAAATAAGTCCAGTGGCATCTTAAATACTAACCACATTTATTCCAGCCTGAGCTTTGGTGAGTCAGAGCAAATTTCTTCAGATCTGAACAAATGAGCTCTGACTTACCAAAGGTCATGCTGGAATAAATGAAGTTAGTCTGTAAGGTGCCACTGGACTTCTGTTTATTTTAGATCCCACGACTCTGCCTCAATCGATTTCCTTCTCCTTCTGCCACTGCTGACTTCTCGAGTAAACTTTTGGAAAATGAAAACGTGAGAAATTTACACAGCCCGCATCTCTAGACAAAACAGCCGGCGATTCTGGTACCTTCGAGTTGGTTTTTTAAGACTGCAATCGTAGGTACAGTGACGTGGAAGTAAGCCCTATTGAGCGCAGTGAGACTTATTTGCGAATAAATAAAAATGCTGCAAGACTTGGTCTGGGGGTTTAAAGTTGTCCCAACGCAACTTCTGAAGCAGCGCGCTTCTCGGCATACAGTTGGTGAAAGTTCAGAGCATTAATGCAGCTGTTTTCTGTAGGGGCCTAGAATGAAGCTCGGAGATGGTAGATTAATGTGAAACAGAAAAGGAGATTTCCCCCTCCAAGAGTGTCTCGGCTTGCCTAGACTTTACTTTCCATGCAATTCTGAACCCATTAGGACAACTTGATTGTAAGCACTGTTGGCAACTTTTATTTTACGAAGGTGCACCAAGACACGGAGGAAACATTTGCGGAGCACTTGCAGAGTTTATAGAGTCACCAGCTATATTTTTAGAGTTTTATCTAATGGAAGAACAGTTTGGTGCATTAACTGATGCAGCCGAAATAAGGTCTACCAACGGTTTAGACTTTCTGTTTCTCTCTTCGGAGACTGATGAAGAGGATTGGCCAAGCTGTCTGGGAATAAAATCTCCTTTACTACTCTAAAGCAAATGAGCACCACATTGATTTCAGCCTCCCCACCAGAATTTTAAATATAAATCGGATATGCCTCTCAAAATTATTTAGGAATATTGTTTATACGTTTGTATAACTTAAGTTTTTGCAAACATCGTTTCTAACAGTACGATCCTAAATAAAATTATGGTCTTTTAAATCCATGGAAGTTAATAGGTTTATAAGCACCTGATTCTTCTTAGGATTTTACTGTAAATTACTTTTCCAGCTGTTCGGACATTAAAATGTTTATATTTTCTTCAGAAAGGAGGGTGGTGTTATTCTTGTACGTAGAGCATATATTGCACACGCTACATTTTACAATCATGTATTAGAAGTCCTGAAAACTTTCCAGTTTTTTTTTTAAAAGTTTGGTAGCCCTAGCTCTGATGTAGTTGAACTGTCTAAAGTTTCTTAAAGTGCCATCCGAAACATGTTTACCAGAAGTAAGTTCCATTGAACTCAATGGTGCTTACTCACTAGTAAGTGTGCTTAGATTGCTGTTAATTGTGTAACAAATCGATTAACCAACTGGTAGAGAAAAAAAAAGTCCCTTCTTTTCAGGTGACATTCACAACTCTCTTCCACCTGTGTACAATTATCTTAACAATGCCTGTTAAGGAGTATGTATAGCTCCAGTCTAAGGTTTTGATGCAAGCATGGTAGGTTTCATAATAAACTTGGTGTTTTTTTTTCAATTTAATGCCGTCTTCGAAGATTTAAGCACAAAAAAGCAGTGAAAATGTCCACAGTTTTGAGACCACAGTTGTAAATAGAAACATTCATATTTCATAAAGTTATAAATATTTGATACTGCAAGTTGTAAAATGCACGTGTTCTATAAACTGGGGAAAACCCGTTTGCTTTCTTGCTAAAAGGCAATGCCATTGAATTCTGTCTCCTAAGCAGCTGATGGTTACTCAAAGAATTTAACATTGAAGCATTGGTTTTATACGTTGTTTCTCTTTTTGCAAAGTCGATACTGCCATGTACAACGTGCATCTGTTATAACTGTGACATAAAGAGAGGTTTTAAGGCAAAGCTAGCAATTGACATTCAGTAATAATAAAAAAAGACCTCTGGCCAATATTTTGGACACTTTTTCCAGGGTGGGGTGGGGGGATCGAGGATCGAGATTTGGGCCAAAGATCGAAATCAAATCTCTCTCAATCTCTCTCTCTCTCTCTCTCTCTCTCTCTCTCTCTCTCTCTCTCTCTCTGGCATACACACATACACAGTGTAAAAATACTGAGATCCATCATACCTTACCTAGAATTCTGAGTCGGGGGAAGACAGAGAAGAGGCGATAAAGAAAACACACACGCACAAACCCCAGCTGCCATTTAAACCCCTTCACAATTCAGAAGCATATGCTGCCTTGAAAATCGACCCCCTTTTCGGGAATGAAATGCAAAGCGTACTGGCAACGCGCACAGGCTACTGATTCCCCCTCCCCAAAATAAAACTAACGGAAGCGTTTCAGCGGCACCCCCCCCCCCCTCCATATCCTCTTGCATAATAGAAATCAGTGGGACTGAAATCGTGTCCTCCCCCTCCGCGCCTCCTCCCTCCCCTCGATTTGTTCTTTTGGCTGCAGCGGCTCGGCCGGCGCAGGCCGGTTGCCTGCAAGGCCTCGCCTGTCCCGCGTTTGCCTGGAAAGGGCTCGTGATGCGAACTTCCCCTCTGCACACACGCGCGCGCGCACGCGGGCGCGCACACGCCCCCTCGCGATGCCCCCGGCTTTGTCCCGGGTGCTGCAGAGCTCGAACGCCAGGCCAGGCTGCCTCCGGACCTCCGCTTCTCCAAAGGCAGCAGCGAGCAAGAGGCGAAGCGGAGCTAGCGGCGGAGCATTCAGGGACTAGCGGGCCGCGGCCTCGGAAGTGCAGAGCGAAGGCCTCCCCTGCCAAACTTCCAAGGAAAGGGCGCTTCCCTCCCCGCTTTCCAGAGACTCTGGAGGGGATAAACCAGGATTCGGATAGTAGCACCTTAAAGACCAACTAGATTTCTAGGGTATGAGATTTCGAGAGATTTCCCTCCGAACTTATCTCACCAAGCTCCCACGACGAGAGGAGGAAATCACCCGCCCAAGAAGCCTTCCACCTTAGCTGAATCAGAGAGTTGTAGGTTTACTCAGAGTCCCACTCAATTATGTTCAGTGGGGCTTACTCCCAGGAAAGGGGTCTTAGGATGGCGCTGTAAGTTGCCTATTTGGCTTCGCTAATGGAAGATACAAGCTCCTGTGCCTCTACCTCAGGATTTCTTTCCCCCAAATATTTAGAAATTTAAATGGTGAAAAATTGTTGATTTTTTAATTCCCACCCCAAAGGCGAACACTAGAGGAAAAAGTCGGAGGGGCGAGAAAAAGAAACGGTAAAACTCATAGAACAAATAGGAGAGCTATTTATTCGGTTCACAGTCTCGTGAAATGCAGCAATAAAAATCTTTGGACGTCAGCAAAAGTTGTTTTTAATATTTTGAATTTCAAAAAGCAATGTCCAACGTTCGTTTCAAACAGCGCTTAAGTCTATAAAAAGGGAACTTAAGCTCTTAAAAAAATTGATAAAGATAGCATCTAAAATTTCCGTCGAACAAAAAAAATCAAAAAAATATTTTATAATCAGATATTTTGGATTTTTTTTACAACACCTTACCTGTAAATTATATATATTTATATACACATATACACAGAATATTGCAGAATTATATCTAATACACAATATTTCCCCACTAGTTATGCTGGTATAGTCTTTATACACTGGCCCTTATTCGTTTTGTTTTGTTTTTTAATTAAATTATTGCATTGTATAAACTCTGACCAACCCCTCGCCCTGCCCTCCCCGCCCCCTCCTCTACTCGCTGTCTGACTTGCCGTCTTTCGAGGCCGTGGAGTGGTTGTACAGTCCTTGCGCCATGAGGTGCACCGCCAGGGAGTTCTTGTTGCCGGTGGCTTTCTTGATCTTGGCCCGCTTGTTCTGAAACCAGATCTTGATCTGGGACTCGTTGAGGCTCAGCTCCTGCGCCAGGCTTTGCCTCCTCTGCTCGGTCAAGTACCTGTTCGTCTGAAACTCCGCTTTGAGTCTTTGCAGCTGCTCCGCAGTGAACGCGGTCCGCGGGCGCTTGTCTTCCTTGTTGGGGTTCTTCTTCTTTGGTTTGCGCGACCTGGGGCCTGCCGTCCCGGGCGAGAGAAGGAGACACAGAGCGAGAGAGGGTGAATGGGGGCGCTTCGGGAGGGAGCTCAGCTCTTGCCCTGGCTTGGGTGCTGAATTCGATTAGCAGCCGAGGGGGGCTCTCCAAGGACCTCGGGTTTTCTGAACAAGGCGTCCCTTCTTTCTCTCTGGCCCTCGGGGACCTGGGTCTCTGCAGGCCCCCAACATACCTTGGCTCCTTCTAGAAGCCTCAGGAAAATCCAAGGGGCAAAGAAAGCCCCTGTCTGCCCCCCCCCAACCCAAGTGTTAAGATCAGGGGCCGGTCTTGGGACCTGTTTCCTGCCCCCACCTCCTCAGATGCCCTCCAAGTGGGGAGGACCGAGGCCAAGGACACCCGCAGGCGCTCGGCAACGGCGCGATTGCCTGGTGCCTCCCCTGCCCCCCCCCCCCCAAGTTCAGTGTTTGTTTGGTTAGCTGGGGGGGGGGGCTGAGCAGGCTGCAACGTTGCCAGGACTCCAGAAAGGCGCCTGGAAAGGAGGGGCTGCTCTAACTTCCCCCTTCGTTTTCTGTTGCTCTGGCGGATCGCTGGCCTCCCCAGCCCCGGCCTCTCTCACCCTCTCTGCTTCGGCTTCGGAGGCGTCGGACCCCTGGTCGGAGGGACCCGATCACTTGACAGCTCTCCCGGCCCCTTTCCACCCACCACCGCCTCGAGAGCAAGGCAGGGAGAGCGCGCAGGCATTTGGGCCTCCTTGCTCAACCCAGCCTGCGCCAAGACCAGGCCCGTCCCAGCCAGCCCAGCCGAGGCCCGGGGAAGGCAGGCAGCGCCTCAGAGGCGCTTCAGGGCCCAGGCTCCGAAGCCTTCTTCGTCCCTACTGGGGAGGAGGCCGGCATAGCGGCTGCAAGAGGGGGCTCGCCGGAGTGGAGGGTAAGGATCCCGGACTGGGGCGGGAGGGGAGCTCTTTCGCACGCTGCCAGAAGGGGAACCAACTGGATCTGCCAACGCGCTGGCGAGGGGAGGCTCGGGCTGTTCGAAAAGACTGGGGCCAACCCCCCCCCCCTCTTCCCGGACTGGACCCAGATCGAGAGCAGGAGAAAGAGGGAAAGCAACTCCGCCGCCCTGGGGGCAAGAAAGCCTGCCTTGTGCCTTCCTTTTTGCTGGCTCTGGAGACGAATCCCCGGGAAGGACTCCTCTCTCTGCCGTGCGGCAGCTTCTAGCGGCAGAACGCGACGAAGGAACGCAATTCTCTCCTGTTTGCAAACAGGAATCGTTCCCGGCTCAAAAGGCCGAAAGCGACTGCTTCTCTAACAATTCTGTACCCCAAACCCCACTTTCCTTACGCGAGAAAGGCATCTTTCAAACCGACACGTTTGCTTTGAGCGAGACCCCAAGGCCGCCGCCTCGTTCGGGTTTGTACAAATACAGGCAAAAAATAGCGATTCGCGATATCTGGGCGATTATTCTCCCCCCATCCCCCCGGCCTCCGCAGAAAGCCCGGACTTGCTCGCCGGCCTGGCCTATTGTGAGGATCTCCCGGTGATAATTAAATATTAACAAAGGAAGGACTGGAGAACAATGGAGCAAATTTCGAATCGGATCCGGCAGCCGAGAAGGGTTTTCTCGGCAGTACTCCGAAGGCGACAGGAACGTGTCGCTTGGGAAAGAAATGCCTCGGTCTCTTTGGAAAAACAAAACACAATGTGGGGGCCCGATGAGATGAGAGGGAGGGGCTGTTCAGACCAGGGTACAAATCCAAGTCTACCGGGGGGGGGGGAATCCCGGTTTTCGGTTCGGAGAAGGGGTCCCTTTCCCAGGCACTGCCGGGCACGTCCACTTCGCAAAGAACTTCCTCTGCCCTCCTCTCTCGCTCTCTTAAGAGAACCGAAACGCTGGGCAGGGAGGGAAGTATCTCCGAAGCAAACGAGTCGGCGAGTTTCCAGGCCTGCTTAGCAAACGGTTGGCGCTCCTAGACCCAACTCCGCGCCCCGGCCCTTCCCAAGGCGCAGCTTCGCTTCCAAAGGCCAAACGAGCCCCTTTCCTTGCAAAGGGGGGGGGGCTTAAAATCTCCCGTTCTTCCCTTGGCATCTCAGGGTCCCGGGGAAAAGACCGGCTCGCGAGCACCTGACTCCCCCCCCCCCTCAGCCTACTGTGCCTCGGAACTGCTTTGTGTGGCTCTCGCCTGCCTCTAGACCCTTTCGGGAGTTTCGCCCCAGCCGCGTTCTTGGGAAACAGGCCTGGGAGTGGATCGCTGCCTTTCTACGGGCAGGTGACCCCTGCTGGTTCTTCGGGGGGGGGGGACGCCTAAGAGGAGGGGAGGCGAGAAGAGAGGGAGCGGCTCCGGGGCTGCCTTACCTGACGAAGGCCTATCCGAGTAACGGGTGCAGTAGACCCAGGCCGGCCACAGCATGGGCTGCCCGCCAGGGAAGGAGCTGGCCTGCGAGCTGTCCGAGTCGGAGCTGAGCGACAGATCCCCACTGCCGCCGCCGCCGCGGGACTTGAGGGTTCCCTCCAGCGTGCCCGAGTCGCCTCCCTTCTTGGCCGTGGCCAGCGCTTTGGAGCCGCCGTCGCCACCGCCGCCTCCTTCGGCAGGGGAGCCCGAGGCCGGAGCCGTGGAGGGACTCCGGGCGGCCAGGAGCTGCTGCTGCTGCTGCTGCTCCGGGCTGGTGCCGCCGCTGCCGGGGCCGCCGCAGTCTTTCCTCCGCCCGAATTCTGGCCGCAGGATGTTGTCGATGAAAAAGTTGGTGATCCGGTGCGGCGGGTGCGGGTGGTTGCCGGGCGCCTGGAGCGCTCTGGGCAGGAGCATGGCCCTCCGCCGGCTAGGCTCCCCGTCGCTGCCGCTGCCGGACTCCTCCTGCTGCTGCTGCGGGGGCTGCTGCTGCTGCTGCTGCTGCTGCTGCTGCTGCTGCGGGGCGCCGCCTTCGCCCGGGCGCTGCTCGCCCTCCTCCATGCCGCCCGCGGACTCCCCACCCGCCGTCCTGCCCCTTTTGTCTGTGCGCGCTTTGGGGCGGCTCAGCTCGGGCCCCCCGGCGCCCTACACGCCCCTTGCGCCGGTCTCCGCTCGGCAAGCCAAATCCAGACCGGGAGAGCGCGGGCGTCCGACCGGGAGCAGAGCGGAGCTGTCGGGGACCGATCCGGGCTGCGCCTCCGGCTTAGCTGGCTCTTCCTCCGGCCCCTTCGGAGCCTTTCAGTCCTGCTGCCCCCGCCTGCATTCTTGGCCCAGCAACAGATTCACCGGGGGGCGTTCATCGGCTCATCCCCCCTGCCCCCCTCTCCTCCAGCTCTGGAGCGGTATCCCTGCAAAAAGCGCGCCGGTTCCGCACGGCGGAGCGTCAACGCGGCCTCATCTGCCGAGCTAGAGAAAGCGGCTCCTCTCTACGCGGCGCGCTGCAGCAGGCGCGGGCAGAAGGCGTGCGCGGGCATCTGGACAATCGCAGCCGCTCTCCGGCGTGACCCCCCTCTCGGAGCCAAATATTCCAAGTTGCATGGGAGTAGATGGGGAGGAAATCCTCTTTTTCTCTCCCCGGCAGACTGTCTATACTGCGGGTGTAAATTTAAAAGCCACTTACTCTGAACCTGAAATACTTTCACTCTGGATTTTTGTTCTTATTTTTAATAGAGCCCCTCAAGTGACGTTGCAAGGCCGGTATCCTAGACACGTGCCTTTGGCCAATGGCAGGAGAGACTTTTCCACACGTGATACAGTAGCACTCTAGTAAATGACAGGAGCAGCCCCCTCCTCCCCTCTCTCTAGGCTCCCTCCCCCAGATTTTAAAGCCGTAGCGTCCTCTCTGCTCCCTCTCTGCCTTTTCATTAAAAAGAGAGAGAGAGAGAGAAGGAATGCAGAAATGCCTCCAACCTCTAAACAAGGGTTAGATTCATCAACGCTCGCTTTGCTGATCTCTTCCTTTCTATATCTTTGTCTGAGTCATTCGGAAAGACTTCAGTGTGCCTTATACATTATTATTATTTTTAAAAATCCATATTGTTTACAACTGGAGTTGGGAGGGGAGAAGGAGAGGAAGACAGAAAGAGGGACGGCATCCCACAATTCCTTGCAAAAATGCATAAATAATATTAAATGAAGCAGTGCCATACAAAGGGACTTTTCTGTGCTACCGATTTATTTGCAGGGGGAGGGGGAGGAGAGACGAGGCATCAGAGGCGGTTAATTTTTCCAGCGGCCGCTCGCTCCCTGGCGGGTTCTCGCCGTCTTTTTTGTCTTAAGGTTTCTCCTCACCCAACCCCCAGCCTCCCCTTTTGTGGTCTCCGAGCGCAGCCTGCTAAAGAAGACGGCCAAATATCGGATCGGGAGTTCCTGTGGATTTTTTTAAGGGGAGAAAAAAAACACCCAGTCTGCATCGTGGCTGTTACTCCTGCTAGCGTCAGTGCAATAAACATAAGGCGGAATGGTAATTGAATCATTCCGCTGAAAACTGGACAGGAACCTTTGATCATTTATTCCACCTTCAAAAACAATATCAGACAGAGGTTTCCCACTGACAGGCAGCGCGACGTGAACCTTCCCTCCCCCCAAGCACTTTTAAGCAAAATAATCAAATGACAGAGATCTTTAAATATATAGATATAATGGAGCAACTGCCTCTTAAAAATGTAATACATAATCCAAACCCGAAGGTACTCGGATTCTAAAATACTCGGATTCTGCGATAAAGCAGATCTACGGTAGATCTAGGCAGGGCCCTTCCCTGGCCCAAACCCCTTGCTCCTTCCTTCGGTCGGCTAAGAATGTCTCTCTGCACAAACACTGTCTGCAGACGAAACCCAAATAATCATCTCTCGCATGTCATCCGCGGGATCTTTGCTTGGCTGCTCTCGAATTTGTGAAAGTCACCCAAAGGTCAGCGAAGCGCAGGAGAGTTAATGCCGCTTTTAAAAACACGCGCAAGAAAGAAAGAAAGAAAGAAAGAAAGAAAGAAAGAAAGAAAGAAAGAAAGAAAGAAAGAAAGAAAGAAAGAAAGAAAGAAAGAAAGAAAGAAAGAAAGAAAGAAAGAAAGAAAGAAAGAAAGAAAGGAGACAGACAGACAGACAGACAGACAGACAATGGCACCACAAATAGGAGTGGTGCAGGGGAAGGGGGGAAAGGATCCCTGAGCCAACCAGCGCCAAAGCCAAAGCTGAAGCCAAAATATCAACATCCGAGCCCGAGCAGCTGCTCCGGCCCCTTTCTCCAAAGTCCTTACCCTGCCCAAGGCAGCCCTTCGCTCCAGAGGCACCTTGGCAGGACAGGGAATCCAAGAGGTCGGGGGAAGCCGAGGGGGCGAGGCAGGGGAAGCGGCAGTGGGGCAGAATGAAGCCTGGGAGGGCACCGCGCGAGAGCAGGAAGGGGGAAGCAGGAGGCCAGGGACTCGAGGGCCGGGGCTTGGACGGTACCTGGTTCCTCTTTGGCCCGGGCTTCCCAAGTTCCCGCTCTGCTTCTCATTGTCTTTCGGGCAGGGCGGTGGCAATTAATCTTGGAATGGCTTTAAATTAAAAAAAAAGAATCGAAGGGGGATTAAATCCATCAGACAGAACTGAAGGCGAGGAAAAGCCAGGCACAGACAGACGAACTCCTCCATTGCTGTTGTTTTGGCTGGTTGTTTGGTTTTGTTTTCATTTTAGCTTTGCCAATGATGGGCTATATTTAGCACTTGACAGCTGGACTCGGCTGGGGAATGCAAAACATTTGGCGACTGAAGTCACACGAGTCGTTGCAGCAAATTGGGAAGCCTCCTTTCCTACTGTCAATTTTTAAAACTTTAATTAAATGCATTACTCCGAAGGAGCGAACACCAGCCCCACACAAATATACTTAGAAGATAACCGCACTTAAATCCAAGAGATTTACTTCCGAACAAAAGTGTTTGGGATCGATGGCTACATTTTGCAGTTTGCGGGAGCCAACCAGGGAAATGGGATCTGTTTTTCTTGGACCCCTGAGCACGCTGTTGTAACTGGACTCGATTGATCCATTGCTTTTGTATCGCCCACAATACCCCCTGGATGGTTGCTTCGAACAGTTCGCTCCTGGATTTTAAAAAACCTGTATAACTTACAGTAGATGGGCACTTGCAAGGAGATGGAGATCTCCTGATCTAAAACGCTGGTGCTCTAACAAGCACCTTGAGGTCAATTTCTCCAACTGCCCCATGGTAAGCGATTAGACTGTCTCCCAAGAAGTATTTTCTAATTACTTGGAAGCCCTGGCTTTGCTACTACCCCATAATTAAACGTGTCCAAGGTGTTGCACTTCAAATATTTCGCTGCAGGGCGGGCCCCAAGTTATTGACTGGAGCTTAAAATATCTTGAAGTAAACTCTAGCTGTCCAGAGTATCAGGTAACGCTTCTTGTCATTTAGTGCTGACCACACTTTAACGTTTCTATTTGTTAACGTTGTCTTGATGCTCCACAGGCAGAGAATGGAGGGGGGGGGGTGGAATGAGGGGAAATCCAGAGGAAGAAAGGAAAAAGGCTGTTCACAAAATAGTTATGGGAAGTAACGCTCCTCCGGCTTTAATTCTAATTTTATTGCAAGAAAACAGCTTTTGAGAAACTAGAGGAGGTGGGGGGGGGAAGGGGAGGAGACCAGGAGAAAATAGTTGCCCCAAATGCCGAACTTTCGATCAATTTCATTTTAAAAACCTCTCAACAAGAATTTTGTTTTCAAATGATACTGCAAATTTCTATGGATCCCATGTTTACGATGGTAAAATGACCACAGAGATGGACCAGGAAAAAATTGTTTGGAGAACTTAGTTTTATTCCAGTTTATATTCTGGAAATAACAGGGAAGGCTACTGTGAAACAAATCCCCGTGCGAGTCTTCCTTCCCCAGTAGCTACATTTGCCAAATGACTGTCTAATGCACCTACCTCCCCCACCCCTAATCCACACCCAAATACTTCAACTGAAAGCAGTTTTATTATTTTTAAAAAGTGATTTCTCAGAAGTAAACTCTGCCGAATCCAATGCCGCTTACTTCCTAGTAAATGTGTTCCAGATTGGAGTCTCATTTCAAATCCTCAGATATAACCGGATTGAAGGTTTTAGCTTTCAAAAATCTATTGAAGAATTTATGATACGCACCTAAATTACCAGAAACCTCTTTGCGCCTGTGCGCAAGTGGGAGTTTACTTTCACCTATCACGGATGTGGAGCAGAGAAACTAGCAATGAAAGGTAGAACTTTGGGAGCTCAGATGTTTTGCATTTCCACTACTTTCTCTCTCCACCCCCCCCCCCATCCCATTGCCACTCCATGCATGGCGTCGCTCACCCTGTAATTCTGATGGAAATGCTAGACTGTCATGCTGCAGGCGGGGTAAAAGCAGGGCGATTTGTATCATGACTCACCTAACCTTGTCTGCAATAGTTTATACTGGATGATATGCTGAAAGTTAGGAGTAATGAAAGCAATTAGATAGGCCAGACTCTCGCTGGGCTTGTCTATCACACAGTTGGAAGAGATGGCCTGATCCGTCTGAAAGCGAGATCAGAAGGGAGGGGTGGGTGCACGGGAGAAGATAATAAAAGCTAGAATTTGCAGATCCTGGACCGGCGCCGCCTCGTCGTAGCCCGGATCCTTCACGATCCAGCACTCAGCAGGGGACAGCTCCAAAGAATCAAGGCGAACGTCGACAGAATCTTGGCAGAAGAGGCAATAAAAATGAAATAAAGCCAACAAAAAAGCCTCCCTTCACGCAGGTCGATCCAAGTCCTGTAACAGAAGGCGAGGATATTGCTTAGGAATCGCTGGCCTGCACCTCCGTTCCAGTTTTAGGAGATTTCCATTCCACCAAACTTTTGGAAAAGATTAAACTCGCTCCTCTCTCCCGCAGCCCCTTTCACAGCACAGTGTAGATTTCGGAGGAAGTGACCAAAGGTCATCTCCACTCCTAGAGATGTTGGGGTTTGGAAACAAGATCCAACCCAACACCAAAATTATCTACCCCCCCCCCTTCAAGGTTATCGGTGCAAAACTTGGCTGACTCACTAATGGGGCGAGTTTCTTGACATTTAAACTCTCTTTGATCTTGTTTAAACTAGCTCTGCAAGACGGTTCGAAGCCTCTCCTGGAAAGGGGAGGGGAGAAAGAAATGGTTTAAACTTGAGTTTCCTGCAGTTGCCTAACTGCAAAAGCAAATGAGCCCTACAAATAATTATTGTTTAGGACTCTCCACCTAAGACACTTTGTACCCGAGACAGGGAAGGGGGGAGCCCAGAAGCCCCCTCGGCATCCAGGAAAAAGTTCTTACAGTGTGCCTGGCCAGACATGACCTTTCAGCAAGCGCGCGCACCAACAGGCACGCGTGCTCGACAGGCCAGTAGCCCGCTTCACAACGGAGTTAAGCCGTTGCATTTGCCACTTCAGCCCTGTCCGCCCTTACTTGATGCCTCAGGAATGGCAGGGGACATGACTTTTCATCCAGCTACCCCTTGATCCTAAACGCCCCATCTAAGAATCCCTTCCACTGCGGCAGCCAGCTGCCAGAGCCAGGAATGAAGCCTCACTCCCATTCCACTCAAAGAAGTGAAGAAGCCGGTCAGGTGTTCCTTTCACGGGGCCCTTTTGCTTCCCAGGGAACAGATCCGGGTTACTTTCTTGCCAACTCGGGCAGAAAACGCACCACATCCAAAATCCTGTCCGGGGACTTTGTTCCCAGTCTGATCACCTCTTCGGAGGCCATTAGAGGAGTGTGAGGACGTGCACAAGGACGAGGAGAACTTTTCCCTCGGCCTCACGCTCAACCCCGCGAGCTTTTCTATTAGGATTCTCTTCGGAAGGGGAAGAATAGCTTTCTTACCTCCTACAAGGCTTGCTCTGGTATAGAGAGCTGTAAAGAGTACATTCCATATGAACCCAGAGGCCATACTAAACGCTCTTCGGGAGCTACAAACAAAGCTGGAACGAGGCATAGGAAGGGCAAGCCAGTTGACTAACTACTCGGCTTCAAGAAGAGAAAGAAGGTCATTCCAGGCTGAGAGGAGAAGAAAAAGAATATTGCCATGTCTTTATGTTTTTGAGACAGAGAAGAACTTAAAACATGGAACCGTTTCAGGTCTCTTGAAAAGACAGAGGCAATCATGCATAGTTATGCACTTCCGCGCACTTTCTCTTCTGTCCAGATCTTGTAACATATTACTGTACACCATTCTCTCACTCACTAATCTACCAGTCTGACCCAACATCTATCTATCTATCTATCTATCTATCTATCTATCTATCTATCTATCTATCTATCTATCTATCTATCTATCTATCTATCTATCTATCTATCTATCTATCTATCTATCTATCTATCTATCTCTCTGTCTGTCTGTCTGTCTGTCTGTCTGTCTCTCTGTCTCTCTGTCTCTCTGTCTCTCTGTCTCTCTGTCTCTCTGTCTCTCTGTCTGTCTGTCATCATCATCATCATCATCATCATCATCATCATCATCATCATCATCAAAATATACATATAAATATATGCACTTCCGCGCACTTTCTCTTCTGTCCAGATCTTGTAACATATTACTGTACACCATTCTCTCACTCACTAATCTACCAGTCTGACCCAACATCTATCTATCTATCTATCTATCTATCTATCTATCTATCTATCTATCTATCTATCTATCTATCTATCTATCTATCTATCTATCTGTCTGTCTGTCTGTCTGTCTGTCTGTCTGTCTGTCTGTCTGTCTGTCTGTCTGTCTGTCTGTCTGTCTGTCATCATCATCATCATCATCATCATCATCATCAAAATATACATATAAATATATGCACTTCCGCGCACTTTCTCTTCTGTCCAGATCTTGTAACATATTACTGTACACCATTCTCTCACTCACTAATCTACCAGTCTGACCCAACATCTATCTATCTATCTATCTATCTATCTATCTATCTATCTATCTATCTATCTATCTATCTATCTATCTATCTATCTATCTATCTATCTATCATCTATCTATCTATCTATCTATCTGTCTGTCTGTCTGTCTGTCTGTCTGTCTGTCTGTCTGTCTGTCTGTCTGTCTGTCTGTCTGTCTGTCTGTCTGTCTGTCTGTCTGTCATCATCATCATCATCATCATCATCATCATCATCATCATCAAAATATACACTTAATCTCTTTGTTTTTCTACCTACATATATATGCAACTCTGGCAAAAATAATTTGTCTCCATGCTTATTGTCGAAATGCATTAGTAAAATCAGCGGAGATTCTTTGCTTCTCCTGAAGGAGGTATTAATATAATTATTGTTTTCAAAAGCAACAGCTAAAACCACAAGCACAGATTCAAAAATCAATGCGTCTGTGGAACAAGGTGGTTGACTTCATTCAAAGTAATTTCACTTTATTAGTTGTTTTTGTGAAACAGATTGTATTTACTAGGAGTCAATCTTTGCACTTGGAGTCAATTTGTAATACAAATATAGCGAGGCCCTTGGTCTTTTTCTTCCCAAGTAATTTCAGACAATCCTATGAAGTTTCTTGTGTATAAAGACTTCTATAATGCTGCCAGCCGATTCAATTAGATGCAGTTTGGAACTTTCCTCTCTTTCCTCTCATTACTTTTAATGGGGTGGAGGAGAAATAATGGATTTCACTGGATTAGAGAGGTAGGTAGGTAGGTAGGTAGGTAGGTAGGTAGGTGGGTAGGTAGAAAGAAAGAAAGAAAGAAAGAAAGAAAGAAAGAAAGAAAGAAAGAAAGAAAGAAAGAAAGAAAAGCTCTATACTGAAATGCTGCAATTTAAATTTTCCGTAAAATCCGTTTTGGTAGTCTGTTTCTATTTTTCTCATTAGGCATTTTTTGGAAACTTCGTTTAAGTTTAAGTTTTTAAAGTTTCAAAATAGGCGAAGACCTCCCCCTCTTTAAAAAAATTCTGCATCATGCCAGCGTTGTGGTTGTCTTTTTTAAAGGTCTTGCATAAAGTTTCATGTGTTTTTCCTAAGATTTAGAAGAGCTAATCCTTGTAGACATAACAGCTTCTGTTGTGACGGTAAAGTCTAGCAATTCTATACCACTTGGAGCTTTAATAGTGACCAGGAAAGAGAAATGGGATATGGTCCTAGACTTCCCACAAATGCAGTTAATTCTCTTAAACTCTCGTGGATTTACACCTTCACAGTTACTGGGAGACAGAAACAGTGCTTGCTCTCATTAACGGCCTGATTTCAATTTCAACTTTCCCCCCCAAGACGACCAACTTTTATGGTCTCCGGAATTTGACTTAACAGCTGTTTAAAGGCAGGGAGAGAATTCTAACCCGAGTTTGTGTGCCGGAAAAGGGAAACTCAAATTTAGCTTGATTGTTTTCTCCTTTGGTTTCACTTACAGATTTTGCAAGGTGTGGTCCCCTTGGACAACTTTACTGTGGGAAAATGTAGACAGAATTTTGGAGGAGAGAACTGGAATTCTCACCTCCGCTTCTCTAACAAAGGACTGTCTCCGTTTGGGCACTTCTGACAGGTGAATCTCAGAGGACAAGAACACTCGAACGTTGTTTAGCAATATTCCCGAGACTTCAGCGCAGCCCTGATTGATGTAAAATTTCAAGCATTAAAAAATATCCTGTCTATCTAAAATGTATGACAACAACTAGCGGAGGTTGTTTGAATTACTAAAGGATCCCAGGGGAGAGGCCTGCCAATGGCATTGAAGTTGGTGGCAAAACTTCCCTGCTTTGCAGGGAAGGGGCAAGTCCCTGGAGGAGGGGGGGGGGGCTAAGCACCGTCTAAAGGGGGGGGGGATCTTGCTTCCGTGTAGCTTTTTTTGACCCATTCAGGCTTTATGAGATTCCTACAAAGGTCCAGCTAGACCTTCGCATTTATTTGAGCCCCGGATCCTAAGCGCAGTACAGTTTGCGTGTGTTTATTTATTTACTGTGGGACTTCCTTTCAAGTACCAGGGTTGGGGGGGGGGGCGGTGCCCCGTGCCAGACCACCCGAAGCCCTCCATCCTTTTAACACTCCGAGGTTCCCATCCCAAACAGCCGAACGACAGGGTGTGGTCACAGGGTTTGAAGCCCACCGCTCTAAACTCTTTGGGGCAGAAGGCTGGGCTTGTTTTCCAAGAAACACGCTTAGGATCAGGAGCGGTTTAGAAAGGACCCGTTGGAAAACGACGCAAATCTTCTCAAAAGCATGCCAAGTTTCCCTGGGGTAAGGGGTCAAGACACACTAGTCCTTTTATAAAGAAACCTGGGAGTGTTCCATTGAGGACACATTCTGATCTCGATGGGTTTTGTTCCTGCTGCCCTCTTTTCAGCAATAAGGCAACAGCGCAGTCCGATCCTGTGCGCCTTTAACCTCGAGTTGGCCCGGCAGGAAGGTGGCAACTTCTGTCGGTTTCATGGAAGCGCCCCTCTGTGCTCTATCCCTGCACACACTCACAGCAGCCAGTGGGGCTTTCTTCCAGCTAAAATATAGTTCCAATCGGGCAGAAAAACTCGTCCCTCCCGGCCACTTTGCTTGCCCACAGATGCAGGGGAATGGGTCTAGGCTCCGATTCCCTGTGCGAACCTCAACAGCTGGCTTTTTCTGGGCTTTTCTTCTCCTCTCTGCTCTTAGACAATTTCTCATCAAGATCTGATCTAGCATTTTGTAGAATGAGCTTTATAGCAATGTGTTCCGATAGAAAGCAATTTCCCCCCAAAGCTAATAATTCTACCTTGCCAAAATGCCAGCACACGCAGACACCTGCACGCCCTTCGGGGTTATATCCAATGCTCGCAGTTGTGTTGCATGGGTTTCCCCTTGCTTATGACCTTGGTCCGAATCACTTTTACCCGAAAGGAATAGGTTCCATTCCGCTAGATGGGCTTTTGCTTTAGAGTGCAAGACTTTATATAGGAGGCTGCATCTTAATCGAATAAACTCTTTTTGTACACAGGATTGCAGACAGAGATAACCTTAGATTATGGGTTTGAGAATTTATTGTTTATTTATCATGCCCATATACGGAAAATGCAGCAAGTTAAATTGAGTTTATGTTATCTCAATCTGTTACTAAGAGTCTTTTAAAACCCTGCTACAGTATTTCCATTTATTATATTTTTAATGATTTAAATGCAGGAGACAGACGGAGAGACAGACATTTACACTCGTATGCTAGACAAGTTCACAGGACTCAAATTCCGGTGAAATCCAATGGGTGTTACTTCCAAGTAAATAAGCTAAGGATCGTGGTGTTGATCATTCATTTTGCAAAGTAAGATAAAAATTGGTCACTTTTTGACAATCAAGATAGGCTCATGATGCGATCCTCAATCCCCTTAATCCATAGCATGTCAATTAATTATTCTGAAATTTATTTAAATGCTATGTGGGTAGGTTTTCCCACAGAAAACAAACAGGTCGTTAAGTTTTTATAGGACTGTCAGCATAAGTTCGATTTAAAAATGATTGCGGCTAAACGAAGTTTGTGTACAAACGGCTCGACGTTTTTATTTTAAGAGGAACCTTACTGTTGTTTTTTTACAGCTATCTTAAAAGAGAACGGCTTTCCCAAACCGACCCATATTTCTGCCGAACGGAAACGCTCGGCTTTTAGCTGTTTCACATCTCATTGATTTTTGACTTAAACTGGGCTCGGGGTCGCGCTGTGTCTGTAGAACCAGGGGCAGAATTTCGCGCGTGGGTCCGCCTGCTTGTGCCTCTTCGGATGACTCGGCTTGGCTGCTGCCAGGGGCGCCGACGCTTCAGCCTCCCACGTGCAGGAAAAGGTTTCCCGCGAGCTGCTGGCTGGCAGGCAAGGGGGAGGAGGAACTAGCCGGGCAGCTTCGCTCTTTCTCTCCCAAAGCAGGCAGCCATTGGCAGGGGAAGTTCGGCGGAGGAGGGCCTGGCATTTGCCTATATGTAGAGGCATCTAATGCAATATTCATGGCACAGCGTCACAGGCGATTCTGCCGGGTTCGGAGCGACCCTGGAGGCAAGCGGAGGACTTCCCCCTTTTTGTGTGAATGAACCCCGGCGCTCTTCTCTTGCCAGCTCACAGATCAGAGGGAACTCAGCTCCAGGCTCGGATCTGGTCCGTTGAATCGCCGCAATAGCCGTGCGCTTTCAATGCAGGGGCCATTCAAGACTTGCCAGCTCTGCCGGCCTGGGACAGGGGGAGGACGGGACTTCAAAGCCAGGTTGCAGTGAAAAGATCGGGATGCCTCCTGGGGCCGGATCTGGGAGAGAATTTTACACCCGGCGGAGGCGGGGGGGGGGGAGAGGGGGGGCAACTTGACTTAGAGTCTGAGAGAGCACGAGCAATTCTAAGCCTGGCATATTAAATAACACAGGCACTACCCAGCAGGCTCATGCTCACAGCAACAGACAGTGCACAGTTGCGAAGTCTATAGACCCTATCCCTTTACTGATGCAGCTCTTTGAAGATAGCTTCAGGTGGGTGGCCCTGCTGATCTGCAGTAGAAGAGCATGATTTGGGTCGAATAGCACCTTAAAATTGTGAAATCTAGTTGGTCTTTAAGGTGCTAGTGGACCTGAATCCTGCATTTTCTAAGACCATTTCCTTACAGTTCTACGCAGCCATGCCCACCAGTTCTGCTCTTGGGCGAACAAGTCCACTGGAAGCCTGCAGGGGCTGGCTACTTTCACTGGCACTTTATTCCCATCATGTGTGTTTAGGATCTCAGCTGGCAGCGGGCTCCTAGCCTTGTCTACTCAGAAAGCAATCCTTTTCTGTTCAGTGGGCTTGCTCCCTGGTAAAGTTCCTCGGGGTAGCTGACGCATAAAACATCAGGTTGCCCCGAGAATAGCATGTCCTTATACTGAATACCATGTTACCGCTTTTGTAAATTGACTTAATTGATGAGAGGGGGACATGCGCCTCACATTGCGCTTCAAAAATCGAAGAGAAAGGAAAAGTGACAGATACCCAGTTCTCCCAGAGAGTCAAATTGTCGGTGATGCTGCAATGCTGCACTTTTGTTTAGGCATTTTGTTTAATTTTTTTCCCGTTCACTTCAGGCTCAGGAAGTATTTGATCTGAGGATGCCTCTGAAGGCGTCTTGCGAGCCCCTTGAACAGAAGCCAGAGGAGGAAGAGCGGCTTGTCCAGACTCCCCAGGGAGCTTGTGGCAGAGCTGGGCCGTAGACTGGCAGCTGAACGTCCACGGAGTCGAATCCGCAGAACCGAGCTTGAAGCACCTGTGCGGTTCCTCCAGATCTTTAGGATGGTGACATGTGAGTCAGAGGGCTGACGAATGGGCAGGATGGCGGCACAAAACACTGGCTCGGGCGTTTACCGCCTTCCTTCTTTGGCTACAGTCCCGAAGTGCCATGTTCGCCGGGATGCTTTCTTTACCTTCCTTTCCATGGCAGACTCTTCTCACGTTCTAGGACGCGTTCCCCCGCAGATGGGTTCGTTTCATTGTGCATCTCTACCCCAGAAATGCGGTTATTCTTTTTATCTGTGTCTTAGAGGATCATCAGGAAGTATTTATCTTGTCTGTCTGGGGCGCTGCACTTCGTAGCTGTCAATGGAAAGCCCCCCCCCCCGCCCCCCCACCAGCGCAGCCCGGACCAGCAGCCTACCTTTTTTAAATTAAAGCTTTTCAAGATCTCTAATGTTAAGGGAAAGCGTCTAAACAAACAACCTTTGCAGAAATTAAAAGCTGGAAGAAGGGAACCCCGAACGCTCCTTTCCCCGCCTCCTGCATTGTTTTTTTTAAAAGCATTTCCTCCTTATAAAGGATTCCTCATTGTAAAGGAGACTTTCAAAAGCCAGGGACATGAAGGGGAAAAGCTCCTTACGAGAAGGTCATGGGGTTAAAGGGCGGATTAAAGGCCCCCACCTTCCTCCAAATTAGGAACAAGCGTCCTAAAATCTGAAGCAAGAAGGGATCAAACCCGGAGCCCCGGAGGAGGTGAAAGGGACGCAGGAGGAGAATTTCAGCCTTCAAAAGCACGCGAGGCGGCATTCAGAGATTGGGGGCCTGTCACTGGAGAACCAAGGGCGTTTGCAGCTCTTGAAATCTTCCCAAGGAAACTCATAATGTGTGTGTGTGTGTGTGTGTGTGTGTGTGTGTGTGTGTGTGTGTGTGTGTGTGTGTGTGTGTGTGTGTGTGTGTGTGTGAGAGAGAGAGAGAGAGAGAGAGAGAGAGAGAGAGAAGAGGGGGGCTCGGTGGACATTATGCACACTTTCTTGGGAGTAAAAAAGCCCCAATGAAGTCAGCGGAGCTTACTCCCGAGCAAGCGTGCCTAGGATGAGGCTCCAACGAGCTTTCATTATCTAACCCAACAGCAAAAGCGCGCTAAACAGGGAAGGTCGTCTTGTCCCCTCCTCTTAGGCCGGGCATCCTAACACCGGCGGCTAGACTCAGTTTCACACACACGGAGCCCAGCAGAACCGCTCCGGCTTCTTGGCTTTGCCTCCCCTCCCGGTGATGGTTCCGCTACGGACAGACCAGGCAGCCATCGACCTCCGGGTGCTAAATGCGCCTCTTGGCAGGGCGCCCCATTCAGCACCGAGGCGTCACTAGAGCGTTTGTCGGCCGGGTGTTTCCCTTCGGGTTGCTGGCCGGTTTGCTTCTTTGTTTTCAAGCGGTTTATCCCGCCTGGGAGTCCAAACTCGAGCTCTCAAGGCGGCTTATACATGCAGCAGCCCCCAGAAGAAACCCCCGCGATGAACGAGATGAACTGCAGGAGCCAAGGCCGCTCCCCATCAGTGCCAAGCTGTGCGATCCTAAGAAGAGTTACTCCCATCTAATCCCGTTGATGAGCTTAGAGGGGAGCAACTTTGCGTAGGATTGCACCGAAATCAACCCGGGCAGCAAACCCGCCCGCCAGCTGCTCTCCTGGCGCTTCCCAATCCAGAGCACTTTCCTGCCATTGGCGCTTGTGGGCGCCCAGCCCTTCCACTCCACTGGTGAATCTTGCGCTGCGTGCCGGAGAGTTTGAGGACACAAGATGGGAAGACCCCGAGACTGAGATCTGCCAGTGCCCCCCAGGAGGCCAAGCAGCCCCGGCGCGCCGAGGTGGTGGGGCGTCCTCTTTCCCACAGCCCTGAACCACTTGACAGATGGACGGTGAAGTAGGAAAACTGCAGATCTGGGCCAAAGACTGAAGGGAACAGACAAGGCAGCCTGGCTTTGTTTCTGTCTCCCTCGGCAGACGTCCCTTAGCTTGTTCGACAAATAAACGCTGAAGGGAAGTCCACCGTGTCTCCTTCCGGATGCCTTTTGTTTCCCCGGGCAAAGGCAGGCACCGTTTCCAACCCTGTATGAACACCACAACCCCCAACCCCACTCCGCCTCACTGCGGACGCATCAATAGGGTACGTCCTTCAGGAGGACGCGGCCACGAGTTGAAATGCATTCAAGCCCATTACAAAACTCCCATTTATTTTTAGCCTGTCCCGATTCCGCTTAGAATCTTGGCTTCTGGGACACAGATATTCACACGCTACTGGGGCTGGAGGGTATCTCGGGAGGAACTGGGGACAAGTGGGAAACCCCAGGACTGTAACAGATTTGCATAATTAATTCAGTTTTCACAAACAAGGAATCTGGATCTGTTGCAATCATCACTCTGCAATACTCTCTTTTGAAAAGTGTTTGAAAAAAGACAGCTATGGGACAGATCTTGAGATATGGACTAAAGTCTTGACTTGGGCATGTTTGGGAATGCCTGCAATTGAAACTTTGTGCTTCCTGAGACATGGCTGCCCTGTTTTCATCCCAACATCATCTTCTCTAGACTAGAACCTCCCTTTGAGCCATCTACAGGAGACAAAGAAGAGGCAGACCAAAAGAAAAGGCTTCTGCTTAAGTTCTTTGTTACAGCTGGACATGCATTATCAGGCAGTGGAGAAGCATTTAACACTTAACAGTCTTCTAGTGGCAAATGTAATGCTAAATGTTAAGAGCTTCTACACTGCCTGATAATGCATGTTCACATGTAAAGGCCCTCATATTGTTTCACCTAGAACAACCATAGACATGGGGTAGAGAAAAGTCTTTTGCATCTAATGGAGGTATCATGGTGTCTTGCCTCCCAGCATTTTTGGAATACATTAAGATTAGGGGAAAATTCATTTTAGTTTAGCATCTCTGGGAGGCCAAAGGGACCTAAGCATAAACAAGATGTATGGGAGTGAGGTCAGAAAGCAGCAGCAAAAAAATGAACAATCACATAAAAGAGTCTGGCCTACTAAACTTGCTCCGTTTGGCTTCCCACCCCAGTTTTTTCCCGGGAGTAACAACTCTCACTGAAGTCTTTCCCATCAAAGTGTAGAAGCCTCACATTTCTTTTTAATCTTGGTAGTCTCTCCTCTAGAGATTTTCTATGGAACTTCTTTGCCGCTAAAATGACTGGGAAAATGTTACTCTTTTCCCCACCTGAGCTTTTGTAGCATTCTTTTTTAACAAGAACCTTTTATTAACTGAGAAATCAGCAGGGATGCAGAGGTTAAGTGCACCCACATCCTAGGACTGAAAGATAGAAAGGAAAGGTTATGACATGAAATGGGCTGTGGCTTGGCTACAGAGTACGTAATTTGCCTGCAGAAGATTTAGTCTCTGGCATCTCCAGTTGAGGGATAAAGGATAGTAGGAGTTGGGAAAGACCTCTTTTTGGGATTAGTAGACCAATGTTTGATTTTGTATAAAGCAACTTCATATGTCCATAAAGAATCGCATTGTCTCCTACAACACACCACTGAATAGTCCATACAGAAGCATCCTACGAGAAGCAGCATGTATGAAGAGCCCTATAACCGGCAAGCACATTCATTGTGTCTATCAGCTACAAAGATACAGGATATGAGTCCAGTGTCACCTTTGAAACTAACAAGATTTTCAGCGTATAAGCTTTCAAGAATCAAAACTCCCTTCTTCAGATATCTTGCTGCTGTACTGCAGACCAACATAGCTACCTTCCTGAAGCTGTAAAGATGGAGTCAAAGGAAGGAGAAGGAGACACATTTGGGTCAAAGGATTAGGAATATGTGGGCTATGCATGCTGGGACAAATGGTGCAGAAGAAGAGGAATCTTTAATAATTGTATACCCCCACGCATTTTATGTGCAGCTTCGTCAGGAGGTATATACAAAATACAAAATGTAAAATACATTTAACAAGCAACAAAGCCGAATGTGGGAAAATACAATGGGCTCTAGAAAGGGGAGGGAGGGGCAGGCAGGCAAGCATTCCCTTCTCCTCCGTCACTGGTCTCGACCAGATGAAGGCAGAGAGGGTGGGCATGGCCACCTCCTCTGCACCTGATCCCAGCTGGGTTAAGTGGGGGCAGGCACGGCCACCTCCTCTACACCTGATCCTAACTGAGTGAAGTAGGGGTAGGCATTGCCACCTGCTCCTCTCCTGATCCAAGCTGGATGAAGAAGGGATGGGCATTGTCTCCTGCTCCATGCCTGATTCTGGCAGGTTGAACGGGGGTGGGGGCATGGGCATTGCCTCCTGCTCTGTACCTGATCCAGGCTGGTTGAAGGGTGATGGGCATTGCCTCATGCTCTGCTCCTGATCCCTGCTGGGTGATGTTGGGGGCAGGCATTACCTCCTGCTCTGCACCTGATCCAGGCTGGGTGAAGGGGGATGGGCATTGCCTCATGCTCTCCTCCTGATCCCAACCAGTGAAGGGGGTGGGCATTGTCACCTGCTCCTTGTCTGATCCCAGCCAGGTGAAGGGTGGCAGGCATTGCCACCTGCTCTGCTTTTGATCTCGGCTGGGTGAGGGGTGGGTGGGCATTTCCTCGTGCTCTGCGGCTGATCCTGTTAGGGTGCATGTGGGTGGGCATTGCCCCCTGCTCCGCTCCTGACCCCATCTGAGTGAAGGCAGGGGGCAGGCATTGCCTCCTGCTCTGCTCCTGATCCCAGCCTGGGCTTCCCACTGTGGCATGCTCTCTGGTGATGCACCAGGGTAGGAAGTGAGTTGAGTTGTCTTGAATATGCTTAGCCTTTTATATAGTAAAATGCATCATTTTGAAAACTAATAAAACATATTAATAAAACACAGGATAATGCATTCTGGGGCTGTAGAGATTTTGGAGGTATGAACTTAAGCCAGGAATGTCACTTTTTGGTGGTAGCATCCTTTTGTAGATCTCCTTGCTGAGAGGAGCCCACCAAGCTCATTCCACTAGACCTTTCCAGCAGTCTTCGTAAATGTCTTCCTGTTCTGCCTGACTTTGCAGAGATTATTTATTTCATTTGTCTCCCATCCTCCTTCTTCCAATGAGCTTTCATGGTTCTATTCCCTCCCCCATTTATCGTCTTCGCAATGATCCTACAAGGTAGGCTGGGTGTGGTTTTGAATCCAGGATTCCCCCACCATAGTCAAACACTCTACTAGGCCACAATTGCTTTAGTTAAGTGGTTTCCAGGATTCCTTGGTTGATTGGTTCACGTCTTCTGTTAAAGGAATATTTTAAATGTATCGTCATTTGGCATTATTATGCTTGTCATAATTTGTATTATTATTGAGGTTCCCTTGGGTGCCTGAAGTAGGCCAAAAAGCAGGAGACAACACAAATAAATAAATGATGGTTGGTGGCTGCTGGAGTTGGGACAATCAGGAGAAGGCAGCAAGGTATATATGTAAGGATCTGGAAAATACATGGGTTGTCCCTGGATCACTGACTGTTGGCATGGGTGAAAAATATTTCACGATATATCTGAGTGCATACATGCTAACATAAGGCTGTGTGGGTGGGCAGGCTCTCCTTATAATCTGCTGCTTCTACCTGGATGTTTCTTGGGGACATTCTGGATCCCCAAAGCTCTAGACACTTCACTGCTCTTCCTCAGGCTCATAATGTCCTGATTTCTCACTTCTCCAGTCCTGCAATATGAAATTCAGTAGTGTCAAAAGCAAGCCCCTGAGAGAATTACAGACTCCCTGGGTGCTGAGTGACATTTACTGTGTGACGTATTTAGCTGGTGTTCAGTAGCTTCTCTTTGACACTTCTGTTACTCAAGCCTAGCATCCTTCTCTTCTTCAAAGTGCAGCAATTTTATTTTCTTTGATATTTAGGTGTGTTCATATGTGAGGGAAAGAGAGGGAGGCAGAGGGAGAACATGCTCGGGGGTGGGGGGGAGGATATTACTTTCCTAAATATGTGCATTTAGATAGTCCAAGGGAATTACTGACATTAGATGTAGGCGCTGTTTGCTTTCAGATTTTGCCAGTGTCATTCTGAGCAAAATACGAGTCATGTACAAATGCCAGCCGTACCTAGCGGGCATGCCATTTCAGGATTCCTCCTGCCCTAAACACCCACTGTTCCAATGATAGAAAATGAGATTATTGGATTTTCTTCAAATTAATCCAATAAAAAGCAGGTACAGGCAACAGGAGAGTCCTTTGCAACCTTGTCAGTGAAAGTTACCATACAGGTCACACACTACTACATGGTTTTATATCTCTTGCCTGTATCTCTCACGCCTGTAATTACTTGAATAGCAGTTTTATCACATCTGCAAACAGCTTTCTATGCATTTTATTTTGCATGCTTTATTTTGCCACAGATTCTGACAAAGGGAACTTTGACTCTCAAAAGCTCATACCCTGGAAATCAAGTTGGTTTTTAAGGTGCTACTGAACCCGAATCTTGCTCTTGGACCTAATAAGTTTCACAATGGGAACAGTGTCAAACCATTCTTCCTGTGTATTCCCAATAGCATCCTTTCACCAGATGTCTGTAAAAACTGACTCCGTTTCAAGGAGACGGCTTGTCACAATAAGTGGGTGTCATGGCATCTTATTAACCTACTGCTTGTGTAGAGCTTGATCCATTATTCCTGATACCTTTATATATCAAGTTAAGTGTACTGAATACAAACTATTCTCCTGGATTCCCAGGAGAAAGGGCTGGGAGGAGTCCAACATAACTGAAGACAGAGCAGTGAGATGGCCCATTGCAGTAATATACAGATGGACCAAGAACCTTTCTCAGGTAGCTGTGTGCTTCATTCATTCCCCAAAACACCTTCCCCTTAGGCACATCCCTCCATCCCATCCAGCCATGCCAACCATCTGCAGAAATAGAAGGGATGTTGGTGCAACAACAGAACAGTCAGAGGAGATTGCAGTAGTCAAGGCAACAGGTCACCATTGCACTCAACAGAGATTTCACAAAGGGGAAGGAGTATGGGTTACATGGCTACTACTTGTTGAATTGAGGAAGGTTGTTGACCAGTTTGCAGTTTCCCCATGCTTCAGGCGAGAGGCAACAACAGACACTTTGTAGCCAAGTGTGTGCTCTGCCTACCTTTCTTGCGCTGAATAGGGAATGGGTGGCAGAAGTGCTTGAGGCCTGGCTTTCTCCTGTGTGCTGCCCTCTCTGATGCTTCCATGTATGGAAAGCCTTAGCTTATCAGCTGCAGACCTGAGGTTTGTTGATATCAAAGCAAAGAGAGTAATGTGGTACAAACCCATAAAAGCAAACAAAAAACCCACATAAACTTACTAATAAACATATTTGTACAAGATGAAACATAGCAGTGCGGTAATTTAATAAACAATTATACACTTGTTATATAGACAATGAAGGCTAGCAGGTTAATATGACTCTCAGAACACAGATGGAACAATCATTCATACAGGTGTTACATTTAAAGGATCCCATACCTATGTATACATAAAGTGCTGCTGCTAAAGTGCTATTGTAAACATGAATATATCCAATACTGCACATTCATATTAAAGTGCAAGTGCATCAATTAGTACCAATAAGGCAAGCATACAACAGTATACATATAACACAACATACAAGGGTCAAAAGCACTCAATATCCACACAGCGTGGGAGAGTCCATAAAGCTCTCTCAGATGGATGCAATTTCAAGTGACTGTGAAAAGTCCTAAATGAAGAATAATCTTCTTGGTTCTGACGGGTTGTCTAGATCCTTATTAGTCCCATTTCAATTCACATCTTTATCAAAGAATACACAGACAAAGTTCCATTCATGGCAATTTCTTACAACAAAATCAAGTATCATTCACAAAAGTACCAGTCACTAGTACTAGTCACTATCATTCACAAAAGTACCAGCTAGTAGGAATCCAATCACTGTTTTTGCTGTGGCAGAACAATCCTTTGGATCTCTCCTTGACTTGAATGGTCATAGTTTAACGTATGCCACCTTTTTTGCTAATGCTTCTCTGTTTGCGGGAGAAGAAGTAATCCTTAGCAGCCACAGGATTTCAGCTAAGGTCCAATCCTTTGCTACCACAATCCCAACTCTGCCCATTTTTCCTCCACTTGCCAGTCTAAGGTCAAACACACACATACCAACAAACACAGGAACATGGAAATGTGATTATAAACCAGCCTTCTTGCATGGTCATCAGTTAGTTTAGAAACCCAGTGCAAATGCATTTAAAACTGCCTTTCTATATGGCATTTGTGCACACCAACAGTAGAAAGGGCTCGAAAATGCTTTAAATGGCACATGTGAACTAAATTTGGGGGCTATACTGACAACAGCTTCCCACCAGAGCAAGAGTGTCAGCAACCCAATGTGATATGTCCTGCTGACATTTTTCTTACCTTGGTGCATAAGGGATTCTGAGTTATGCTATACTACCAAGGCTAGGACCACTCTGCTAGAATATTTTGTCATGTTATGTGACTACGGGGCAAACAAAGGACAGTACAGGGCCAGGTGAAATGCTAAAGGCAGAGTGGCAGGGCCTGAGCTGTGCAAATGACCAGAGGCATTTCAGGATGGCAGAGGAATTCTATTTGCTAAGTACCAAATGCAAATTTATCCAAGAGCTCCACAAGATTTTGGCATATTCGGCCAGCAAGTGCTGTCCATTCATTTCCCAAGTTGTCTTCACAACTAGGGGAATAAGAAACCAGAATTCACTTTAAAATGAAAACTGAAATTCTCAGAATGTGCACAAGAATCCAGATTCTATGTGACAAATACAAACACATTCATTACAAATGATAGTTACAATTCCTCTCGCACTTATTCCACTCCTGCTGCTGTGTCTTTATTTGCTTGGATGTAGCATTAAACCAAAATCTTAGCCATATTGGTCTTAAACATTACAAACAAGAACCTCAGTGAAGTAGTATCATATATTAGGCATTTATTATGCGCTTACAGTGCAGGTGCAAGCTTTTGTTTTATGCAAAGATTCTCCTCAATCTGGAAAGATTAAGAAAAATTGCCATCCAGTTTGATGAATCCTGTGTAACTCATAAGCTTGTGCATATAATTTTGAATATTAATGAGGCCTAATGGTCCTAAGAAAGACAATGAAGAAACTGAGGAATTGTTAGACCTCATTAGAATGAAGAAGAAACAAAGATATGATCATTTCCAATTTCAATTAAGTTTTATATCATATAGATCAAAGAGATTATTATAATCATGAGAGAAATAAATTTAAACAATTTTTGACATAATTTTGCACATAATTTCAGTGGCCAATCTGGTAAATGTACCCAGGTCTCTTCACAGTATTCCATGCTGTGTTCTAGATTTATTTATTTCATTTATTCAATTTCCCCCCAATGGGGACCCCAAGCTGTTTACATCATTCTTTTCTCCTCCGTTTTATCCATTCCTCACAGCAACCCTGTGAGGTTGGTTAGGCTGAGAGTATGTGAAGGGCCCAAAGCAACCAAGTAAGCTTCCACGGCAGAGTGGGAATTTGAAGCAGGATCTCCCAGATCATATCCAACACTCGAACCACTTCTCCACACTGGTGTTCATAAGTATTAATATTCTGCCAATTGGTGTTTCCGCACAGGAAAGCAGTCTAAAGATACGAAGCACATTGTTACATTATAACGGTACAAACTATCAAGCTGCCATAACAGGACCTCTTGCAAAGGACAGAAGTTGTGCGAGAGCAGGGTATCCCCATTCCTTTCAATTGGAGTCGCATGGAAGAACTTTTGTGGCCCCAGGCAACTTTGGGCACTGGGCATAAGAACTATTCAACGATCCTATTGGTCTCCACCTCCGTTCGCTCTCTGTTGCCTTCTGCAAGCAACAGGGGCAAATAGCTCCACTGAATGTTATTTCTATGTTATAACGATTCTGGCTCAGGCTGTCCTAAGGGACCTCCAGCATGTGGTTGGTTTTTCAAGTAGCACCCACTTATTGATCTCCTGTCTTCAATCATTTCAACAGGTGTGTCTGTTCCTTGGCAAAACATTTCCACAGATGAATGCCCCAAGCTGTTCGGGCAGATAGTTATTCTTATGGACTTCAATAAAGCGTGCTTGGTATAATAAGATTGGTGTTTACAGAATATTTGACACTCGGTGCTATAAAATCATGGAAGGCCAGTTCTTAAGTAACCCTTTCTAGTGTCAACTTTTGGGGGAGATTTTGGAAATTTTTATGGTAGATAAAGTGCAATCTACTTCTTCCAATGTGTATGTATATTCCAAAATATTTGATGTGAGTGCCTGATTGACTATTCTTCCTGTTTCCTTGAATGCCAAGCCTTCTGTGATTGTAATGGTAGGAATGTGAAAACCTGTTTTTCTAATTTGCCTTGTTGGCTCACTGGCCCTAAATGGGTTGTATAGCATATGTGTGGCAGGGGGAGAGTGTGGTCAAGTCTCAGTTTAAACTGGGGACTACTTTCACTAATTAGCAGAAATAAATGCTTGTGTACATTTAATAGTAATATTAATAATAAGAGTGTGCTTATATACTGCACTTCTGGAGAGATTAGTGCTCCACTCAGAACGGTGAACAAAGTCAGTGTTATTATCATCCTCACAATACAGCTGGGGAGCTGGGGCTGAGTGGAGGGGCTTACCCAAGGCCACCTGCTGAGCTCATGGCAGTAGTGGGAGTCAAACCAGCAGGGTGCTGGCTCCGAGTCCAGCCACTGAACCGCTATGCTATACCAGCTTTCTTGTGCATATGGTCTATCATATAAAAATATTGCAATTTATTCTTTTATAAAAGTAGGTCTAAGAAATACTCAAATGCTTCTGTACAGAAAGGGCTTGCCGTCCTCATTTTGGAGACTGACAGTGCCATCCTAAGTAGATGCAGAGAAGTTAGCTGTGTTAGTCTGTGGTAGCAAAATCAAAAAGAGTCCAGTAGCACCTTTAAGACTAACCAATTTTATTTTAGCATAAGCTTTCGAGAATCAAGTTCTCTTCTTCAGATGCCTGATATCAGGCATCTGAAGAAGAGAACTTGATTCTCGAAAGCTTATGCTAAAATAAAATTGGTTAGTCTTAAAGGTGCTACTGGACTCTTTTTGATCCTAAGTAGAGTTACACCCTTCTAAACTTCAATGAGTTTAGAAGGGTGTAACTTTGCCTAGGGTACAGATGCTCCCTTTAAGGCACCATATATATGTCGGGGGGGGTAACCTCCCAAATTATAGAAGAAGCCAGTGACTATACATTAAAGAAAGTAGATGTCAATGACCACTGAGGAAGGTTGCTAGGCAACCACAACAATTTTACCAGGCTTCAAACTTTGGTTTCTGTCAGTAAAAAGCAGAGGGAGGGCCCTTTCCCAAGCTATTTTGGCCTCTCAGTCCATTTCAACCCCCTCCTTCCTGCATTGGAGGGCGGTCTCATTGGAGCAAGGCCCAGCAGCAACAACTGGGCAACTTGCAACCATGCAATTTACATGGCTCACTCAGGTTCTGCAGTGGCTATCAGACAACGCAATGATGTACAATTCACCTGAGCCCAGCATCAGCCTCAACATGATATGCATGACTTGGCAGTGGCTGTCAAACAACTCACCTAAGCCACTGTCTACCATGTGAGTTTTCCATCTTGACCAGGGAGCAGTTGCCAGGGGGAGAGGAGGAGGGAAAGCTAAGAGCCAGTGCTGTGCAGTAGTTACAGTGTCAGACTAGGATCTGGGACACTCAGGTTCAAATCCCCACTCTGCCATGGAAGTTGGGCTACCCTCGATCACTCACTCTCTCAGCTAATCTACCATACAGGGTTGCTTTGAGGATAAAATGGACAGGAGAATAATGCCAGCTGCTTTGAGTCCCCACTGAGAAGAAAGGTAGGGTATAAATATATACTAAATAAACAATCAATAACGCTGAAGACTGGGAAGATAAAAGAAAGGTTGGTTGGTGAGTAGGAAGGGTAGAAGGAAGTAGGCAAAGAGGAGAGGATATGGGAGATGCAGGGAGGAGAGAAAGAGGACATGGGGAAGGGGATAGAGGGGGGAATGAAGAGACGCCCGCAAGTCTTTGCAGTGTTCCTGCTTGTGTGTATATATTTTCAGTCAATGCAGAGGCATTCTCAATACTCAGTGTGATAGGAAGTTGACAAAACTGGGAAGGTTCATGGTTGCTGATAATTCAAAAGCCAGAATCCTAGCACGTTTCTTCTAGCAAGCTGTCTGACCCAGTGGTTCCAATCAGAGGCTGGGTTTCTGCTAAAGCAGGCAAGGAATTCCAGCAATCGTGCCTGTTGTCTGATAGGATTGATGTCTCTTGTGCATATGAAGGGGGGGGGGGGGAGTCCTGTAGGAGAACTAAGAAAGGGGTAGATTTGTATGCCATTTTTCTCATGGTTCCCTATAACCTTATTTACTACCAACAGAGTTCAAAATGCCTTCGTGGGTCATTTTTCAATTGTTGCTTCTTCCCAGATTGTGAATACACAACACAAAGTAGTGTTCCAGAGGGGGTAGGCGCTTGTTACATGCTTCTGCTGCACACAATACTTCTCTGATTCTTCCCTCCTCCTCTTCATTCTCTCCTACAATTTCAACATGACGTGGCTCTGATTTTTCCAGTAGAAGTAAGTTTCTCAGTAAAAATCCCTCCCTTGTTTTAAATTGTAGCACAAAAATTGGCACAATTGCTGTAGCATCTTCTTTATACAAATGTCTTAGGGAGCTTTGAGACTACGCAAATCATGACTTTGGATAAACAAGAGTGCTCCTTTCATAGGGTTACACTGACCCAGGGTGCAGAGGGGCCACACAATTGATGAGGATAATGAGGGTCTCTTTAATAACAAGGCTTGACTTCTATTATATGATTTCAACATTGGAACTATGATGGTCAGTGTTGATTGGATTCATAGGTCACATAATATTCCTGTCTGTTCCTGCTGTGCAGATTCCTAGAGTCTGTTTTACAATTTTAAAAAATGACTTCTCAGTTAATATTTTGTGACATTTGCTTAAAATTTAATCTTTCCACAAACATTCCTGCCAGGAAACTCATTTATTAGACATTCTCTTGGGGGACATGCATTAAAAGGGCACCACTAGAGCAAACGCAAATTTCAATTTTAAATCTGAATGGATATTGAAATATTCACCTGGCTCCAAGTAGGGCAAGTCCTAGATATTGTGCCACTCCAAATAGCTGCGCTATACAATCTGAGCAGCTTCCTTTGCCAGAGCTCTCCATCCAAGTGCATGTAAGAATGATCCAGTAAAACTGCATTGTGTTTAAACAGGGGAGCATTTAGATGTTCTGTCTTAAGCACACACACAAAATCTAATGCCTCTTGACTGCAGTATAAAATCCTCTTTCATGGAATTTTTATTTTAAAAATGTGATCTATCTTATTATTATTATTTAACAATGTGCATTTCTCCAACATTGCTATTGCACAATAAAGATTATTTAGCGAACCTCCATCAATGCAAACAATAGTACATAAATGTTACATAGCTCAGCCCACTGCTATTTTAACTTTCAGTCTAGCTCTACTTTTACTAACAGTTGGATAAAGAGCTGGAAATGCTCTAAAGGTGCCAGGAAGGTGTGAACAGCTGTAAAAAATGAGGCACAAGTATAATAGATTGCAAAAGAAAACAGGGGATTCACTGTTTGGATGCACTGTTTTGTTGCTCTCTTTACTGTTGGGCATTATTGGGTTGGGCCATAGGGGGTGCTAGGGGTGGAGTGAGTTTTTTCAGCTTTCAAGGCAACCTCTGTGTTTTCTAAAGACAAAATCCCTTCCTGAGGAGAAGATTGATTTAATTTGATCAGGGGTGTGCATGGGTGGGTGAAACAGAGTAGATTTCTGCAGGCTGATGGGAATGCAGAGTTCAGAAGGAGGAGGAGCGGGTCAGTAGGTCTCTGGGTGTTTGATCTGCCTTGATCCTCCTTCACAGGGGAAATGAAGCGACAGCGACTTTGCTTCAGCACAGTGGCCACTTTGAAAAAATGTTTTAGGCAGATAATTTATTGGGTTTAATTGCTCTTTAATCCGCCTGATCAGTCTGCCATGGGAAAAAAAATCTCTTCTGAATGGAGAAGCCTGCTTGAAAAGGCCCAGGCAGGCTAGGAATGGAAAGGAGGCTTTGCCATCACTCCACTGATGCCATCACTTCCCAGGGATCACATTTTTAGACCAACACAAGAAATGTTGCTTGCACTGTTTGGTAATTGGCTGCTGTTGCTGCTTTTGTCTTTGATGGCCCTACTCTGTAGATTTAATTGACAAGTTAACAGCGCAATCCTCAAAAGATCTACTCAAAATCTTACGTGTCTGTCCAAGGGGGCTTACTCCCAGGAAAGTGTTTATAGGATTCCACATCAAGGATGCAATACTAAACATAATTTATTTGGAAGTAAATTCTATTGAAATCAATAGGGAATAACTTCTGAATATGCTGCAAAATGTTCAAGAAAGATACTTTTTCATTTCTTATACAACTCTCTTTCTACTTTTCTCGGACTGGACCGAGGGGTTTTTATGCCATGATTAAAGGGGAGAAATTAATAACAATTTGAGCCACAGTATCCTAAATTTCTACATGTATAGTAGCTGTAAACAGTAATGTGTGCCAGTTCATCCACTGGATAAAAGCATTATCCTCTGCCTATATGGGAATTGTGTTATATCTTTAACTCCATCAGAAGTCTCCCAATGGTTTTTGTCCAGATGATTCACAATCACTTGTTCACTTCAATTATTTTTCCTGGGTAAATATTTATATACCCTTATATAATTTTTTAAAAAATTATTTAATTACTTGTTCATGTAATTATTCATTAATTATACAATAACTTATTTATTTATTTATATAAAAAACCTCATATTTAGTTAATTGATTATTCAATAGAGTTTGGAAATCTCCCACATTCAGTGCAATCCTAAGAAAAGTCACTCCAGTCTAAGCCCATCGATTTCAATGGACTTAGACTGGAGTAACTCTTCTTAGGATTGCACTGATCATTAAGGAAAAGAAATGTAAATATTAAACCCAACTAAATCCATGATATCCAAATCCCCTTTAAAAAAATTATTCATGTATTGTCGAAGGCTTTCACGGCCGGAGAACGATGGTTGTTGTGGGTTTTCCGGGCTGTATTGCCGTGGTCTTGGCATTGTAGTTCCTGACGTTTCGCCAGCAGCTGTGGCTGGCATCTTCAGAGGTGTAGCACCAAAAGACAGAGATCTCTCAGTGTCACAGTATGGAAAACCTGCCAACATCTTTTCCACACTGTGACACTGAGAGATCTCTGTCTTTTGGTGCTACACCTCTGAAGATGCCAGCCACAGCTGCTGGCGAAACGTCAGGAACTACAATGCCAAGACCACGGCAATACAGCCCGGAAAACCCACAACAACCAAAATTATTCATGATTTATTTATTAAAAGCATTTATATCCTACCTTGTATCTGAACTTGATTGACCAGAATAATTTATAAGAAGTTTAGGACAGTGTCACAAAACAACTAAGAAATGCCCCACAAAATTTTTAAAAACCCTACTGTTCAATGAATATAAAAGAAACAGGTGCAAACTAGCCTCAGGAGCCCTTCAAAAGAACATAATCATGTCCCAAAATCTGATAGAAAAGAGGGGAGATGGACCTTTCTTGGTAGGGAATTCCATAATCTTGGTGCTATTACAGAGAAGATCTCTTGTAACCACTCATCTCACTTCAGATATAGAAGAGAAAGGGCCTCCAAAGATGACTTTTGCATCTCATAGACTCTGATTAAATGCAATGTAAATTCTCTGTTAAGAAAGAAACTAGAACTGGATTTGTAAGGGCTAACTTTATGAACTTAGTGCAGAATCATTTTCCAAAAGCAAGCCCGTCTATTAATTAAGTACAAAGAACAATATTTATATTCCACACTTTCTCCAAGGAACAAAATGAGTGATCCCATTTTATCCTCACAACAGTTTTAGCCTGCAAAAGAGCAACTAGTGAAAGCTTACTCCATGAATTTCATGGCTTCTGGAACACTGTGAAAGAAATCAATGATGTTCACCTTGGAGTTTGAAGTCTGAGGAAATGAATCCAACCAATATACCCTAAAATAGAGCTGGCTGTCAAAGTAACCTAGGTGAATATTAAGTTTATATTAAATTCTGGTCTTACAAATTGGCTTGGAAACTCAGCTATTATATCTCTTTGGTATTTTGAGCTTTTGAAATTATTTTTTGATCTAATGCTGCCAGCAATGATAAAACATTGTAAAGCCTTCATAGAAATGGTCATTTTGAGTTGTAAAATTGATAAAATGCCTGTTTATTATAACTCTCATTCTGATCTTGACAGGCATTTTATAGAAACATTGCTTTAAGCTCTGTCAGTTCTATGTTTGTGTTAAAAACTGATTTAAAGATATGCTCCTAGATTGCAGCTGCACCCTGCAACTCATTTTTTCATTCATCTGTTGGGTATCTTGTGGCAACCTTAAACTGGGGTGCATGCCATGTTCCAGGTTACAGTGAGCCAGCTATGTGAAATGGTAGCCAATTATAGAATTAAGTACTGTTGTCCACCACCACTGTGGCCATTACAGGTGCCCACTGCTTCTTATGACCAAGTAGCCATGAGGCTGATGCCGCTAAAAGCAATTACTTTGAAAGTGGGGGCACCACATGCCCGAGGAGCATTTGAACCATCATTTAGATATTTTTTTCTGCTACAAAAGACACTCAGATATCAATATTCAGATTTCTGTTGGGGAAGGAATGTGTAAGTAGTTGAATTTAAGCTTTGGAGAGGAACATATGAGGAATCCATGTATTGTAGAAGGCTCTCTGGGCACTAAGAATTTTATCACATTTTCCGCCCACTGGGATTCAGAATTTTTTCCTAAGGACTTTGTAGCAAGTATCTTTCTTGGAAATTAATTTGTTTCAATGCCACTCAAATTTGCTTCATTCTACTGTCATATCCCCACTGCAAATTCAATTCATATTCTTAGCAAACACAAGGAATGTGAAGGGAGCCTTGTATTATCCAGAGAATGAAATCCTTGTTTCAAAACCTGTGCTCACTATTTCCCTCCTGAGGCAACTCCTCTCTCACCTCACAATCTTAGCGGTTTGAAACAGTGAATCTCTGTGTCATGTAAAGCCATGCCTCCACATCCTCTATCATGGCCCTCCACAGGCCATGAGACATTCATCGGGCAAGCTTCTGCATTCAGCTGCAATATGCATTTAGTCTGGATGGGCAATTCCTCTCTGTTGAGCAGACTGAATCATCACCTATGAGTTAAGCAAGGACAACAAACTCTGTCACAGCATTGCATGTACCTTATTTGACATGGCAAAAGAACATTACACCCACCCCCAAGAAATTTCTTCTTAGATATTTCTAACAAAAGAAGCATCAGGTCATTGCTGGCCTTGTTATAGTAGCAAAACAGGAAGTTGCCTCTGCTGCCAAAATGCCCAGGATGCCTGGTGGTGGTGGAGAGACTACTCTTTTAGATAAACTATACAGAGGCAGTTTTAATTTATTTATAGTCCACCTTTCTCATAGCGACTCAAAGCAGATTACACAATGCAAGTCACTATGATGAATGGCTGGGACATCCAATAAACAACACAATAGGATTTGGACTACAGAACTCTGAAACAGCTCAAACAAAGCACAAGCAACTAAAATTTGGCATGTTAAACAATGCAGAGGCTATCTAGTAGGAGCATACTTACACCAGCAGACAGTATAAAATAGTATACTCTACAATTCTTATGCCTTTAACAAAGCATCTTTCTGAGCCATTTCTTTATAATACCAGCCTCCTACCTGGGAGATCTCCACTCCCATCCTTACCCATATGTCTTCCAGGGTCGTGATGGAGACAGCCTTTTGATGTCTGTTGGTTGTTCAGTGAATAGACATAGTCGTAAGCAGAAGACATAGCAGACATTAAACATGAACATGAGAAATTAACATCTCATCAGTTCAGCATGTAATCAGACATGCAAAGTTCATCTAGGGAGCAAAACATTTTGGGCCACCTTGGACAGATTCTAGTGAAACCTTGTGGTGACTTCTATACCTACTGAAGTCAATGAGCTTAGAAAGTTGTAACTCTGTTTAGGAGTGCACTGTAAAAGGTGTACTGGCACCAACGTTTTGTCATTTTTAATTCTGAGACTTTGCAAGTCAGAAATCAGAAAATCAGAAGGGTCCCAAAGCAGTTTTATGTAAACATTACACAGCTATGGGGCCCTCAAGGTCAAATTAATAAAAGTTATTTTTTTTAAAGATCATATGGTGATATTGCTAAAGATCTGCAATGAGATCGGGTAAATATGTAGTCTTATTTCCATGTTAAAATCTGTTGGTTTCAGCAAATATAATTCAGACACTGCCATTCAAATGATTTGTTCTGCGTTCAGAAATTTATTTTGCATCTTATTCCAAAATAATCCACTGATAAAAGATGCTGTGTTTATCCAAAATTATCTGTGGTCCCATGTATTCTGGATTTGCACCATAAAAGCTGTGTTGTAGTAAAAGCAAACTTCTTTCCAAAATGGCCTAAAATGGCAAAGGTATATTAACAGTTTTGTTTTCAAGTACATAGGAGACTTTCCCTATGTGTACATTCATATCCTATAAATTGATATTTTGAGATCATGCTGGCCTGCTCTGTTTGCAGCATGCCTGATAACCATTTGTTGGATGTCACATGTCTACACACTTAGAACCAAACCCATGTTATCTGCATACCACAAAATGGGCTGTGTAATCCACTTTGGATCTCAGTGAGAAAAAGGGACAGATAGATAGATAGATAGATAGATAGATAGATAGATAGATAGATAGATAGATAGATAGATAGATAGATAGATAGATAGATAGATAGATAGATACTGTTTCTTGATGGTATTTTGACATATCATTAAAATTACAGAATCAAACAATGGGCAAGAACTGCTACTGATGCAGATTCCTGGAGGAGGGCCGAATGATTTCAAAGGGAGAGCCCAGTATGCGCTTAAGTTTGGCAGAATGGCATAAACTCTTTGTTTGTGATGTTTTCATTTTTTAACATTTTTGTCTGGGTGTTACAGAGCCCCACCCCTCCTTTTGGTAAGAGCAATTCTGTCTCCTCATTTTATGTCCTGTTTAAATACTTTATTTGAAAAATGCTTTAAGACTGATGAAAAGAAAAGCCATATATTTTTAAGTATACATGTTTCTTCCTAAGAAGAACCCAAACTGGACGTAAATGCTGTCGAACTCTGGCGGAGCAGATGGTCAGTTCACTGCTCTAGTCCAAACAGCAGAGGGAGCACAAGACGGTTTTCTGAGGGGTGCTAAAAATGCAGGACCTTGAATCATTCAATCTGCGTTTTGACACACTCACGCAAAACCCTGGGCATATTCCACAACTAAAAATTGCCTGTTCATGACCAGAGCAAACAAAACAAATTAAGGTATACCCCCCACCCCCCAAAAAAACTCAGTACAGGAATGCACATTGTGGATAAGAAATGGGAGGTGCACATAACTGGATGGAAGTAGTCAGATTCTGTTTAAATGGATAGAGATCATTTTGGAATCCAATAAATTGTTTCTATCCAAGAACTGCAGCTAATCCCAATCTCTGTAGGAGGAGCATCAAAGGTGTTTTATAGTTTTTGTAGCTTATCATTAGTCTAAATCAACAGGGGAAAGAGGTGAGCACACAGAGTCATAGAAAGCTAGACATATTCTCCTTTTTATAGTATCCCCACACAACTATGCAATGGGATGCAACTCGGAAGATTTCCAGACTCCTGGTTAAAAAAGAGTCTCCCTAAATGACAGTGTATTTAAGCAGACTCTAACATTCCGTGTGTTCTGCATCGAGACATCAAGCACAAGCTGTACTATGCTTTTACTTCGAGCAGCTCTAAACGATGGTGACTGCAGCAAGAAATGACAGCTGTTGCATGGAGATCAAAGATCTGTGGAGATGGGGTGGCCAGATATCTCCCTCTCATCTGGGTAGATTACGTGACACAGGAGTGAGGATATCTGCTGTTCCTAAGAGGTTAAACAATTCTTTCCATCAAGAGAGGCACATTCCCTGAGTTGACATGTTAGTCAAAGCAAGACAGTGAATCATTAAGTTACATTCCAAGTAAGAGACAGACAGAGGTGCCTTGGTAAGGTTCACAGCGCCTCAGGTGAGATGTATGGCAGAGCAATATCCATCTGAGAAGAAGCTAAACTTTGTGCAGCTTTGTGAAAGCAGTAGCAACATATAAAACATTAAAATAGTGCATAAAATACAATTACTTAATGACTCGACATTTCTAAAACTCTTTATCAACTGTATCTCCCAGAATATGAGATCTTAATTTTTTGACAGTTCTTTAAGCACAGCCCTAAAAGATAAGAACTAAGGTATGTGCCCCAAGGACCATTTCATAGGCTAGAGGAGTGGTGAGCAGAGAAATGAAAAGCAAGCAAGGCTTGCAGCTAATACCTTCTCTGGTTTAGCTAAAGCATGCAAAGACACAAACTCCTCTCTCTCATTTGAGCCTATCTGTACATTTATGGCAAAATAAGCAGTACTGCACTTTATGAATGACAGTTTGCACATTATTTTCCAAAGCGAGATTATTTCTACACAGAAAAAAACCCCAGAAATCCTTTGTGTACTCTGTTCCGTGTAAGCAAATGGTTTCTGAGGGAATAATGTAAAGTTGCCCACCTCCAGGTGGTGGCTGGAGATCTCCCAAAATTACAACTAATCTCCACGTCACAAGGATCAATTCCCATGTTGAAAATAAGCTGCTTTGGAGGGTGGACCCTATGGCATTGAGGCACACTGAGGTCTCTCCCCTCTCATCCACAACCCTGTTGTCTCCAGCCTGCATCCCAAAATCTGCAGGAATTTCCCAACCCAGAGTTTGCAACCCTAGTTCAATAACCGAGAACATTTGGAGATCATAATACAACAGCTGAACAGTTGGACCATTTATCTTCACACAATTAATTAGTAGTTGCTATTTGATTAACAGAAGTAATCTGCTTGATTTATTCTGCTGGCACTCTCTGTGCCCAAACTGAACTGTATTTTGGCCTGTGACCTATATTGGTCAGGAGCCTGCAATCAGCAGGTCTCATTCTCAAATGAGTATTTTACTCAATATGCCGAAGTCCCTCTTTGTATAAGAAAACCTATGCATAGATTGCGCACATTTGTGATCTCACAACTCCCGTTTTGTAGAATGTTTCTGTTTTCATAAAATTCTTTACAGTATCTTGGAAGTAGTCACACAAAGGCAAGCACTCCGATCAGTAGAACAGCACCTCTGTTTTGGCCTGTGCCACAGATCCTCTTCACATGCAGTCTCCGGTAGTATGGTTGGTCCACGCTATTCACCAGATATTGCAAAACAGTCCAAAATGTCATGATAGTAAATTCTGTTACTTGAAATAAGCAACTAAGTCCACATAGTTCTCTCAAACATAGTAATAGAATTCAGAGCTTCTGAACACAATTTGGCTTTCCCATTTGCAGAATTCAAACTTTTTTTTGTTTAGAATCTGAATGAGTTGCCTGACAAGAGTGTGATACTACAAAGCATGCATATATAGCTTCTTTAATGTCAGCAGGGATACTGGTCAAAGTGCTCCTTCCATTTAACGTTTGGTTATCACTGGAAAGAACCAACAAATATTCTGAAGGACTAAAGAGGAATGAATGCTAAACAGCTATCAAGAAGAATTCAGAGAAATCTCTGTTTTTTTGTATAGTCCTTTTCCTTTGACTATATTTTTAAATGTCAAGACTCCCATGATCACTTATTCATTAGAAAGAGATTAGGACAGACCCAAAATGTTCCATCTTCAACATACAGTGCTCATTAGTATCTCTGAGCCAAACTTCCAGTGTCTCTAGTCTGATCAGGTGGGAGAGATGGTGCCCAGAAGATGGACAGCCCGTAACATGACATATTAGAAACAAAGATACTTGGTATGTGCAAAGTCTCAGAATTAGCATAAATGTGAGCCTCGCGTAATCTGTCAGATGCAGAGCTATTTGCTCTGTTGGGGAAACTGACAAGTAGCCTTCAGTACACATACATTTCTCCCATGGGGCAAACTGCAGCTCTCAGGGCCTGCTTCAGGTTTAGGAAATGGCTGTGGGGGAGGGGGAAGGCATGGACCCTAATTGGGACCATGAAGTTCCCAGCACAGAACTCACAGACTCTATGTCTTTTAACAGCCATCATGCCCGCTATGTGGAATGTAGGAATCACACAAATGTCACCAGATGCAGAAACAGAACACAGATCCAAAGGTTCCCACCTCCAACCCTGCAGCTCCTGGCCAAATCTGAAGAAAAGACTCTTGACCCTAAGGGAGTGGGTGGAGGAATATTTTACATTCTAATTTCAGTATATGTAATTCTAATATATGCCCTGACCTGGATAGCCCAGGCAAGCCTGAGATCATCAGACCTTGGAAGCTAAGCATAGAATCAAAGAATCATAGGGTTGGAAGGGATCTCCATGGTCATCCTTGGGTCATCCTTGGTTAGGAATTGGATGGGATACCTCCAAAGAAGGCCAGGGATGCAGAGGAAGGCAATGGCAAACCATGTCTGTTAGTCTCTTGTTTATAAACCCCAGTAGGGTTCTCCATAAGTCAGCTATGATTTGAAGGCATTTTCCACCACCAATTCTAATACACATCATCATTGATATATAGTCAGAACTGATAGTCTATATACAGGTGGGTGATTTGTCATATTAGAATGAAGACCTAGCTTTATGGAACAACCAATCAAAGGAAACCAGAGTCTGGTCTTTATCTGAGAAGTACAGTTATGGCTAGAAATCCATTCTCCGCTTTTTGTCTCATGCTGCTGTTTGCAGCACAGATATATGCTATTTTAGACCCTAAAATGCAACAACATGTAGCTGAGAGAAAATATTCATTCAGGACTATATTTGAGTATTTCATTCAGAGCTGGAGCATTCAGGTTACAGCAAGATGTTTAAAAATATCATAAATGTTCTTGTCACAGTGGAAGTAGGGAACGACACCACATCTTTTTCAAAAATAAAAATTATCACTTTTACCTAAGCAAATAAACATGTTTTTGTACATCCTCAAGGACGTCAGGGCCAAAATACATGTTATATGTGACATGAGTCAGGTAATGAGTGCCGAGCCTGACTGCCAGTCACAACTTTAAGTGGAGACTAACCATTATTTTCCCTGGGATGGACATGTGGAACTCAAGGAAGGGGCAAACAGGGAACTCCCCCCCCCCCATTGGCCAGTTCTGCTGGCAAAAATAGTGTGGGAGGGAAGCCATTTTCTCAAAATAACTAACAAATCTTAAGGATTATTGTAGAAAAATAAATTGCAACGCTTCCACTGTCTTCCTGGCTCAAAGACTCAGCATTGCAGCTCACCTCAAATATGATTTCAGAAGCAGTAGAGAGACAGGGAACAGAGGGAGTTTCTCTGGCTGGCAAGTTTTGAGAAGGAGATGTCTATTCTAGACCTCCTCTAATGCCAGTGGACCAGTCCACAGGCATGGCAATGGATTGCACATGCAAGATGCTCAAGCACCCAGCAGTTTCACAAACATTCTGCTGCTCACCCATCACAAGAAGGGAGCCGACTGACCTGCAGGTAGTTAGGGTTGCTCGTGACCAGTTTGAGCCTGTTTGCTGGGATATTTCCATGCATACTGTTGTTCACACTGTACATTAAATTCCACCTGCTTATACCTGCTGCTTCCCATCTTAAATTGTTTTTAAAAAGAATAAACAAAATCAGTCAGTCATATGGAAACACTTAACAGCTGTCTGACATGCAGCAATTGAATAGGTAAAGCTTCTTACAGCTTAAAATTGAAGGTTTTAAGTACTGTATAAAATGTATTTTGCGTAGCTTGGGATACCAGCCTTCTGTTTCAAACTTTTTCTCAAAGCTGCAGATCAACATGCTATTTATTTATTTATTTATTTATTTATTTATTTATTTATTTATTTATTTATTTATTTATTTGCACATTCTTGGTCGATTTGGTTCTTGAGGAGACTAACAAGGCAATAAAAATACAATAATTAGATAAAAGCAAGAACATTACTAAAACAACCAGCAAGTTCCTAACTAAAAGTCAATAAGACTGTAGCATAAAGACATACAATTAAAAGTAATCTTTAAAACATGTCGCATAAAATATTCTAAAACCAATAGATTCAACCATGTTAAAAGTATTAAATGAAAATGGTCACCAGACGCAGTTTCCATGTGCACTGAGTACTCTCAGTTACTGTGGCCTAAATTAACATGCTGATTAAGATAGCGCCGTTCAGAATTTTCTGCAGGATATACAAGTATATTCCAAAAACGTTTTTGATGGCACCACATCTTGATCATGTTACTGTGAAAATGATATTGTGTACTTATTGTTTTTGCATCAAAAGAGAGGTTCTTTTCTAGAGACCTTTTGCGTATGATTCAGGCCACAAAAAACATAAACAGCTAATATTAGATTTTTAAATAGAACAGCCAACTGTTTTCTTTTCTTTCTTTCCTTTACTCAGAATCAACAGAATGCCATTATCAGCTTCTTTCTGAGAGAGCTGCCTTTTCATCCTCCGCTCTCCGTTTCTGATGTGTTCAGGCCCCAATTTCCAAAGCTGGGGCTGAGGGGTTGCACATAAAACCCTAGAGGTGAGGAGCTTTGATAAAAGTATCAGCTCCCACAATTGGGATTTCTGCTACTTCTTAAAAAAAAGTGGCAAATCTGTCATAAAGTACTTACTGAAGATCCGCGCTGAGCTCAAGGGTAAGACCTGTGTGTTTATTAAACCTATGGCTTTTCAGGGGGGAACATGTCGGCCTGAATTGCAATAAAGAGCTGGTGAGAAATCCTCTGGACGGGTTTACTGAATTATTGAATACAAGGATAAAGTGTTTGTACTTGGCTTCTTGTGTCCAAGTGCACAGCACTGTGCAGGCAGTAATGGTCACTGTAGCAAACAGTTAGGGCTTTGTTTGGGCTTTTAAACAAAATATCAGTACTCGTTTCTTTCTCTTGCAGACCTGTAAAGTAACAAACAATATGCATTGGGTGCAGTGTGTTCCCAGAACAAGGTAGTATCCATTACATCTGAGGATTAGATTATACAATCTGCATTTGCAAGTACTGGACATTTGGTTTAATATTAATATTAATGTACAATATTTTATTTTGGCCTTACAAGAATGATTTACGAGAATCTAGATCATAATTTCGGTTTGCTTGATCAAGGGCTGTGACTTGGAGATTAGGTGCACAATGAACTGGACTCTTACTGTTGAAGAAGTTTCAACCACACTAGGGCATATCTTTGAGTAAACATGCACTGGATTGAACTCCATTGCTTTTTAATTGTTTTCCAAACTAGCATAAGATAGCACAGCAGGAATATACACAACCACCAAGGACTTGAGCAATCAAATAACACAAAAAAAATCATGATACGGCATGTGGATGGGGAGGGGGGGAATCAAATATTCATAATGCAAATATGATGATAGGAGAACTTTCATCAGGTATATCATAATTCAGAGTGAAAATGGGAAATTCAAAACTTAGAAACTTTCACAAGCACGCTGCTGCTGTTACGTGTTATCCTAGCTTTTATCCTAGTTAGTACAGTACAGGCAAATCTTCTCCAAGGAATGGACTAAATACATTAACTGTAAGATTGTCCTGTGTCACATAATTAAGAAAAAAAGGACAATTAGATAAATAGTAGCTGAATTAAGCAGTTTGTTAAATATTTTATCAATTATATTGTTGGTATAATTTGTAAAATGATGCTCCACAGCTCCTTCCCTCAGGCACTTTTCTTCCGACTGGACTCAGGTCTCATATTGGAGTCCGGTTGGGGGGAAAGGACTCTGGGACAGTAAATTAAGGGAACAACAGCAGCAAGCATGGGAAGTCCAGCATCTTCACCGACATGCTGGTTTGCCACATTGAATTGCATTGGATCCTCTCCTTTAGATATGACTGCAGCAGCCCGAAATTCAAAGACACGGGTCTGCTGTTATCAAGTGTCCTTGCATTGCCTTGGTATGCTTCTGGAGCCATTCACAGCATGGATTCCAGGGAAGCTACAGTGGGGAGGAGGTGAATTTGCTCACTTCTCCCTCTTCAGTCAGCACAGCTCTGTTGATGGAAGAGGGACAAGGAAGTGATTTCACCTCCTCCCCCTTCCCACTGCAACTGACACATGGCTATTAGTAAGGATGTCATGAAAATGCCATCAAATACGCTTGACAGTCAGACTTACTACGTTCAAATGCAAAGATCAGATATGAACTGATCACTCAGTCTGTTCCGTTTGCACCAAACCACTTGAACACCTACCCAACAGGTTTGCATCAGGTTTTTTTACAAAACTGCATGCTCGGAAATGCTGCCAAGTCAAACAGACAGGCAGCCATTAATGACACTATGTACTACTACAACAAACACAACATGGTAGGATTTTTTTCTAGACAGAGCATTTATGTATGACTGATTTTTATGATTTATGGTTGATTTAAATGTTTGTGGCTGCACCCACACAGCAAGCCACCATTTCTCCAGCATATTCCCACTCCTACACCATCAGAGGTTTTTTTTTAAAAAAGTGAAGTGCTATTGTCCTGTGATGAAGGTTGCATATTTCCCTATATAACTTCACAATTAAAAGGGCTACACACTTATTAAAAATGAAAGGTGGGAATTCAAAGACCATGGTAGTAGATAACTAAAATGTTAGAATGCAATTGCTTAATAGCCATTACAAGTGTTTAAAAAGCCCTCAAAAAGCTCTTTGGTGGCATAGCAGGGAAAATGGTGGCCATGGGTGAAAGAAAAGCCAGCTGTCAGGAAGAAATACAATGACACTATCAGCCAAACAGCTGCCAGTGGGTTGATGAACAGATAAACATTTTGTTAAAAAAGCAACTCCCTGTTCATCACTAGCTAATATGATGTGAGCCAAACCAGAAGGTATTCAGGCAGAAAGGACTCCTGGGAGAATGGGAATACAGGAAAGATATGTGGCAGTCAGTACCTTTTAGTGATGTATCATGGGATCCAACCTTACAGCAGTGGCCAAAAAATTATTTAATAAGAAGGCTTCAATATTTTGGACCTAGCAACTGTCTTTGGACTCTGTAACTGTCTTTGTAACCTTGCTCAGCTACATTCACATGTTCATAACATTAGTCAACTACATACCTTCCTGTTCCCTGGAAGTGGTAATTTTTTAGGTCCCAAGTACTGCACACATCTTGATTGTGGCTCAATCCACATATCATACCTGAGGAGGTTATGTGTCAAAAAACCCTAACCTGCATCTTACTAAGCAGTGATCTTTGGGTCAATACTATTCCAGCAGGCCTCAAGAAAATCCCCAGCAAAAGAAAAGAGACGTGATAAGATTCTGTAGAGAAATCAGATTCATCTTTCTTATAATCCTCCCCACTGGGGGGAATGTGAGAAATAATAATGCTAAAACCACACAGAGAAACTGCATCTTCAGAATTCACTGCCACATGATGTCTTATCTGAGGGTGAAATAATCACAATGCTATTGCAAGTACATGGACTATTTCATCCAAATAATAAGTCGTATGGACTCATATATGTCTAGTCAATGTTAGAATATTTAAATAATTCTGCTTCTATCAGAAATACGACTATGCTTAGAGAAAGGGGTGTTAAACCTTTTCTCTGTGGGGCGAATAGCAGCTTCAGAAGCAGTTTAGGTTGGAAAAGCAACATGGGACAAAAGATTTAAACCCTTCTCAAGTAAAAATTAAAGTTGGGAGAACGAAGCATGAATCTCCAGTGTGCCACATATATTTGCCCTGTTTCAGCAAGCGGCGTGAATCATATTATTAGGAAATATATATATATATACACACAGACATATACTTAACAATTTCTGATCTGCACATGCTACTACAAATACATAACAGACAAAACTGCATTACGGCCCATCCAGAGTAGCAAAATTTATTCTGACTGGGAGCAGCTCAGAGGAGGACAGTCTTTCTCCAGACCATCTGCCTGAAATCCTTTTTAGTTGCAGATATTTAAGATTTTTTAATTATAAAATAATAATTAAATACAGAAACATTACAAAAAATACTGTAATGATTTCCCCATCTTTTCCAGCTAACATGTATTCTGTTTTTTTCCTTACTGAACCACTGGTCTTTCCCAGAAAAAAGTTCCAACTATTTAAACATTAATTCTTTATAAATGGTGCACATAGACAAATGATGCAAAAAGTCTTCCACCATTCCTTCTCTATGTGGACCACATGTCAAATCATGAGAGGGGCATTCCTATAGTGGCCATTCTCAAAAGTGCCTTCTAACTCAGAATTAATTTATCTGAGTAGCTATCACCCTGCACTGTATTCTTACCACTACCACCATCCCTCTCTCTGTCCCACACACATCTATTAAAAGAGTAGAAAGAAGACAGTGTTCTGTAGTGGTTAGAGTGTTAGACTAGGATCTGGGAGACACATTCGAATCCCCACTCCGCCGAGAAAACTTGCTGGGTGACTTTGGGCCAGTCACACTCTCAGTCTAAACTACCTCACAATGTTGTTGTGAGGATAAAAGAGAGGAGTGGAGAACGATGTAAGCTGCTTTTGGTGTCCTTTGGGAAGAAAGGAGAGGTATAAATGAAGCAAATAAAATAAAAAATAAAAATAAAGCTATTATTTAATTACTACTTCTCCACCCTGCCCTGCATGTGTAGCAACAGGTACTAAGAAGTAACCAATCTAAATTAATAGGTCTACAGTGGAGGCTAGGGCTTCCATCTCAGTTTTGCCCTTTTAAGACTGACTATAAAAATTAATTTACTCTCGTTGAACATAGGGGTGAGAATTTATTTCTGTTTACAGTGATGTTTTCTGTGACATTCAAACCACTCTTCTGCCATATCATCCCTTCTGTAGAAGTTCTCAGAAAAGTATATGAAGTTATTTCCTTGAAAAAACTGACAGCAGCTTCTGGGCTAAACTTTTGATCTGCCAGTTTTCTGCCATTTTCAACACAGCAAAGATTTACAGTTCTGCGTGCCTTCATTCCTTATGATGGCAGATCTGCAGGAGGGAATGGTTGAGATTAAACTAACATTGTAGCAGACAAAACAAGCAAACAGAGGAGGATTTCTCTCCTAGCTGTGCCCTGGAAATTAGACACTGTGGATAATACTTCACATGACCACAGAGGTTAATTTTGTCAGCTAGTATTCTGTCATCACTAAAGGACATTTCTCTGGTTGATTTTAAAAGACGCTCTCTTACAAATCAGTTTGAAAATATCTTGAAATGTAAGACTGAAAAAGTAATGCATGTATCTTGAAAAGAAATGTAGAAAAAGCCCACCAAGTGGCTCTGAAATGTATGTGTTGCCCTTCATAAATATCCATATGTTTTGCAGTTTTAATACAATACATAGAATTGTTGCCAAAAGGACACCCTTGTTAGGTTATGCACATGTGAGTTTCCTGAATATGTAGGACCCAGACGCTGGTTTCTGGGAACCTTTTAAGTCTTTGTATAGACATCTTGTTCAGACGCATGTCCTCCCCTGTCTCCAGACATGACAGCGCCACCACCACTCACTTCCTCGATGGAGGAGGTGCTGTCACCATTCACCTTCTATGATGAGGAAGGAGTAGGGTCTACAACTGTTTTCCTGGATAGGTCTCCCATAAGAGATCCTTCTGGCTGGGGCACTCTTACACCAGCTGTGCCACCTGCTGGTAATAAAGAGGGTCTTGATATCCATATGTCACCACCAAACCACTGGTGTCATCAGACACTTCAGTCAAACATCAAAGTCACTTCTCCGGAAGGCTGCCAGCAATCATCCAGCCCAAGGGATCAGAATCTGACCCCTATCTACTTCACAGTAAGAGAAATATCCTTTTGAAAGAGGAAGGGGAAGACTCTTTACAGGAGGGGGATTTGCCCTAAAGCCTAAACAAGGGCCTTCCCAAGATGCTGGCCTAGGCTCCAAGCCCATCTGACCTTCAGAGAACCCAACTTTGAACTCTGTCACAAGACCATCAGGATCCGTTTTTCTGGCAGCTAGGACACACATACCTTCTCCAACATGTGTTTGAAATTCCCCCAGGTGAAGTAGTATGTGTACCATGGAGATCTCTCAAATGGACAAGATGGGTCACCATTAAGGAGACACAAGATATAATCTTGTAGCATTACATGCTACTGTAATGCACTCTACATAGATCTCCCCTAAAAGTCAACTTGGAGGCTCCAGCTGGTACAGAATGCTGCAGCTCATTTACTTTCAGGAGCTAGACAGAGGATGCATATCACTCCCATAGGGCAGTCACTCCATTAGGCTGCCCATCAGTTACAAGGCTCAGTTCAAAGTTATTGATGATCATATATAAAGCCCTTCATGGCCTTGGCCTCTCATATTTGAAGGAATGCCTCTCTCTCCTTATGCTTCATTGCAAAAGTTTTTCTCATCTGAGAAAGGCCTCCAACAGGTGTTGCCCAGCAAGTGGGCAAAATCAACAACTGCCTGCACATGCACATTCTCTGTTGGGAGCCCAACTTTACAGATTGGCTTGCTTGAGATCCAGCCCACCAATCAGCCAGCAGACTAGACCATGCCTCCTCTGTCTGACGGGGGAGGGGGTTGCTGAGAAGGCCACATCAAGCAGAGCCAAATGGCCTCCTGGACCCTCAGAGAGCACCAACAAGCATACCCCTAAGTCACATGGAGGAACATGAATTCCTGTGAGATGGGCTCATCTCACAAGAAGGAAAGTCAGATGGGTGGGGATAGAAGGGGCTGCCAGGAGATATTTAAGAGCAAGCAACCCAAGGCCAAGGAGAAGGATGTTGGCACTGCTTCTCTAAAGAGCAGACCCAAAGAGACAGAGAGCAAAAGGAAGCATCCCAGCTGGAGGAGGAGGAAGAGCAGCTGAGTGAGCAAACCCCCTACCCTCCCAATCTGACGCCTCAAAGGGGTGGAGGATCTGGCTCCTTCCTATCTGGATCCAACCCCTTCCCCCACTCAAGAAATTATAGGAAAATGTGGGCACAGCCAATTGCCTTTTTTTTTTAAAGCCTCCAGTGCCAGTGAAGCCTAATGGCCATTGTAGGGGCAAGGAAAATTGTACCTATATGTAGGCAGGACTGGGAAGACTCAGACTTTTCTGTACTCATAAGTGTCACCATGGTTTTGCTGCAATCTTTCCCCAAGCATCATTTGAATGCTGCTTGGGGAAAGACTGTAGGAGAAATGGGAAAAAGCCAGAAAGTGCATGAAAGCACCACAATACTGTGAGGGGAAAACACATTTTTTAATAGCATGAAAGCCATAAAAAACATCCCATGGGTAAGTGACCTCTCTGTCTATGATGATACCAGATAAATGAACAGCATTTTGCCTTTGGTAGTTCAGTTTCAAATTTGTTTTCTAACCCAAGAAGACAGTTTGCAAGGGATGAAGTCTGCACCTAGTGGGTGCTTATTGAGCTGGCCTTGTCTTTGGATGTAGAAATGGAATTTGAGTTATCCAGTTGCACTCCCTTCTTGGAAAGGAATGATCTGGCTATAATTATGTTTTAGTCACATCAAGGTCAGAGTGCTGCAGAACATTTTTCATGAAGCAGCCTTAGAAAATTTCTTAAAGGCTTCAGCAAGTCCAAAATGCTGTGGATAGAATGCTACAGGGACACACCACAATGACTTATATATTAGCCAATCCCACCTTGGATTGGACACACTGCTTTTTAAATAGCCCATCCATCAGTTTGCCCTCCTCTTCAATCCAGAATGGAATATTGGACTTGGCCCACCCTGAGTTAAGGGTGAGGGGTAACTTGGCTGTTGTCACTGGGAAGATGTTTTTTCACCTCTCTGTCCTCACTTCCTTCCCTATCACTTAGTTTAGGATTAAAGAGGAGAATTATTATAATTAGTGACAGTTCTTAGAGATAACTCCTTTTCTGCAGTGTTCTACACATTGGTATGTGTGTGAGAGAGAAATTAAGTTCCTCAACTGCTGAAGTCTCAAACTGAAGGAAGGTGACCTCTTATTTGTGGAAAAACAAAGATAGAGGTTAGCCTTGCCTCCACACTCCAGGAGAGAAATTACCCATCAATCTGGATTCCCTTCTTACTTCCAGATAGAAGAGTGATAGTAAGAGTGATAGGTGATAATAACACTGACTTTGTCCACTGCTCTGAGTAGGGCACTAATTTGTCTAGAAGAATGGTATATAAGTGCATTTGTTGTTGTTGTTGTTATTCAAGACCTATGAGACCAACTCTTAATAATTACCTTTAATTCAGGAAATAGTAAGAGCTAGTATCTACAGTGGTTATAGAGTCAAACTAGGACCCACATTCATCCATGAAACTAGTTGGGTGACATTGGGCCAGTATGTGGAACTCAACACAGCCTGTCACACAGGATTGTTACTAGATTAAAATGGAGGAAAGGCAAACCATATACACAATACCCCGAGCTCCTTTGAGGAAGAGCAATATAAAAATGTAACAGACAGCTTGTATGTGCAATGTTCCATTTTATCTTCTGATTATTGTAACTGGAATTTATTATTTTTAAGTTGTAAGCTATAAATTGTTATTGCTGAAATCTCATTTTAACAGTTAGTTGCTTGTTTAAAAAATACGGCAAAGGGGGATTATAAATATCACCAAATCAGATTTCCAGAGAGTGATGGTTTAACTTTCAGATCTCACTTTCTGTCTCACTTCACTCGCATACTTGTCCCCTTTTCTCAGCTCAAAGTGAGTCCTTCTCTAACGTCTGACTGATCTTATTCAAGACCTGTAAGGACACTATCTCAGCCCTTTTTAAAGGACATTGACTTTCTTTTTGTCTAGCGCTTGACCTCCATTAGCCAAACATAATAATTCAGCTATCTATGCCTTGTGTTCCTAAACACGGTCCAAAGGAGCAGCTGGTGTTAGTCTGTTGCAGCAAAAATAAAAAATAAGCTAGTGACACCTTAAAGACTAACAGACTAAGCTTTTTGAGAGCTATAGAGCCCATTCTGAAGAAGTAACCGCTAATCCACGAAAGTTTATCCCGCAATTAACATTTTAGCCTTTAAAGTGCCACAAAACTTTTTTTGGGTTTTGGCTACCTGTGTCCTCATGTAGTCATCTTGGTATTTTTGTTATAGGAGAGATTTGGATATACAGGCTTCTGACAGAAATTCAGTAGAAATTAGCCCTTGGAGAAATCAGTCCGCTCAAAGAAAACTTTTTAAGAACAAGAATTAAGTTGAAATTGAAGATTACAAAACATAAGATAGCTGCTTGGGGGAAAGTTTGTAGAGTAAATTTTCTGCTGGTTTAAATCAGTATCTGATTTCAATTGACTCCGTTTAGTTAACCAAATTGTTGCCCAAGAGGAAAGACTGGTTTTTCCAGACTGCTGAAAATCTTATAAACAACTTCCCACTCATGAGGAACAAGGACTAAAGAAATACAGCTAACACAACATGAGACTTCAATGGTGGTTTCTGTGTTTTCAACGGGGAAAATAAGCCTCCTCCAGATAAAATAATTATTATTGTATTACTTGGCAATCAGAAGGAAAATAGTAAAACAATGTTCTCTTCCATGAATTATGAAAAGAGTTCTTTGTGGCTGGGTCAGCGCCCTGTGAAAGCACCTGCATGGATTTTACTTGAAATAATTCTATATAGAGCTTTTCCCATATGAAAAGCCACCTTCATTTGCTGAAACATTTAAGCTTCTTCTCCATTCCTAAGTTCTGTGAAAGCACTGCCCAAAAGAAGGACTTAAACCTCTCCAGAAAACCTTCACATACAGAATGAGTTGCTGAGGGCCTTGGCCAGGGGAACCTCTGTTGGTGTTAGGAAGCTGCTGATTCTTGTTTATGGTCTACATGCACCACACATCAAGCATGCATGCTGTGCAGGGGGAACTCTTAGGGGATAAACACAGAAGAACAGAAAATATAATGAATACTCATCTAAAGCTGCTCTCGGACCAATATTTCTATGTATTTTGTTAGGATTCAGCAGGGGTTTTTTTTTCATCTGGAACGTGGTGGAACGGAGTTCTGGCACCTCTTGAAAATGGTCACATGGCCAGTGGCCCCGTCCCCTGATCTCCAGACAGAGGGGAGTCTAAACTCCCCTCTGTCTGGAGATCAGGGGGCAGGGCCACCGGCCATGTGACCATTTTCACCAAGGGCGATTTAAACTTTAAAAAACTCCCCCCCTTGTTCCAGCTGATCCAAAATGACGTCATGGTGCGGCCCTCAGTTCCACCACTGAGTTCCACCACCTCTCTTCCCAGAAAAAAAGCCCTGGGATTCAGAAGCCATTCTCATAATGGGTAGAATGCTCTTAGGCCAACGCTGATGCTACACATTGGTATATTTGGATTCCAACTTTTTCCAGTTTCAGTGTACACCTCATCTGTTATCTGAAAAATAAACTGTTTCCCTCTGTGAATCTTTGGCATATAGTAGGATAGTGTTGGAAACCAGCCCGAGTCATATCAGAAAACCCCACATACCTTGCTAGGATAGAGACTATTAGGGCAATCCTGACTGAGAGTCAACAAGGCTGAGTCAGCCTGCCACTGGTACTACAGCTGTGCCATAAGTCTGTTTTTTATTAATATTCTGCAGGGGGAAATAACAGCATGTACCCCTCTGCAAAGCACAGATGGCATAGCAAGCACCCAGGAGTCCATAGCTACCCCAGGAATACCCACCAATCAGACAACGGTAGCTGATGATAGTCCTGAGGTGGCGCACACAGGTATAGGCAATCACCATCCTCTGATCTAGCTACTGCCCTCTGACATCCCCCCCCCCACCAGCAACTATGCAGCCCCAAAAGAGGCACTCCAGCACAGGAGATGGAATCCCATCTAGAAGAGAGAAATGCCCCCCCCCCGCATGCTCAAGTGCCTGACCAGCAGCAAAAGTGCTGCCCACATGTGAGCCAGTTTGGTGTAGTGGTTAAGAGCGCAGGACTCTAATCTGGAGAACAGGGTTTGATTCCCCACTCCTCCACTTGAAGCCAGCTGGGTGACCTGGGTCAGTCACAGCTTCTAGGAGCTCTCTTAGCCCCACCCACCTCACAGGGTGTTCTGTTGTGGGGATAATAATGGCATACTTTGTAAACATCTCTGAGTGGGTGTTAAGTCATCCTGAAGGGTGGTATATAAATCAAATGTTGTTGTTGTTGTTGTTATTAACCATCATGCTCCAAGCTACACACACTTCCTATGAAAAAGTTTTTAAAAAGACAAAAAAGACAGAGTTCAGACTCAAACTCACAGCCCCCACACCAAACAGTAGCATCCTAATCAATGAGACATGTTAGACCACAGCATGGACTTTGCTCTCCCTCTTGGGTGTTAGTACTAAGTGCTTCTTCAGTGGTGCTAAGTGCCCTCTTTATGCCTCTCCCACCACTGAAGTGCAGTGCTGCATGCAGAAGTGTAGTGCTACATGCTCTAAGGCAAAGCTGAGACCTCTGAGACAGTTTCATGCCGCATGCCCTACCTACTGAACTATGTTATTATTATTATTGGGTGTTAGTACTGCCACATTCCCTACCCACTAAACTATGGGGTGTCCTGGCTGTAGTTTATATAGTCCTGGGGGCGGGGTGTGTGTGTCTGTGATTGGGTGCAGGGGAGGAGGGCTGGCTGCTGCTGAGCTGAGGGGTTATTGCTTGCAGCTGTAGTTAGCATCCTGCACATCTGTGCTCCACTGGGGATTTTGGGTGGGGCCACATCTGTATACTTGAATCCCCGCTAAATACTGTCTCCTTCCTGCAAGTTGCAAGGGAGACCTGGCAACCCTACACACTTGTGTGTGTGTGGGGGGGGGGCTATCTCCTGCCATGCCCCAGGATCCACCCTTTCCCCACTGACACAGGGGGTGTCTTGCCAAGGGGTAAAATGTTCTTTTAGGATGTGACAGCAATGAACATGCAGGTGTGAAAGGAAAACGAATTTATTAAACAAAAGCAAGTAAAATACAGAAGAGAAATAAGTTCATAAATTCAATGAACAAAGTAGCACATCATGCATGTAAGAATAAAATAACAGAGAGGAGATACAGCTTATGCTTACAACACCTCTTCAGCTATTGGGAACCCCAAACGGCAGCGGGTGGTTTCCTCCTGCCACGGTTGCGCAGCACTGCACTGGTTCGGCCTGAGCCAAAGTTCAACTAGCAAAGAGGTTCCTCAGACTTATGTAGGTTAAAGAACCGCATAGTTCCACCTGGCACCTTGATTCTCTTCAAAAGGGGAGATGATTAAAGAAAGGGAGGTGCAAGGCCGACAATGCTCTTAATGTCCAAGGCTGTCTTAGATGGTCAAGGCCGACTGATAAACTAGGCGTCTGGCCAGCATCCAAGAGATGATTACTTCTAGCCTCCCTGTGTCAGATGTTAATCTAGACACCACCACCAACACCAACACCGTACTTGGGACAAGTAAAGACTTAATTGCAAAGCAACATTCTTAAAAGAAAATACACATTAGCAAAGAAGAAGGCATATTCAGGCTCTGGCTGAGATCGGGCAAGATGGAGAGACTGTGGCACACCACTAACTCCTCAAAATACAATGTTTTTCAGTGAAGCCATTAAAGGGGGTTGTGCCAATGGCACTCTGAGACATAGACTCACCGGTGTCCAGCTGGGAGCACAGTGCCACTAAGGTGCTCCACTGGCACATCTTGAAGGTATATCAGCATATCTCTGATACATCACTGTAGCCCCTAGTTGGCTCCCTGTGCACTTTTGCCCCAGCCCACCCGTTTGCATGTGAGAATTTACAGGACTTTTCCTTGTAACAGACACGGGAACTAGGGATTTTAAAAGATGAAGTAGTTCAAATTAGGGACACAAACCTCTAACAACCAATACATAATCTGTGTGTGTTTTAACTATCACCTTTAATTAATTTTTTCAAGTGTGAATGAAAAAGAAATTGGATCTAAATATCTGAGAACACAGATTCTGTCTATTTCCTTAGCTATTTTGTTCATAGCTCTGCTAGCACCCTGGGCTGCAGGCCTCGCTGCAAGTGCCCCTGAACACATTAAAAGCAGCTTAAGGCAGCTACTGCTCATACTGCAGAACGTGTAAGTATGAATCCAAGGAAACAGGAGCTGGAAATGACCAAGCAGGGAAATCAATATATTGACAATAAAATACTACAGCTATGCCGGTGAATCTCTGTTTGACAGTAGAGTCTAAATATATAATCGGGCCAAGAGGACAGATTCTACCTTTGGTTATGTCTTAAAAACCCTATTAAAATCAATGAAGATTCCATCACATTATGAGGATGCAGTCAGGAAAAATTCTGTAAGATTTTAAGTAGGGCAAAACTCCATTTGAAGCCCCAGGGTGGTGGTAATTCTATTTTAATCAGTGTGATGCCATTTATGGTAAAGCTCTTTATGGAATCAGAATTTTGCTTCACGGAGAGTACATAATATGACATAATATCACCATTAATATTTTTAAAGTGAGAGGTAGGTACCCCATTTTCAAAACAAAATATATTTTCACAAGAGATCAAGCTGTGTCCCAGGCTGGCATAGTATAGTGGTTAGAGTGTTGAACTATGGTCTGGGTTGACCAAGGTTCAAATCCCTGCTGTGCCATGCAAGCTTGCCAGGTGACCTTGGGCCCATCACAATCAGCCTAACCTACCTTCACAAGTTGTTGTGAGGACTAAATGGAGGAGGAGAGGCTGATGTGAAAAGCCACTGGGTCACAATCAGGGAGAAAAGCAGGATATACATTTTTTAAATATTGTAATCACAGAACAGTTTTTAAAGTGCCTTTCTGGCATGATACTAATTGAGCCAATAATAGTAGCAGAATATTTCACAACCACAGCTGAACAGCAAGGGGTGAGAGCCAGCAGCCACATACTGTGACTGGAAGGATCCTTTTTCACTAAGCCCAGATGATGCACAAGATGAGACACGATTTAATCTTTATTATTGCCTCATTCTTCAGGGCTGAATCCTGGCACTGGAAGTATGTCTACAACTACAAGACAGTATGTGCAAAGTGCTATATAAAAGCTCACTTCATTTTCATTACAAACATACAATCACACCACATTCCACTTTTCCTGGTTAAACCTTTAAAATGTACAGCCTCAGGCAGTTGATATTCACAATGTTCAAATCTAGATGCAATACATTTACTTAAGAGGAAATGTTCTCAGGCGGATTGAGTCAGTTCTTCAAAAGCCCCGTAAGGGAGGACAGTCCTGGGGTGCCATGGGAGAGGAGTCAGTCTCTTGTAAGTCTTCCCTCAAACAAGGATAGTTTCAGGAAGGTAGCTGTGTTGGTCTGCAATGGAACTGGATTTGAGTCCAGAGGCATCTTAGAGACTGTTAAGATTTTCAGGGTGTAAGCTTTTGAAAGTCAAAGCTCCCTTCTTGGTACCTGAAGAAGGGAGCTTTGACCTCCGAAAGCTTATACAGGAATAAATTTGACTGGTCTTTGAGTTAAAGCTCCTTTCTTCAGATACCAAAGCTTTCAATTTTTCAGAGCTTTGATTCTTGAAAGATTATACTCTGAAAATCTTGTTGGTCTCTAAGGTGCTCCTGAACTCAGATTTGATTTCCAAATGGAGGCCAGCGGCACCTCAAAAACGTATTCCAGTATAAGTTTTCAAGAGTCAATGCTCCCTTCTTCAGACACCAAAAAGGGAGCTTTGACTCTGTGTGTACACACACACGTTTTTAGGTGGGTAGTCATGATGGTCCATTGACCGCAGTAAAACAGCAGGATTTTAGTCCACTGGCACCTTGGAGACCAACAAGATTTTCAGGGTATAAACTTTCGAGACTCAAAGCTCCCTTCTTCAGATACCAGCAGATATATTGCACTAACAGACTCCTCATATCTGAAGGAGCTTTGATTCTCTGGAACTTACACTGAGCCAGTTTGGTGTAGTGGTTAAGAGTGGCGGGACTCTAATCTGGATAGCCGGGTTTGATTTCCCACTCCTCTACTTGAAGCCAGCTGGGTGACTTTGGGTCCATCACAGCTTTTAGGAGCTCTCTCAGCCCCACCCACCTCACAGGGTGTTTTGTTGTGGGGATAATGATAAAATACTTTGTAAACCGCTCTGAGTGGGTGTTAAGTCATCCTGAAGGGCGGTATATAAATCCAATGTTATTATTGTTATTATTATGAAAATCTTGTTGGTCGCTAAGGTGCCACTGGATTCCAATCCAGGCTGAATTAAAAATAAGGGGTAGCTCTGTCTAATCTTGGGAACGCAGGCCTTGCTTTGAATTTCACCCTCTTTTTCTTAACTCTGCCAAAGCCCCTCACTCTTCCCTTGACTCTTCCAAGGCTTATACTTTGAAAAATCTTGTTGGTCTCCGAGGAGTCAAACCCTGCTTGAGGCGCTGGGCCAGGGGTGCCGCGGAGGAGGCCCCGGGGCGGCTGTTGGAGCCTCAACCGTCGGCAGAAGGGGAGGGGCGGAGGCTTTGGCGCCATTTTTGTCGCAGCGCTGGCGGCGAGGCCAGTGACCGCTGCCAAAGACTCTGACTGGAAATGAAGAGTTTCTTGGCCTAGTTCAAGGGAAGCAGCCAGAAGGCGTCCTCGTCCCTCTCAGGGCAATTTCCACGGGGGCCTGAGCCGGCCCTTCTGGCTTCCCTCCCCGTTCAAGTGGAAGGAGTTGGGCCGCAGCCCTGACGGTCTTGACTCGGCTCTCCCACCGCCTCCCCTTTCCCCGCCCGGTCTCCCTTTCTGGCGCGGCCGCTCCTTTTATGCGGGGTGGAAGTGGCCCTTTTGTCTCGAGGCCGAGGTCAGACGGAGCCGTTTTGTTCGCCCGAGCTTTAACGCTCTGTGAACACGCAGAAAAGCCCCAGCCCGGCTCCTCCGGCGCTCGCCATTGTTTCGCGCCTTTTGAAACAAGCCTCTGACCCAACCACAGGCCGCTGGCTCGATTGAAACGCCTCCCCCACCCCCAAGTTCATGGCATTTCAAAGAGGCTCTGCCAGAGTCAGGGGGGCAGGAAATGCCAGCCGACAGAGGAGCAGCCCCTCCCACAGCTGAACCCCATGGCAGACCTTATCGCTCTAGTCATGGGCTGGTGTGGCAAAGGCTTGCCAACCTGGGGCGGGGACTGGAGATCTGGAATTACAGCTGATCTCCAAGCCACAGAGATCAGTTCTCCTCGGAGAAAATGGCTGCTTTGGAGGGTGGACTCCGTGGCATTCTAACCTGCTGAGGTCCCTACACTTCCCAAGCTCCTCCTTGAAAATACTGTACTGCTGAAATAATGTATCTGGGTGGGAAAATGTCAACATAAAGCCCAGTGGTGAAAGCAGACAGAGCTGCTGTAGCATAGTGGTTAAGTGGTTGGGCTATAAATCGGTGCTTTGCTGGTTCGAATCCAGCTGCTGCCATGAGCTCAGCAGGTGGCCTTAGGTAAGCCATTCCTTTCAGCCAGTCTCCTTCAGCTGGGTTGTGGTGGGGATGATAATAACACTGACCTCGTTCACCACGCTAAGTGGTGAATCTAGACTAATCTGTCTAGAAGAGGGGTGTGTAAGTGCTATTATTATTATATTCAGGCAGGCAACTGAGGGTGGGAAGGACTTTTGCTCTTCTGGCCAAAAGACAGAAAGTGGCCATTGTCCTCCTGAGCTCAGCCTGGGGCTTCCTTGTTTGCAAAATGCAGGAGGATCGTAATGCTCCAGTTAGCAAGGGAGTGTGTGTGTGTGTAGAGACCCCCCACAGCACAGTCTCCCCAACAGTTTATTTAAACAGCCGAGAGTGACTTCAGCCTGTCTTGTTATGAGCGGGTGTGAAAGATATTCCCTCTCTTCTTTGGCTTCTGTGAAGGGCAGCCGCCAAACTAAATAAGTCAAGGGGGGGGGGGGAAGTAGGAGACAGGAAATTGAATGTGGTGGGGCGAGGGTTTGTGGTGCGTGTGTGGGATTTTTTTTTGTCTGCAGAGAAGTTTCCCTTGAGTGGTTTCATTTGGATTCTGTCTAGCCTCGCAGGCTCCATAGTTCCTAAGCCTTCCAAGCCTGCACCATCACTGCCCCGAAGGAAGCTCTCCAGCTGCACCTCCTACCCTCTGGCAATAGCAAGGAAAGAGGAAAGCAGTCGAGGTGGTCCAGTGAAACCTCCAGAAGACCCAAAGGTGTGATACCCCCGGCACCTGCGGTTACAACGCACGGAGGTAAGTAGGGTTAGGGCTTTTCTTAGCCATCTGATAAAATCAGGTAGGTAGCCTTGTTGGTCTGCAGTAAAAGTGCAAGATTTGAATCCAGTAGCATCTTATACACCAGCTAGAATTCAGATATGATATCTGAAGAAGGGAGTTTTGACTCTGGAAAGCTCATAGTTGGTCTTTAAGGTGCTACTGGACCCAAATCTTGCCCATCTGATAAACAATCTCTTTGGAAGGTATTTCCCTGCCATGCCCCCCCCCTTGCTTGGCTTGTTTCTTTGCTGTGGCCAGGGGAAACAAATATTTATTTTTTAGGTGATAGGTATCTACACAGAGAGGGAGGAGATCATTTCCAAATAGGGGAAAAGACCTTTGCAAATAGAGTGCGTTTTTAAAACCGCCGACTGCCTTGGAGGGGGGGCGGGCTGGCTCGCTTAGCCTTTGTTAAGGCCTCTTGCCCCCTGGCGGTCGTTCGGGGTAAGAACAGCAGGAGGCCTGCAGTGGTTCTGAAAACTTTCTGAAGGGGTAGGGGCAGAAGGGGGGACAAATCCATACCAAAGTTGTCTTGGTTTTGCTGCTTGCGCTTCAGGTCCCACCTGAAAATTATGAAGGCAGATCATCTGAAGGGAGGATGGGATATTTTCCTCCAGAAGATTATTTACTTTCTTTTTTTAAAGTATTATGATACTTAGAAATTCCATAAACAAAATAGGATAGGTCTGAATGAGCCATATAGCGAATATTTAATTCTACCCAACAGTGAAAGATGGAAAATCCTGCAAACGAAGGGTGGGTTGTCTAATGCACTCATCTTGAGCCCAGTGATTTTAAGGTACCATTGCAAAGAACCATTCCAAGAAAATGTGGTTAAGAGGAAAGAACCGGACTTGGGGTGTGTGTGTGTGTGTGTGCATGCGCGCAGGCACCCGCCCGCGCAAAAGGTAATCTTTTTTCTATCAGGAGGGCAAATACATTTATTAGTGGAGAAGTCCATCACAATGCCAGGGACTTTGGCTGCATGAGCTCCGGAAAAAGGAGTTTGAAATGATGTTAGGTGGTGCTGTCTCCAGTGTGTTTTATTGTCCATATCTGAAGGTGGAAATACCCAGATTAGAAATGTATGCCTCCACCGCAATGGCTATTAGTTGAAACTGGAGGAGGGTTTAAGCGGCAACTGTAATAATTAAGGTGGCCAGATTTGCTTTGAGTAAACAAAATGCCCATCGGGCTGCAGCCATCCAGCTTGGGAGTGAAGGGAAAGCAATGGGACGCCTTTCTGGGCAGGATGGGCCAGACAAACCCCAAGGGGGCGAGTGATTTCCAAGGGGAATGAATGCTTTGAGACCAAGAACGCTGAGCCAGCCCTGTCCCTCTGGAGTGTCAAGTCATCACTGGAGACCAAAAAAAGTAGCAGCGGACGAGCCACTCTCTGTTCGTTTGGACCGCCCTGGGCATAGGCCAGCTGAGGGCAACACTGGGTGCATCTGACTGACTTGCGAAGGGCTGGACCAGGAGAAAGGAGTGGGTCCTTAAGGGGCCCCGGCAGCAGGGCTGCCCCATTCTGAGCGCCCTCCCGGCCCTGAAGCGAAGGCCCTTCCTTTGCCCGGGCAGGCTGGCCTGCCTCGGAGAGCAGCTGCGCCCCCCCACTCCGCCGACCCCCGGCTGCTCATTTATGCGTTCGCGCGCATCGAAGGCTCGCCCCCGCCGCGCCGCAAACCCAAGGCGCGCCTTCCCTCCGCAGTTCAGGGCCTCGAGCGCCTAGTTCGAAGCGAAGGAGCCTCCGCCCGCCGCGGCCCTAGTCAGCAGGGCGGTTCTGCCTGCGGCGCGTTGAATCGAAGGAGCGCTGGCAGAGGCGGTTGCGGCGCAGCCAAGCTACGAAGCGGACTTCCCCAAGGAGACCGGCTCGGCTTAAAAGGCTGGGGGATCGGAGCCGATGGTGGCATTTCTCTTTCCTGCCAGGCCTCCCCTGCCACCCGAGCCTCTGGCTCGTTTCGGATTCGGAGCCTGCTAAGGCAGCTCGGTTGCTTCCCGGGAAGCCTATCCATCTTCTCTGGGCCGGAGGCTGGAATGCGGCGGACGCTCCTCCAGCCCCCAAAGGGCTCGGATCTGGAGGCGAGCCCGCCGCTGACCCTCCTCCTCCTCCTCCTCGGGCCCTTCTGCACCCAGCCTGCCGCCGCTGCCCCGTCTCCGAGGCCGCAGATCCTGGCAGCCGTCATTTCCCTGCTATCTGGCTCCAAGTTCAATACTATTGGTGACATTTTAATTTCCTCTCCTCTCAAGCCGGGGAGCTTTGCACATGGCAGGGACGAGGCGGCGGAGCTGGCCAGGGTCACCGCGGCCGCTGTCAGCCGCTCCCGAGGCCTCTGATTGACGTACGTCTCTATCCGAACCCCGCAGCCGTCAGCGCCGGGCCCTACCTGAGCCTTTCGCCAGCCTCTGCGCGCGCCTCCAGCTGACAAGTCCCCGGTGGGGCGGGGGGAGGAGAGACATGAAATGGGCATTGATCATTTTGCTGCCTCTGAAAGCAGTTTAAAGATAACAAATCAGGCCCCTTCCTCCTCTCGGCTGCAGCACAGGTCTGGGCGGCTTCCTTCCATGGCGATCTTTTCACCATCGCTCTCCTGGACCCCCACTGGCTTCCTGTCGCTTGTCAGACCTATTTTGATGGTTTTCCTTGCTACAGATGCCCACCCCCACCCCATTCTCTCCTATGCGCTCCTAAGGCCGATCTGGCCAGGAAAGGTTGCGTTGCGGATGGATACTGCTGGTCACAGATGACCAGCCACCCCCAGCATTTCAGGGGTGTCTGTTCCAGCATCTTTCCCTCACCCAGGAATGTCCCGCCCCCGCCCCAAACACCCTGAGAATTAGATTAGGAAATAAGTCCCACTGTGTCCGATGGGACTTTCACCCGAGTAAGTCTATCATAGCCTGGATCTTGCAGCGGAAAGGCCTTTGGTGCTGCTACTAATATAAGGGGAGGGGGGAGAACAAAGCCCATTCCAGTCATTAGTGTCTAGAGTAAGCAGATTCTGTACCTCCTGTTAGCTGATTAAATTGTCTATAGCTTTGCTATTAATCACTCTTCCTGGTTTCCTCTACTGACTGGATTTTTAAAAACGCTTTGCTTGTTAATAAACCTGGATTTAAAAACGACAGTCTATAGGCGGTGGCTGTCATTCAGGCTATGGGCACGATCCAGCCAGGCTTAAGTCGCTCCTAATGAGGCTGATTTACTTAGATATTTAGCTTTGACTGGCTCGTGTCTTTTATTCTGATCCCTCCGATTTTGTCTGTCTGCTAGATAAATGTAGGAAATGCAGTGACTTCTAAATGATGGTATCAGGGACACTTCATCTAGGCCTCCTCATCACTCAGGTAGACATGGAAAAGGTTAGATCTGAACTCCAAACCGAGTTAGTTGCAGCAATCAGAATCAGAATAAATCGGTTTGTATAGTCCACTTTAATTGAATGGTGATTGACAGAAGAAAATGGATTCGAATTTAAAATTTTCGAAGCCTGAAATTTTAAAATCTAAGTACTTCGGTTTTACAGTGCTGTGAACTGCGGCCATAGCCATATTTTTGAACGCATTTGTTCCTGCAGACGTACTCTGGACAAAAATTATCTATCTAAATGAGGGGAACCGTATTTTACTGAGCAAGGGAGCGCAGTTCTTTGGTATTCCTCATACAGTCAGAGATCTAGTAGAACAACTTGCTGTAACCCTTTGGCCTTGAACAGCAAATGGATTCTGTCGATATTGCTAAATTGCAGTGGGAGTCGATACAGTAAGTTTCCCTTGGCAGGGAGAAGAATTTATCAATAGGGATTACGATCGAGTGTGTGGCGGGGTAATAAGGACTCCGTTGGAGCAGCCGGCATCAAACAGCAACCGGTTCTGCCAGCTGACACTTCCCTTCCTCTCTCCCTCGGTCAGTCAGTCTGGCTGTCCTGGCTTGCCCGACTGTAGTTCTCTTTGCAAACAGTCCCTCGTTGCTATCCACCACTGCCCGGGTTTAAGCTCTTGGCCTGTTGCTTCGATGGGGAAAATAGTTTCAGGCGGGTAGCCGTGTTGGTCTGTAGTAGAAGAGCAAGATTCGGGTCCAGTGGCAAGTTGGCAACTTAAAGGCCAACTAGATTCTAGGGTGTAAGCTTTCGAGAGTCAAAGCTTCCTTCGTCAGATATGGGGGAAATAGTAATTCAAGGGCCAATGGGCCTCCCCCCTTGCTGCCTGTTTTGATCCCATGAAAGCCCTACCTTTCCCATCACAAAAGGGCCCAAGCACGCACGTTCGCGTGTCTTTGCACGTGGGGACACGGAGCCCACGCATCCTTTTTAAAGACCACGTTCAGCCCACTTCCCTTGATACCTCTCGGGCTGTATGAAGGCATGCCATTGACTCTGCCATCTAAAAGTTGAACAACGGTTACAGCCAGGGGTTCAAAATTGCAAAGTTAAATATTTGTTTTTAATTTTCTGGCTCAGAAATTTTAACTGCCAGGCAAGGTTCCTCCTGCGGCTGCTCTAATGGGCTTGCATAAATAGTTTTGTTATTACTACTTGTCTGCTAAAACAACATTGGCTTCGCATCCTGACACATCGTATTTAAAATCCTGGCAGCCAGGAGAAATCTCTCATCTAATGGGGGGGGGGGAATGGAAATGAACTTGCTTCCGTGGTGGGGGCTGGGGGGAAGGGAGGAAGGTTAGGTTGAGCGATTTATACAGTCAGTTCGAAAAATTAACAAAACGGCGCTTCTATTAGTTTTTAATTAGATTTTGTGATTTTCGACATGTTTAAAGGACAAGACTGTGTGCTCACAGAGAAAGATTTCCGAAGGATTCTCTTTAATTAAATATATTTATCATGGCGAGAGGCCCTGCCCGATTCGAATGGAGGGGGTGTCCCCTTAAATCCAGCGAGATGCCGCTTGCGCCCAGTAAAGCAGGCTTTTAAAACAATGCCCCGTTTTAAAGGACAGGCACGGAGGCTCCAATTTCAAGGCGTGAAACCACAAAGAAGGCGTTTTCCATTTTCAGTGGAGTTTTAGCTTAGCCTCTCTAGCTGTTCCTCTTGCGGGGTTTGAATTTCAGATACATTAAAGACCCATAACAAAGTGAGATTTCAGTGTGATTCTCGTATTTTTGGACTAGTCTTTATATACAGGTGGACACCGGTGCTCAGCCCCCCCCCCCCCAGCACCATCTAGGGGGAAGTTCTCTTGCGAAAGGCCCTCTAAAATAACTGAAAGCTGTACAAGAGCATTTGTGGGGCTCAGGAGAACCTCTTCCAGCTGGTGACTCAGAACAGAGGCCAAAATAAATAAATAAATAATCAGCGAGGGTTTAGTGGATCTGAACTATGCACACTTTGGCCAATTAAAGTTTTCAGTACCGTTCTCAGCTCTATATCACACATCTGCTTGTTTTTTCTGCAATCATTGAATGCTCCAGTCGCTGACAGTATTGACCTACACTGGGTAATCCGCCTTGACTGTCAGCGAGAAAGGCAGACTATAAATGTAAGTAAATAAATTTGTCTTTTAAATATAAGCGCAAAATCGCTTATATGAGGTAATCTTCAAACAGTTAAAGTTTACAGTAAAGTTTTCATTTGGAGGAATCTTCTGAAACAAGTTATTGGTCCACTCAAGTAACAGATTTACTTCGAAGTAAACCTGTTTAGGATGTTGCCACCCTGTTTCGGGAGCCTAACTTTTGGGAAATTAAAAGAGAACTTTTTATCCCTCTTGCTTTTCTGGCCCTGCTTTCCCCGCGGCGCACCAATGAAGCCTGGCCTTCCTCTCTTGGTTCCGGTCCGGCATTTGCACATGTCATGATATGCTCTGAGCGTGTGTTGTGTTTTCATTGTATGTGAGAGGGAGACACACTCTGAGCGATTGTCTGGGTGTCCTCAAGCCCAGAGACAAAGGATTTCCCAAATACTCGCCCCAATTTTCAGAGAAATAGCCATTCCCAACGGACTGAATGAACCACTGAAAGTAATGTTAATTTGGCAGTCGAGAGTTAAGGGATAAGGGCTTGCGCAGAAGCCAGGGAGACCCTGGCCATTTCCACACCCCTTAAATAATGCACTTTCAATGCACTTTAGCAATCCTTTGGAAGTGGATTTTTTTGTTCCACACATGGAAAAGCAGTTTCAAATGTTCACTAAAGAGTATTGAAAGTGGATTATCCAATGCATGTGGAAGCAGCCTCTGCTTAGCTTCCCAGATCTGACCCGATGGGCTAGTTCGGACAAACTAGGTCATGGTTCCAGAATAGGTAGATTTTAAAAATCGTTATTTCGGTGGGGTGATTGGGCACATCTTCAGAACCACGCGAGATATTGATAGCGTGGAAAGGCGGCGGTTGGACGCGCCGAGGCAGAGTTGGGCATTTGCCGCCTTCCGGGAACGTCCCGCAGATTGACTGGTGTGGGCAGACGAGGAGCCCTGTGCGCTCCGGATCCTTCTCTGTGGCGCCTCCTCTTCTGTCCCCCCTTCACGCACTCTGCCCCAGAGAACCAGCGGGTCTTTCGGAACAGGAGTGGCCGCGATGCCGGCCTGGAGCCCCCATTGCCTGGCGACGGTACCGAGGAGTTAAGCGCACGCCCAAGCCGAGGGTGGGAGGCGGGCACCTGTGAGCGCCACCCGTCCCACCGCCTGGACACTCTCCGGGAGCCTTCGGCCGCAGACGCGCCTGGCTTTGGGGCTCACGCGCGGCCCCGAGCCAGGAGAGCGCCACGCTTCTGCCGCCGTCGGGGTTGCTTGGCGTAAACTCGGGTGAAGAAGCGGGCGAGAGGCGCTGCTGCCACGCCCCGGCTTCTGGCACCGGGCCTCTCCTGGGGACTCGGCTCGCCAGGGACTCTCTGCCTAGCCGGGGGGCTTCCAGGACATTCCGTTCCTTAAGCCGCGTCGCACCCAGGGGGGGGTGGCGGTGGCAGCCGCACCGTAGCCAAGCAGGCCCGCGCTTTCACCAGCTTCCCTCCCAGCCTCCCCTCGGCCTTTGGCGCGGAGTGAAGAATACCGGGGCGGGGGGGGGGGGGTCCAAGCGATGCGAGGGCTCCTGGGGGCGCGCCCGGGTTCCCCTCGCCCTCCCCCGTCCGCTCCCGGGATTTCCGGCGTGTTGGTCAAAAGACACCGAACCCAGCCCCGGTTAGCGCCCGCTCAGCCGGCCTAGTGCCTGCCTTATTTCCTTCCTGGCTCCTGGCTCCGCGTCCCGGCGTGCCAAAGGACTGCTTGGTGGCCGCTATTGATCGCCCCCCCCCCCCCCGTTCCCTTTTCAGCCGGGCCGGTGTAATGAATTCAGCTATTTGAAAACATTACAAGGAGTATCGGCGAGCGACGGGGGAGAGGAAGTGACACTTGACCCCGCTCGGATGCCGCGCCCGAAGGGCAGAGAGAAAGAGGCGCCTTTCAAAATAGGAGTCCCGCCGCGCTGGGAGTCCCGCCCGGCCCGCCCCCTTTGGGGCCCAGCTGGCGAGCCGCCCCCCCCTGCCCTGCCAGCGCCAGGGGAGGAGCGAGAAAGGGCAGGCCCCGTCGGGATCGCCGCCGCCTGCCCGGCTCCCAGCGGCTGGGGGTCCAGAGATCCCCCACGCCACCAACTGGCATCGCTGGGCGCGCCTCCCGCGCCCTTCCGAGGGGGATCGGGGCCAGCCGGTCCAATCCCCGATGGAAGGGCGTCAGGCTTTGGCCCCCGCCCTTGCCAGGGCCCCGCCCGCCTCGGTTGGGCTCCTGGGCCGCCTTGGCTTTCTTCGGACATCTCTTCGCCTCTTCCTCGCTGGGATGTGCTCCAGTCCCAATAACTCTCCCCAGTTAGGGGCTACGTTAATTTCCAGCCCTAACGTGGGCCATTAATTTCCACCCCACCACTCCGGAGTTAATCTTGTTAGTTGTTTGCACAAATAACGAGTCTCCCTTCGTCCCCTGGACGGATAATCACCGACTCACTCATTATAACAAGCGCTGGATGTTAAATTATATTTAACAGGCGAGGCACGTGCACATATGCACACATGCATAACCGACACGCGTGTCTCCTAATGAAGCCTTAGGCTTTTTAGAGGAAAGACCCTTGAACTCAATGGGACCTATTTTGGGGTAAAGGTGCCCTGGACCGGGCTGCTAAGGGTGCAGGTGGAAATCAATTGGGGTGCTGCAGATTCTTTCATGTGGCTCTTGGTGGGGGGGGGGTCTTTGTGGCTTCCCTCGAATGCAGCGTTTGCATTTTCTGGAAGACAGAAAGGGTTCCTTGCTATGTTGCAGGGCCCGCAATCTGCAGGCGCTCCTTCTGTCCCGGAACAGTTGGGGTTCTTTTGAACAGATCTTCCGTCCCAGGCTTGCCAACAACACGCAAGGAAAAAAGTGGCCTGCCCCTTTAACAGAGGCTTACTGGGCTGTTATTTATCAGGTGCTAGTATGGACTTGTCTGCCAGGAAAAGCCCAAACATTATGCCTTTGTTAAAGGGGCAGGCCACTTTTTTCCCTTGCGTGTTGCTGGCAACCCTGCCCTCTCTTCGGAAGGAGAGCCAGAGGAAGGCAGCCGGCTCTGTTTCTCAATGCCTGTAGTGCAAGGGAAGTGCCCAGAGACAAGGGAAAGGGCATTTCCTTTGGTTACTCTAGCTCCTATAAGATTAACCAACTTTATTGTAGCATAAGCTTTCGAGAGCCACAGCTCTCTTCGTCAGATGCACCGATGCATCTGACGAAGAGAGCTGTGGCTCTCGAAAGCTTACTCTACAATAAAGTTGGTTAGTCTTAAAGGTGCTACTGGACTCTTTGCTATTTTGCTACTGCGGACTAACACGGCTAACTCCTCTGGCTCTAGCTTCTATGGATGCACTTTGGATTTGCGGTGTCTTTGTATCTGCAAGATCCGGGGCCCGCAGCCCCTTAAAGACCAATTCGATTTCCATGGTGCAGATGGACTCTGATCTTGCTCTTCTACTGTGGACCAACATGGCCGAAACTATCTTTATATCTGCAGCAAGCGAGCCCCTAATTTCTAGAGCTGAGCGAACACTCACGTGCCCATTCTGCAGATGGGGAACTGGTCCTACTTTTGCCCGAAGAAGGCGACCAGTCCACCTTACGGCTTGCTTTCAAGCGAGACGCCCCCCTCCCAGATTGCGTGGTTCACCAAGGCCCGGGCGAGTCGTGCGTTCTAGCCCTTGGAGGGTATTGGCTTGTAGGCAGGTTGGCATCCTTTGAAGAAGCCCGAGAGATCTGGCTGGACCAACTGCGAACGAACCAACGGATGTCAAATCCTGAAGGGGTCGGTTTCCACGCCAGGCTGTCGTCTAGTTCCCACGTAGAAGGCGGCGAGCGGATGCAAACGACCGATTTACTTCACATGTTGTGTTCCCGATTAGTGAGGAAAATCTCTTTATCCTTTGGCAAGATGGCACCAGGTTACCGAATGATGCTGACGGTGACGAACAGTTGTCTGTACCACCTGCCCAAACAGTACAGATAATTTTACTGCGCTTCAGGAGCGAGCGTGTGATAAAACGGATCGTCTCTGTTCCCATCTAGCAAAGTTTCCGGTGGCACATTTTCTCTTTTATTCGTTTTCTCTAAAGGTCTGTTTACCGACCCCGTTGTTGTGCTGGGCTTTGAAACCAAACTCGCCTCCCCCCCTCATGCCAATCAGATGGAGTTGTGTAGGAAACATTTTAAGCAATACAAACAGGTGGAAAGATGTATTTTCATTCCATAATTCCTCAATCAATGGAAGAATCGGATCAGACAGAACAACAGCATCCTCAGTTTCCTGCAGTTATAACGCAGTATAGGGATTTATATATATATATTTGTACCGACACTTCTTTTTTTGTAAGTGTGCATTCCATCCATTTTAGCTGCGATTGAATTATCCGCTCAGCCTCCTATGCCAAAAGTTATTTTGACTGAACTAATCAACATGACACCTCGTTTCGCAAAATCTAATCAATTAGAAAGAAAAATAAAACATTCTAGCCTCTTCCCACCTCTCCACCAATTCGCAGAACGGCTGTTAAGATGATGCTTTGGGCTAATGTCCTTTATCCTCTCTTTCTCCAGCAGGGGGCGTCTGATTGACCAGGGGACCACTAAATTATCCATGTTCCGTCTAAAGGTTCCCCAGCTCTGGTTCCCAACTCTGGCATGCAGCTACTGGAATGTCACGGGTGGTAAGGAGAACCCAGGACAACTCTGAATGATTCACTCTACTTGTTCACAGCATGCAGAGCATCAAAAAAAAAAGATGTCAAATCAGTCCTCACTATAGATGGACTGGTATCAGAATACAAACACAAAAGTTGTAGAGAGCATCACAGACCTCCTTTCTGAGGAAAAATAACTTGTAGCCCAGGTCTAATCTCAGAAATAGTGCTGGTATCCAGGCTCATACCTGTTGTTTCTTCAGGCATTTTCAGCTGGGGCCTGAACTTGCAGATCAAGATTTTCATACTGATCTCTGTCCGCACTAGTGCAAAACTCTGAATCTGCTTAGAACACTACTTCTCATAAAGGTGATGAAGAAGATGGTTTTAATATGATGGTGCTTTAAAGAAAGACCTGATTTATACATCAACACATATACATAAAATATACATATGATTTTGGAGAAGAAAATCATATAAAGCACTTCCAAGGGCATGCTCACCCATAGGACATAACTTTTTTGTTTTTAATTGCTTTACAAAACACTGTAGAGCTGAAGAGAATATTCACAAATACTCCACATTCATTTTTTTCACAAATACTCCACATTCATTTTGCACAATTTCACTACCCAGATGTATAAAACTGAAAGAAGTAATTCAAATTCACATTCCAAATGTGATTTTCCCCCTTGAAATGGTTGTATTTTTGTTGGCATCTCTTGATTGTTTTGATCCTGGCAGTTTTTAAATATGAAATCTCATAACCTGTCAAATAATAAACACCATTTGCATGTTATCTCTGTGGCCCTTATGAGGACAGAAAGGTGGCATATAAATTTTATTAAATAAATAAATAGTGATGGTTGAATAGTGAAGGCCGTGAAAGCCTTCGACAATACATTAAATAAATAGTCTTTAAATGGTATAAGATTAAAAAATACTGTTTTTGTGCAAACAGTGATACAATACTATTGAATGAAAGCCAATCCTTAAACACCGACTGATCTTGCCACATATGATACCCCAGTGACTCTCCGTATTCCTGGATTCTTTGGAAGCTTTTGAGAAGGTGCACCACACACCTCTGAATACTCACAATCAAATACTGCACAATAACAATAATCGGGTCTGCTAACAAAATTAAATATCATTGGATCAAAGACAGATAAGGATTTATTAAAGATAGTTATACCCCATCTCTTTATATCTTGCACATGAGGTTGTTTCTCAGCGACAATTAAAAGGGAATATGCAAAACAACACACATATATTTTTAAAACCTGTAAACAGGTAATGAAACCGACACTAAAATTAATATGGCCAGAATAGCAGTAGTAATATGACAATAATAATGAAAGCAGTGAGAAGATTTAAGGCTGATAAAAAGACCACTTAGAAATGGCAAGGTGGAGCAAGAGAGGATCAATGGATTGCAATCAAAGAAGATAAATGTTTTCACCTGGCACGTGGAACACAAAAGGCTTGATGCCAACAACATAGATTTGGGGAGGGCCTTCCACAGTTGGGGGCCACAACTGAAAAGGCCGTGTCTCCTGGGCTCACCTCATAGGGCAGAGACACACAGAACAGAGCCTCTGTTGAAGATTGTAGCACCCATTCAAGTTTATATTGTGGTAGGAGCATTTAAATACCCTGACTGTTTAAGACATTGTGGGTAAGAATCACTCTGACCACTCCAATGCACTCTGAGTAGTTAGCCCTGTTGGTTCAAAGCAAAATCCACAACCAAAAGCCTCACAATACCTTTTATTAAGACCAACCAAAATAATGCAACACATTACACAAGCTTTCGACTTATCCAGAATTCCAGCCTGAGGAAAAATTCTGAAGAAGTTAAAAGCTTGCACAATGTATTGTTTGGGATTACACTCCCCTTGAAAAGTCAGGTGTGCTGCTTGGGAGCACAGGTTGACTCAGCGGTTACCTTAGAAAGCCAGGTAGCTCAGAGTGAATTTGCCCAGTCAGCTGCGCCCATTCATGGTTCGGTCAGATCTAGCCCCAGTGATCCATTACTTAGCCAGTTTGGTGTAGTGGTTAAGAACATTGGACTCTAATCTGGAGAACCGGGTTTGATTCCCCACTCCTCCACTTGAAGCCAGCTGGGTGACCTTGGGCTAGTCACAGTTCTCTGGAGCTCTCTCAGCCCCACACACCTCACAGGGTGTTTTGTTGTGGGGATAATAATGACACTTTGTAAACCACTCTGAGTGGGCATTAAATTGTTCTGAAGGGAGGTATATAAATTGAATGTTGTTGTTATTAGTTACATCTTGACTGGACTATTGCAATGTGCTCTGCTTGGGGCTACCCTTGAAGAGTGTTCAGAAGTTGCAGCTAGTGCAGAATGTGTTTAGACTGCTGGTTGGGGCTAGCTACCAAGAACCTAAGACCGTGATATTACAGCCATTACATGGGCTACCAATCTGCTCCAGAGCCCAATTCAAGGTGTTGGTCCTCACCTTTAAAGCCCTACATGGCTTGGGAGTGAAAGCCTGTCTTCTCCCCAAAGAGAATTGTAAGGCGTTACAGACGTATTCACTTATTTAATGCATTTTTATTCCACTTTCCTCCAAGGAGCTTAAAACAGTATACATTGTAACCCCCTCCTTCAGTAGCCCCACGAGGTTAATTAGACAAAGAGAGAACAGGTCACTGAGCGGAATGGAGAAAGTTTTCATGAGCCGCAGCACGCTTGGTCAGGTGAATGAAATCCTCCATTCAGTCAGTAGAGAGATTTATACTCAGGGCCAAAAAGAGATGATGTGTGTACAGTGTATGTGGGAGTGAAATACTGTTAGAAAGAGAGACCAGAAGGCTCACTGTCCCAGTACAGCGTGTGTTTCTTTACACTGCCAAGCCTGGGTAAAAATGAGATCCAATCAAAAGAATAACCTCAGAGGGGGTGTGAACCACTCCCAACTGGTGATGCTCAACTGACAAAGTAGATGCGCCTGAACAGGGTACATAAACTAGTAAGGAGGACTAATTACTGTTGTCGTGTGTGAGCCATCTCAGGTCCTCTGCAGAAAGTGATGATAACCTTTTATTATATGTCCAGGATGTGGTTACCATTTAGACTGAGCTGTGACAGAAAGAAAAATCCAAGAAGTCTCTCCAACATGTCTCTTTATATCATGCATCTGATGAAGAGAACTGTGATTCTCGAAAGCTTATGCTACCGTAAAGTTGGTTAGTCTTAAAGGTGCTACTGGACTCTTTTCGATTTTGCTACTACAGACTAACACGGCTAACTCCTCTGGATCTCCAACATGTGTGTCTCTGTAATCCCACATTTTACACTGTTTGTAATACATCAGCCTGGGCAGTTTGCTGTTCACATTGTCATTTAATTTTGTATTCCTGGTCCTATTGCATGGTTCATTTGCACTGTTTATTGTATATCTTATACCAAGGTTTTGTTGGGGGGGGGGGGGAGTATCCTCTGGAACTTTTGGGGAGGGGGTTCTCCCAAATCCTGAGGGGACAATTGGTGAAAATTGGTACAACTTTATATACGAATAGCAGCACCTCTTTTTTGAAAGCAAAAAGCACTGCTTTATACTGTATGATCACATGGTTGCTTGCGTTGTTCAATTTTGTACTCCTAACCCTGTTGCATTATCTATGTGATGTCCTATACTGTATAGTTACTCACCCCCCCCATCACTCTCTGTACTCACTAGTCCACCTTGAGTCATGATGAGAAAGGCAGGCTATCAATAGACTCAGTAAATGACTAAAGAATGGGCTAAAAGGGCCAAAAAGGGGCTAAAGGGTCATTCCAACCACTTCTGCTACTGCCCACTAAAAGCAGGAAAGACGGACAAATTTGTGCAGAAAACATTGTGAGACACATACTCTCCCTTCCCACTCCCTTAAACTCGATTGCTGAATTTACAGGCCACAAAGGAGTATGCAGAGATTTTTTTCTCCCAGACCCCAAGATGGGAATAGACGTGAATTGCGCTCTCTCACTTAGGCAATTAAAAGATGTCTGCCAGTGGTCCCGACCCATTAACGGTCTCAAAATAGAATAAATCTTTCTACTTTGGATTTTTTCCAGATGTTCAGTATTTATTGCTCTTTGCTGAAGGTTCTACTTCCAGAGGGCCTCTATTAAAAATTCATTTAGTCGGAGGCTATAACATCTGCTGCAATCTTTACCTATGCCTCTCAGGCAAAGCTGCTCACCTTACTTTTTGAGATAAGTAGCTCTTCTCCCTATGTGGGATCAAGGAGTACACCAAATGCCTTGCAATTAATAAGAGACCTTGAGACTTCAGACAGGCCAACAGATTGCATACGGAGAGCCCGGTTTGGTTCAGCTGTTGAGATACACCAAACAGGAGGGGAGTTCAGTCCTCACGGTGACTTTCTCAGAGTCAGCCTGCCTAGGAAGCATCCATCACTCCTCTGACAGGTGCATTTTTTCCAGCACAACACCAGTGGCTCTTTTTGACTGTCTCCCCACTGCTGCTGTCATCTCAAAAATTGAGGACCCCCCCCTTTCATGTGCTGTTTTATTATTATTTGTATTATGCTTACGCCCTGCTCATCCTTTGGGAAACCCACTTACATGAGGCTACGAAGCCATCTGAGCCAGCTGCCCAAGCGCACTGAGGTTTGGAGCACTGCGTTAGCATGCGTGCATCACTCTCGTTTACATGGACAGCGGTGGCAGCGGTGCTTCGGACAGATCCCATCGCAGAGGGGGTTTCAGTCGTCCCACCAGCCGGTGGCGGCCCCCCCGGGGTACCAGGGCCCCCCGACGCCCGCATAGCCCTTCTCCACAGTAGGGCGTTCAGCCTGTTCGCCCTCTCAGCCCTGGCCTTCGGGGTGAACCGCTGGCAGTGCTCACATTTTTCGACGATGTGCCCCTCTCCCAGGCACTCGAGACAAACGGAGTGACCATCCGTCCTTGTCATCTTTGTCGAACAAGTAGAACAATGCTTAAACAGTGACTTCTCCGACATTCTTCACTGAAAAAAGTCTCCTCACAGAGTTTCCTCACAAGCGGACAGCTAGGTCTTTACCGGTCGGCGGCAAAGAAGAAACTGAGGGGAAAGGGGGCGACGTCGCCCAATGTCGCTCGGGCGGGAAATGGCCGCGCATGCACATTGGATCGGACGTGCGCCCCCTAGTGGACGTTTGCTAGAAAAGAAAAATCCGGTCGGCAGGCCTGCGCAGGCGCAGTCCCATGTGGGGCTGCACAGAAGACGGACAGTGAACTTCACTGCGCCACAGAGAAGGAAGTTCTCTGTTACAGCTGAGATAAATGTAAGGGGAAGAGGAGGATTCTGTACAAGCTTGAAAAAAAGAGACAAAAATACAGCATTTCAAACAAGAGAGGCTTGTGATGCTACTGCATTTTCAGGTTTCAGGAAAGCAAAGCAAAACAGAACTGAACTGGATTAGAGAGCTGAATTAGAAAATTAATGCCTAACCTTGTCTCAATATTTAACAGAAGGCTTAGGGTGTCAGAAGCAACTTCTTTCTACTAGTCGGGCAGCTCTGCTGAATCTTATAAAGGCAGCCTGCGGAGGCATTCTAGGTTATTCTGGCATTATTTCAAATTCATTTAGAATGTTTTGTGCCGCCTCTCCAGAACCTGCCCAAGGTGGAGCCTACCCAAGGTGCTTCACATTCCATTTTTTCCTTCCTGTCTGTAAAACAATAAATAAAACACGCACAGCCCATACTGTCTGTTTTGGCTAGAAAAGGTGCATCGGCTGTTTGCTCCGGTTTTCCCAAACCTTGTTTACAATATATAGCCCCCAACATCTGCTAAGATATGTTAGTGTCTTTGTTTTTTGTCTTTTGTATGGTCTTATTTCCAGAAAAGTGCTCAAATCACCCCTGTCAAACAAGCTAGCTTCATGAGAAGGCAGAGCATGGCCAGAAATGGGCTGTCTCAGGACCACATCATATCACAATTCTCAGTTCTGTGTTGCTGTGCCTGAAGCTGCCACGATCGGCTGGTACAGGACTGAACATGACTCAGAATAAGGCAGAGAAGGACACATTTCAGAACGTTGCGTCCTGCTTGGCAAGGATAGGCTGCCCTGGAACCTCTCTATGTGCTACGACAACTGCTTGCTTGCTTGCTTATTTAAAACATTTCTGTGCTGCCGTTCCAACCAACTCAGGATCCCCAAGGTGGAAAACATCTCAAAAAGCAGTATTTAAAATTTGTCTTAATGTAAAATATTTAAAACAATTACATGAAACGTAAACATAAATACATAGCAATACAAACAGGGAAGAGGGCTAATAAAAGCTACTGAAGGAACTCCAAACAAAACAAAGAAGTCTTTACCTAGTGGTAGAAGACAACAATAAAGGAAGATAGGTTAATCTCCCTGAGAACAAGTTCTAGAGTTTGGGTGGCATGATCAAGAAGAGCTTTCCCTGGATTGCCACCCATCTAGCCCCTGATGCTAGGGGCACCCAAAGCAGGGCCTCTGAAGATGACCAGAGTGGTTGGATAGGTTCATACGGGAGTAGGAGGTCCATAAGATGTGCTGTCCCCAAGCCATATAGGTCTCTTATCAGGAAAACACTAGCACCTTGAATTGAACCCAGAAGCATACTGGGAGCAAGTACAGATGGAACAAGACTGGAGTGATATGGTCCTTGCAACCCACACCAGTCAACATTCTGGCTTCAGCATTCTGTACCAACTGTAGCTTCCAGACAGTCTCCAAGGGCAGCCCCACATACAGCACATTGCAGAAGTCTAAGTTAGATGTTAACAAGGCATGCACCACAAGTGGCACTGGTAAGACCTTTTCCACCCAGGAAGGTCTGAAGCTGGTAAAAGGTGCCCCTGGCCACTATGCGCGTCTCTAAGGTGGAGAGGAATATTAGTCTACATCCAGATGGAAGGTTCCTCTGTGGTTGATGTAATACTGCAGTGCTGGACAGAAGCAGGGATGTCCAGCAGGATAATCAAGACTCAACCTGAACAATGTCTCTTTGGATGCGATCGGCTTTTCTGCTTGAACTTACCAAAAGCGTCACCACACTGCCTGCCCCATCCCACAGGTCTTTTCTGGGGTGGAAAGGGGTCCCTCCTTCCTCTTTCACCTGCAGAAAGGCTGATAGAAGCCAATCCAGTAAATGCTCCAAGCAGAATTGTGTGTGAAATAGGCAAACCCTCAGAAACCTTCTGATCTGACCCTTTATTCTGGGGCCCTGATGCTCAGTTTTATTTTCCTGGAAGGTGGGAGGGGAAGGGCAGCTATTCGATGGTCTGCTTTTGCCTCAGACCTGTTTATGAATATTATTTTTGACTGCTGAGTGTTTATTTTCCACTGGTTTAATGCTCTGGCTTATTGGTTTGAGAAGCAGCGTACAAATGTGCTAAAAAATAATGACTCCGCATGAGCTGAGCTGCTCCTGACTGGGACATCCTCCCACTAGAAGAAAGCATTTTTGTTCTCATTTCTTTCACTTTTGGCCACTCATTGCAGCATTTTTGACAGGGCTTTGAAAGTTGACTGACTATATAAGCCAGCGTGGCCACACTGTTTCCTTTTGCCCCTTTGTACTACTGCTAGCATAGTTGGTGCATACGCACTATGCATTCATTTAGTAAGGCTATGGAATCTTGAACTTGCTTTGTTTATTTAGTGCTGTTTCTAGGGACTCTCCCCGGCCCTCTCACTCTTGATTACTACTACTAGACATTTACTTTAGTTTGAGGTGCATCACTCAGCTATTTGCAAAGTACATGGTTCCAGTACTGTATTCTAGTGTGAGTAGTTTTCTTGTATTCCATTCACAGTGACTAAATGGAATATGCACACACACACATTTGCACAGACCATACTCATCCATAGTGTGTTACTGGTTGTGTGTCTCTCTGTTGTATAATTTGAATAAAATATGTTATAATCTGTGTATCTCTTGGTGTATTCTCACAGGACTGAGAAGACTGCATACATATCACCAACAATAAATAGTGTGAGCAAGAGTTCCAATGTTTGTTTTGTACTGAGTGCTTACAGCCACAGACTCACTGAACAGGTAGCAATACTTGGACAATATTTTATTTACTTAAACATTTTCATGCTACCTTTCTACCCAGCTTAGGTTTCCCAAGGCAATCAATCAAAAACATCAAAGCAAGTTTTTAAAATACGCAGTATAGAAACAATTAAAAACAACAATGAAACAAAACTCATAACATTACATAAAATACACACACAGGGAGGAGGATCAGTGAGGGAATGCCAAACAAAATAGATTAAGTCTTCATCCAGTGGCAGGATGATAAAGGTGGACATAATACTCTGCCCGAGGGAGGGGATTCCATAATTTTGATGCAATGACTGAAAAGGCAGTTTTGTATGATAGTTCCTGTATTGGTCTATCCTACCTGCTGTTTGCAACCACAGCCATTTAGATCCGAAATAGTCACTCCGCGGTTTCGCTTGTGGTCTACTCACCAGTTAAAAGTCACACAGCTGAACATTCGGCAGACAGTTTGCTAGGATCTTGAAAAGTTCTCATGTGTTTTATTATCCTAAAATGCCAATTGTGTGTACAGAGCCATATAGTGCGTTCATATACATTCCCCGTCCCAGCCACTCTCTCCGCACGGCAGTCTACCACATGTTAAAAACAAACAAACCTCACACGTGTTTACACAGATAAATGTTTCTATATCCCTTATGGCAATCTGGCTCAGCCCTTGCTAATATCAAAGGCAGGCAAACTGTTCAGATGTGGCTGAATTCATGCATGCACATAGGAATTGCAGTCCCCCACCACAATCTGCAAAGTTCTTGCTATTAAAAGACTGTTCCACTAATGAAACAGGTAATTTGGGTCTGTGTGGCAGTGTAAGCACATCGGCAACCAACAGCTGGCATTGGCAACCGATAAAAACAAGTAGCATGGCAAAGCAAACTGAAATAATATCCTTCTATATAAAAGGCTAAGCGTATTTCAAGACAACTCACTTCCTACTGTGGTGTGCCACTAGAGTGCGCTGCTGTGGAGGGAAGCCTAGATGAGGCAGCCAGACCTCCAGAGAGCGCACCACAGCGGGAAGCCCAGGCCAAGATCAGGAGCAGAGCAGGTGACAATGCCCAGCCCTGCCTTCACCCAGCTGGGATCAGGAGCGGAGCAGGTGGCAATGCTCATCCCCCACCTTCACCCAGCTGGGATCAGGAGTAAAGCAGATGGTAATGCTTGCTCCTCGTCTTCACCCAGCTGGGATCAGGAGCTGAGAGGGGGCAATGCCCTGCCCGGCCTTCACCTAGTTGGGATCAGGAGCGGAGCAGGTGGCAATGCCTGACCCTGCCTTTACCCAACTGGGATCAGGAGCAAAGCAGGTGGCAATGCCCACCTCCTTTCACCTAGCTAGGATCAGGCACAGAGCAGGTGGCAATGCCCGCCCCCACCATCACCCAGCTGGGATCAGGAGTGGAGCAAGTATAAATGCTCATCCCCTCTTCACCCAGCTCAGATCAGGAGCAAAGCAGGTGGCAATGCCCGCAGCCTGCCACCATCCAGGTGGGATCAAGAGCAGAGCAGGGGGCAATGCCAACCCCCCTTCACCCAGCCTAGATCAGGTGCAGAGCAGGAGGTAATGTCTGCCCCCAACTTCATCTAGCAGGGATCAGGAGTGGAGCAGATGGCAATGCCTGCCCCCCTTCACCCAGCTGAGTTCAGGTGAGGAGAAAGTGACAATGCCCACCCCCTTCACCTGGCCTGGAGCAGGCGGAGCAGGAGGCAATGCCTCCCCCTGTTCAACATGCAATGCCCATCCCTTCTACACGCAGCTGGGATCAGGATCTGAGCAGGTGGCAATACCCACCCCTGCTTCACCTGGACAGCATCAGGTTCGGAGCAGGCGGCAAGGCCGCTCCTTCACCCATCCAGGATCAGGAGTGGAGCAGGTGGCAATGCCTGCTCCCTGTTCTACCTGCCAGAATCAGGTGTGGAGGAGGCAGCAATGCCCCCCTCTCACTTCATCTATCGGGGATCAGGTGCAGAGTAGGAGGCAATTCCCGTCCCTTCACCCAGCCGGGATCAGGAGCTGAGCAGGTGGCAATGCCCATCCCCCCTTCACTCAGCCAGGATCAGGTGCAGAGGAGGTGGCCATGCCCGCCACCCCACCCCCCACCTTCATCTGGCTGGGACCAGTGATGGAGGAGGAGGGAATGCCTGCCCGCCTGCCCTCCCCTTTCTAGAGCCCGTTGTATTTTTCCCCACAATGGGCTTTGTTGCTAGTAAAGAAAATAAAGTGCCACAGGGCACCATATCATATTGTAATAATAACATAATAACATTCAATTTATATACCGCCCTTCAGGACAACTTAATGCCCACTCCAAGCAATTTACAAAGTATATTATTATTATCCCAGCGGATCCCAGCTGGGATAATAACATACTTTGTAAACAGCTTTGGGTGGGTGTTAAGTCATCCTGAAGGGTAGTATATAAATCAAACATTGTTATTATCTACACAATAATCACCTGTGAGGTGGGTGGGGCTGAGAGAGCTAGAAGCTGTGACTGACCCAAAGTCACCCAGCTGGCTTCAAGTGGAGGAGTGGGGAATCAAACCCAGTTCCTCCAGATTAGAGTCCCGCACTCTTAAGTTAACCATTACCCCAAACTACATTGAGCAGGAATGTGTTACCATCTCTGTACTAGAGGTGCAGAACTCAGGTGAAGGTGTCCAAAGCTACCACCCAACCCTTCTGCCAGTGCTCCTTTTCCTAAGTCATTAATCCAAAGTATATACCTGTTGAATCTGTCTGTCTTTACTTGCATTGACTGTAACTTCTGAGAACCTTCACAAAACTATACCTATGTAGGATCTGGAAACAGACAGACTCATACCATTTGTGTAGAGCCAGGCTAGTAGCTTTGACTTCATCCCTTCTCCTCCTCCTTCCCTCTTCCCTAATGTGTTTATAGGTAGGTGGTTTATATTTAAGTAGTATGATTTAGTTCTTCATACCTAAATAGCAATAAGATAGAGCCATCTAGATGTTTGCTAGAAGTAAGGCTTAACACTTATGAAATGCATTGGACTGTTTTATCTCTTCTTCCAAACTGATATAAAAAAACCAGTGAGTTTTATAGCACTGCCTTGATGAGCAGAGCATTTATTTAAGAATTGTTCTGATCTCCCTGCAAAAAAAATAAAATAAAAATTAAAGCTTGCACAAACTGAACTTGCCAGCAGAGGGAACTCTTGCTAGCTGAAGAAGCCTCAGCTGTTGAATGCACAACTTTTCCTGAGCTCACATATCTATAGGAAGATCAGAAGAGGGGACAGGAACATTCCTCTCAGGTGCTCAGTCTGGGGGAGGCCTGAGCTGGAGAGATCTGTTACCTCTGAAATCTCAGTGGGATGCGCCCACTGCTGTTGAAAGGAAAAGGCACACAGAAGCATGCACGCTTTATTTCACAGGAAAGTAACATTTAACACGGACTCTTATTGAAGGGTCTCATATCTGCAGGCCTGACCTGGATAGCCCAGGACAGCCTAATCACATCAGACCTCAGAAGCTAAGCAGGGTTGGCCTTGGTTAGTAATTGGATGGGAAACCTCTAATGAAGACCAGGGTTGCCGAGGTAGGCAATGGCAAACCACTTCTGTTAGTTTCTTGCCATGAAAACCGCACCAGAAGTCGCCATAAGTCAACTATGACTTGAGAGCAGGACTTCATTTCATATCTGCAGGACCATCTCTCTTCTTAAGCGCCACACCAGCAGCTTCACCCCTCTGAACAGGGCCTACTGCAGGTACCATCCTGCACATGGGCAAAATCAACAACTGCCCATACTCATGCGCTCTCTGTGGCGGCCCCCTGCCTTGGGGAACGGCCTGCTTGAAAAGGTCAAGAAAGCTCACACTCTACTGGCATTCCACAAACTATGCAAAATCAAATACTCAAGAGGGCATTTTACGTGAGTAGGAAGGCTGTAGTTAAGGAAATGATTCAGAAGATACTCCGATAAAAGGATAGAGACTCAGACTGCAGATACTACTGCTATCTGTTGGTGTAATTTTGGCATCATCTAATGTCACACTTAATTGCTTACGCTTTGTTTCTGCATTGTTTTAACTCTGTATCAGATTTCTGCTTGTTTCCAAATTTTATGCTATCCAAACTCTTCAGCATCGTGCATTGGATGTGCATTTGGTTTAATCTATGTAATCTGCTTTAAGTTTCAGTGAGAAAGGCAGACTACAAATAAATAAAACAAACTAGAATATCAGGCCTCCACTGAATCAATATTTCAGAATCACAGCCTTTTAAGGCTCCATAAATTCTCTCAAAAGGTAGTTACTTTTTCAGAAGAGAATGTGACCCAGGGTTGCACGTCTTATGTGCAAGACCATCATAGGCTGTTCTCTGGTTTAAGGCTTATCTTCTACAAAGGCAGCATTCAGAATAGCAGCTTTAAAGCAACACCTTTTCCTTGCATTTTTGATTCAACAGCTATGCTACCATCTGTTAAGGCTGCTGCCCTAGTATGCATATTAGTTTAAAACAGTTTTGCCTACTAAAAACGATTTCATAGAGAGAAATGAGATCCCGCTTCAATCGGGCAGTACCGCTCTCTTGAAAACAGCAGCAACAGCAGTGCTTAGCTGGACTCTGTTCTAGGCAGGGGAGGCCACTTCAAGTGGCAGCAGCCTCATCTAGCTATATTCACAACTGGAGAGGGGGGGAGGGGGAGCTGCATGCAATTTCAGCACAGCAAACCAGCAGCCACCCTCACAAGCTTATTTTGACTTCAGAAGAGAGAAAAAGGGCAGCCTGGCTCTCAAAGCATGGAGGTAGCTCACAGCGCTCCTTTCCCATCCCTTAGCTTGAGTGACAAAGTAGGGTGCAAGACGGAAGAACTCCCGTTTATAGGAGTGTACAGAGCTCCTGCCTAAAACACAGGTTTAGGAGACATTCCTTCAGCTGAAGTTAGGGCATACAGTTAAGTTATTACATATTTAATATACAGCATTCTTCTGAGGGTTTGCACCAAGGGGTGAGGGCATGTGAGTTACAATTTACAAACCACCCCCCTCCTTCCTTAGAAGATAGAACGCGTGTGCAATATCTTCATGTCTAATCAACACTGTAAAATATGAACATGCACTTGGGGATAAGTTGAAGCACTATTTGTCACGGCTGCTTTAGGCTGTTCCTGCCTTGGTTAGAGGGTTGGACTAGATGGTCTGTAAAGCCCCTTCCCACTTGTGATGTTAGTGGGAGGGTAAGAGCTATTTTGATCAGGAGGCTGCATGTGTGTCTGTTGGGGGGAAGGAGGGCAACAGCTATTTGCGCCCACTCCTCTGAAGATACATCAGTGACACATACAACATTGCACTCCCAAGGGTGTATTAGGGGGATGCAGTATATCCAGTCTAAGAACTAAAGAAGCAGGTCATTTCTCTAGACATGCAAAATTATGAAGCCGGGGCCATTTGCTCCTCCACCACTGAACCACAGCAAGAAAACCACAGAGGTTAGGGAACCAACAGGTTCCTGCACTTCCATCTACTGGCCCAATTTGTCCTTGCCTTCATTCAAGATCACCATGTTGGAAAAGCGCCACAAGAGACTGAAAGTTGATTTAAACCTTTAATAATTAAAAACACACATACATACGCACACCACAGTTGAAAGCCGATCCAGTCTGAGACTTTAAGGATGCCAGTCAAGAATAGTGCAAGTTTCCCCCCTCATACTTTTCTTTGTAACACAAACTCTGATCACTTTGGTTCAGATACATACAAATATTGGCAAGATTGAACTTCTGACATGTATTTTGGCCACCTTGTCAAAACACAGATTTCCAACCTTCACAAATAAAATACTATTTTCTTTGATTACATATTTACACTCAGAATTGTCCTTTTTAGTTATATCTGGTACAAGGTGTGTGTGAACATCTCAAAGCACTTCTTTGCTTCCTGTGCAATGGCAATTAAAACTGAAGTTACGGAACACATCGGCTGAAATCTGCCTTCAATGAATACAGGTTTGCATAGGCATAATTGTGTTGACTAATGCCATCCACACAAGCCTGCTTAAACGAGCAGAGAAAACATCATGATGAACATGTAACCTACCTGCTTTAATCAAATTGCAAAACCTTTAAAAGCCAATGGGAGGTTAAAAAAAGGGTTCAAGACTGTAATCTACAATGTATTACTGAGGAATGTCACATACTTCAGAGAAACTACTTCACAGTGCTTTGCACATGACTTCCCTATCACCTTTTCATTGCAAACAAACACACAGAAAACCCAAATCACTTCCAGCATTTGGGTAGTTTTCAAATTGTAACTAGGAAAGCACCCCACACTGAGGAGCAGAGGGGGAGAACACAATGTTTCAGGTCGGGCGAAGATTCTGTAGCTGGCACACCAGAGACATTTTCCTCCCGTCAGTGGAATTTTTAGCATTGCAGCCAGAACTAATGGGGTGGGGGTGGGAGACCATCTTCTAATGCCATTGCTGGGTTAGGCTTCACATGTGTGGCTGTGCACAAAGGCTAGGCTCATGCACATCACCAAGTTGGCTGGCTCAGAAAGCAGCATAAATTTAGAGAGACACTGCTTTGGGCTTCCTTGAAAAAAAGAAACTAACAGGGAAGAATACAACTTCAGTTTGTGGCCCAAAAAAGATGTTACTGTCTAGACTGGAAGCCATATGATGTTGGAAATGGAGGAAGACCCAATTGCCCAGTACAAAAGAAGGCAGTGTAGCAAGAGCTCCCTTGCACTCCACAAGCTCAGAACTGGAGCATTTCTTTAGCAGTAGGTATGAGCTAGCATTACTAATTGAATTATTGCTGATTTTTACTTCTGCGCTGCATTGAAATGAGATTAATATCTCCCCATGGTCTGAGGAGAGACTACAAGGCTCAGATTTCTCAACTGTACATTGCACCTAAAATTTGAGACCCAATACTTGTTAATTAGGTCAACTGCGGCCTACATTATGAAAATTACCATTGTGCTGCCTATGCAACTATTTAGACACCCGAGATGTTTAACACAGTGATGTAAGCACTTCTTCTTTACAAGGCAATCACAGATTGCAAGTTGTATTGGGTTGAGAAATAATTTTATAAAAACAGAGTAATGATCTTTTCAGAAACAGTGTGAAACCAAAGTTCACTGATAAGAAGCACGAAGTAACACTTTTGGCCTGCTCTGCTTCCTTCATGGCAGCTGTAGTTGGAGTCTCCAAACCAAGAACGACTCCCAGAAAACTCAACAGGGATCAGGTAAGAATCCCCTCCTGTCCAGAACATGTAGTACTCTGAGGACTGATTTTTTTTAAAAAAAGGGACTTAAGGGCTTCCTTTATGGAGATGCAACAAAGAAAGCTGCTGAACAAGAATTGATTTTGGCTGTGTACATTTGACAGCAAGAAAGAAGGGGCCAGCCAGTCCAACAAGCAGCTGATGGACTTATTGCTTCTTTATTAACAAGATAGTTTGCTTTACTTTCTCAAGAGATCTGGTACTCCAAAAAAACCCACACAAGTCAAAGCAGAACTCCAAACCAGTTCTCCTGCGCAAGACCCACTGAAAGAACAGGGCCCTTCTCCTTCCCATTTTAGTGGGGCCTGCAAAGCAGTACCTTCCACCAGATTGTGCCTGTGGCTGTTGTTCCTTCACACAGCGCCTGAGTGATTGTATTCTTACTCTGATCCTCTGACAACTCTATCTTAAAAGGACAGTTGGATAAATACTATTTCCTATGAAATCCATGTACTTCACCTTCCAGCGTGTACGGTCAACCTTCTTTGGGCACTTGCACAAAGCTTACAATTAAGTTTTGTTTCAAGGCTTTGGAATATGGCAGCTGTTTCAATGACTTGATCTGGAACCTAGCGCCTGGGACCGCTGCCACCAAGCATGGTTTGCTATGCATTAAGTCTCTATGGAATTCTTCCACAGAAGAGCCAAGTATAGATTTGTCTCTGAAAAATCAAGGTAAGCCCTTGGCCACTCTTAGGTGAATTAAGATTCCTTCACTGGTCATTTGTGCATGGAGCTCATACAGGTTATTCAAGAAAAATGACCCCAGTTCAGACTCAGGAACCCATCTTCATTTTGCCTTCACACAGGCACTGCAGAGCCACAACATTCAATCACTATGAGGCTTCTCAGGGACATCCTGTAGACAAAAGAAAAGCGTTATTGCAAATAAAGAAACTAAACAATTAAGAAGCATTTATTGGTACTGAAGCATTTACTGGTACTGATATTCTACTGTGCTTTTTGAAACTGGTCACTCCAGAGGCTATGCTTCTACATAACTAGGCTTGAGGTGCTTGAAATCTAGATCTTGGAGCTAAGCTACAAGACATGAATTACACGAGGAGGTGCACGTGAAGAGAGTTTCAACGTTAGCCGGGAAGCTGAGTTTTAAAAGAGATTGGGAGGCTTTTGTCAATTTTCCCTCACTACAGAGCTGGCAAAGATCACTGCTTAGAGGGTTTGTTATTTTCCTCTTTGCCTCCTGAAGGCTCGGTCAGTTTCACCAGCCCTTCTAAAAGGCAAAGAGGAAATTAACAAACATTCTGAGCAGTGATCTCCCTGGCTCTGTAGAGAGGAGAAATTGACAAAGCCTTCAGACCTCTTTTAAAACTCAGCTTCCCAGCTGACATTGCAACTCTCTTCACATGCTCCTCGTGTAATTTGTCTCTTGTAGCTTAGCTCTTGGTATGCCGGTAGATCTCATGATCCATCAAAGTTTTTCAACTGGGCCAGTAACTCTGACATTAAAAATGGTTTTGTTGACTTCTGAACTATGGAAGCACTATGGTAGGTCAAAGCTGTGGTGGTGTCTGACTTCCACTGACAGCTGCCTTGGTTTCAAGTCAGACAAAGCCCAGGGCTGGGATCAGGCACTCTCCAGCCATGTCAAGCTCATGTGCAGATCAGATCCTGTAAATAGCAAAATGGTCAGGAATGTTTATCTACTTTGGCCTATTCTTCTGTAGTCAGATCTCCAGCTTAGTTCATTATTGGGAAAAGCTAATCTTCCTCTCTGATTTTTTTAAATCAGCATTTTTCAAAGCAGACCAAAGGAATGGGTGTGTGTCTTCAGAAGTGGGAACGTACACTTGTTCTCAACTGAGAACTGTTCTTCACAAGTGGCATCACCTAAATGTCCAACCATATGCTACAGACTACCACTCCCCTGCACATTCAGGATTCTGCAGCTTATATGGAGCTTAGAGAGCAGAGTGGAGCCCACCCAGCATGCTTCCAAGCACTATGATCCAATAATTAAGAATGTAGTTCTGCTACTATGTATTTGATCAGGGCAACTAGGTTCACTATCTGCAGTCTCGCAAAGGGGCCATGTCCAAATAATAGAAGACTGGCTGGAGAAAGTTCTTCTGCAAAAACTCCAGATGAGAAAGAGCCATTCAGGGTGAGGACTTAAACAAAACTTAAAGCCCTTTCTTTGAAACAATCCATCCATACAACAGTTAAAGCTTTAATAGCGATCTTGTAATGAGACAACCCTCGGAGGATGCTGCGTCTACTATTAGAAAAGTTCATTCCATCACATTTGATAAGACACGATGTTGAAAGGCCTTTAGAGAAGCTGCCCACAGAACTTCCTAAGAATGAACTCAGCAGATTTTTACAAGACAAAAATTACATCATGAGTATTTTCTATCCTCCCTTCACTAAAAGGCATCCAGGAAGGTAACAGCATAGCAATTAGAAGTTTGTGCTTGCATGCACACCTCAGGGTTCTCTGGCAGAGCATAATTCTTATATGAGCTTCAGGCCATGAACTTGCAAAGAACTTCTTATTCTCAGTAGTCACCAAATGAGATGTCCTTAGATAATCATTAGGAACTAATACCTATAAATCACAATTCCTTTTAAAAGAGCTAAAACAGATTGTACAATAATTACCATAGCCAGCTGGCGTCCTATGTTCCCTACAGTCACACCTCCTGAGAAAAATATACATGGCAGCCAAGATCGGATGTAAAGAAAATCTGGGGAGGTATACCTAAAGAAAAAAGAAAAGTGTTTTAGAAATGCCTGTAGGCTTAGTATCTGTGCAAGAAGATTTCTCTTCTCTATGAAGATTTGGAAAAGACAATATAACGAATTTGGTATCGAATATTAGACTTAGAGTACATTCAATGGTTATTTAAATGAGAAGTAACTTTTAAAAATTGCTATTATTAATTTACAGTCCGCCTTTCTCACTGAGATCCAAGGCAGATTACACTGTGCAAGTGAGAAACAATATAATCAACAGCTAGGACATTGGAAAAACCTTGTATGGATAACTTGTTTGGTGACACAGGAGAAGAGATTTTCTCTGTCTTCTGTGCCTTAAACCTGAATTTTACTGTTTCTTACCTGACATACCAGCTTCTCATCTGAAAACAAACGAAACCTTACATAACTGTTTTCTTAAAGAAATTCTGATCTTCTACATCACTAAACAACATAATGCTATTAAAACAGACGGGCCCAATCTTCCTTCATTCTACAACTGAATACAGAGATTACAAATTTAATCAAGCATATATTAACACAGTCTGACAATCTAAAGTGGCAAGACAAAGAATGATACTTACTGATAAACACCATTATAGACAAGAAACTGTGTAATCAGAGTGGCTAGAAAAGCTATTGTAATTCCAAGACCCAGACCACTCCGGGAACGATCGAATGTCCACCAGAGGCCCAATGATAATGCTGCCAGCGTCAAGGAGAGTTGGATATTGTTTGCAAAATCCAATTTCTAAATAGGAAGTTAAGGAAAGTTCTAGAGATGGCAGAGAAAGGATTTCCATGCCTCATAAAATTCAAGCCTAGCCTTTCACATTTCATTTGTCCTTAGCCTTTCATATATTTCACTTTTTGTGCCCATACCACTGTTTGAGGCACAGGAAGGCAATGATTAGTACAAATAGGGCCCAAGAGGCCTCCTCTCATTATTCATGAGTGTCCCGTCCTGTAGCACCTCAGAACCTATTCTGACACAACAAGAAACATTATGGGTCAGATAGTACTTCTTACGAGATGCTGACTTCCCTGAAAATCAAAAGGAAATCCTGGGAGTACCCAGAAAGATACTGCAAAAACTGTACATGAGAAAAGAATAAGTATCACAGGTTCATAACACACAGGGCTAGTTCGAACCTGTATGTTCATCACTTACGTATCAAGAGATGGCCTGCATGTATGAAACAAGACTACATACTTGGCTAGGCAGAGTGCAGAGAAGCAGCTGCTAGCAGGAGTGCATTCCTCACCCAAGGCAGGGGAGATCGGACCCAGGAAGGGCTGGGTGCAATAGGGACCAGTCACATAGCCACGTTAGGAGGCTTTATAATTCTCATGCCAGCTCCTTCCTGTATTAGTCATGTCCTGCTCATTATAAACGCATCCACTGTTAAACTGTTGCTCACAAGCATTTCTTTTCCCACCTGTTTGGGGACTGTCTCCCTGTTTAATAAAGAAGATTTTTAAAACTTCGTCTGGGTCCTCCTGTCTCATGCTCAACCAGGCCTCTGAAAACACCCTCGCTGTTAGAAAGGCACTGTTTGGAAGGGTGAAAGGAAGAGGGGGGAAACTCTGGCCCTTCTCCAAGTTGAATTCCCAGACCTTAGAGGTGACAGTCACTGAGGCCCTTACTTGTTCCAAGGTTGAATGAAAACAGGAGGGAAAGGGAAGGGGTATCTGGAGCCAAAGGGCTCCTGGGAGGGGACACCCATATTAGACAAGTTCCTCCCCCCCCCCACAACCCCTCTCACCCATGACAGCACCCAACCCATTCTGAATGGAACCATTTAGAGGAAAAAAGTTTCCATATTAAACTAATTTTCATGCTGGTCAGTCATTAATGGGGGAGGGGGGGAGATCCTATTTCATTAGGAAAACAGCAACCGACAGTAAGCCAGTCACTTCAAGGATACAGCACTTGCATGGTTAATGCCAACAAAAACAGCTATACATCGCATGACACTGGCCCATTCTCTCTTGAATTTGTGAGGCTCCCCAAGATGACTGTCAATGCAGGGATACAGTAGGCCAACAACAGCTGTAAGAGAATAAGACAAATTGCTTACAGATAATTCCATGAACCAGCATATATAAAGATATGACAAATTAAATAAATAATCATAATAATGACAAAGCCCCAAGAACCAGAAATGGGTTTTTCATAGTTGTAATACCCTTCAATAACAAAGCCAAAAAAACTACATAATGCTTCAAGTATCCTCTTGTGACAAATGGAACTGCAGCAAGGCACCATAGTCATATAGTCTTTATTTCCCTTAACATGTGTTTTTAAATGCATTTCCTTGCCTCTAAGTCCAAAATGAGGGGTGCTTCCCTCTTTTGTAATCCTTCATTGCAGATAGCCCTCATGGTGTAATATCAGGAACCAGTGGCATGTGAGGACCTCTAACTGTGGTTTTAACTTTAATCTGCCACCCTTGGGGACAGTAATTTCCCCTTACAGCCAGTTGGCAAAATGCAGAATCAGGTCACATTAAGAGGTGCTGCAGAGATCTATTTCCAGGGCTTCGGGCCAAGGAAGCGGTGCTGAAATATGGAAACCAGCCTTTTGCAGTAATACTCATTTTGCATGCAGCTGAGTGAATGACTGCTACAAAACACCCAGGAACACCACAAAGCAGTTTAATTGAAGGTCTTGTGACAGTGACGAGTGGCACAGCACTTTTTGTTCTCCAGAACCTTGGATAAACAAAATGCTTCAATTACCTAAATGTAACTGATTAATTATTGCCAACCTTTACTCCTCCCCTAAACTCTAAATGCCAGTGAGCTCTCAAGTTCAAATACTTATGAATAACAAATGCATATTCTTTGAAGCCATGAAGGAACCCACTTCCACCTTTCTAGACTATGCTGCTTATATTAACAGGTGAATTTTTACCTTTTTGAAGCAAACAGTTCTGTAGCCAGCAACACCAGCTGCCTGCGACAAAGGACTTAGCAATTCTTCTGATGTCATGCTACAATTTTGGATGTTCTACACATGTGAGAATTAAAAGCTTTTGCTATTCACTATGCATGTATTACTTGAAAATCACTTGCAGTTGGTAATTTAGCAGCCTCCATGTGATAACCAGAGCAACATCTAGAACAGGCCCTGTTCTGCCTCTCAGAGGCCACAGGATAGTTCTAACAACAAACTGATTGTTCTTGTAAAGTCTGGCTACTTAGCTTCTTTCTCCACACTGGACAGATCAGCTAAGAAGTGGCTGCTTGCATGAAGTCACCTATTTTTTGAGAAGTGCAAAGTGACTGTTCAGTTTAGCCTTGGAATGACCCACAGAGCAGGTAGACCCAGTGTCACAATGGCAATGCTGTTCAGTACTGAAGACATGAACCAGAGAATTGAGTTTCATGAGGTCTGAAGATTAATAGTAATTGGCCAGCCTCAAAAGAAACTGTGGTCCTGAGGATGACCTTTCCTTGGAATAAGACCAGTGCCCAGCCATGAAAAACTTGGGAAGGGTCTCCTCCTCAGCTTTATGTTACCCATTTGCCAAGAAAACAACAATGGGTCTCTCACAATTGTTAGTGACAAGTTCAGTCTAGGCATCTGACACATTATTAGTACTATAGATTCACTGTATTGATTCACCACTTCATTCTGCACTTGGTAATTTGAGTAAACATCTTGTACTCTCTCCAAATCTGCTGTCTTTATTTCTGAAGACAGCTCTGAGCTTTAAAAGAACTGCAGGAGCATGAACACCCAGCAGAAACTCGTACCCACATCAGCAGAGCTTCCACCATACCAAAACAACTGCTCTTTTGGAGATTATGGCATACAAATGGCACACAAAAAAGCAAAGCCTGAAATTCATTTCCTTTCGCAGCTTAACTTAGATGCTTTGCAAGTACAGGAGCAGAATGTATAATACTTATTGAATTAAACAGATCTATATTCCATATGCTGTTCTAATGCCATTTGTATCTATTGAGTAGCTGTCAGCAGCAGGATTTAGTTTATTAGCTTCAACATTCCGCATACCTATTTGTTCAGCTTCCACTGTTGACAAGAGTGCTTCCTATTTTAAATGAGGGGTTTGCCTCGTGTTAGTTCAGCTTTAGAAAAAAATCCTCCCCTCCAACCCATTATCTTTCTGCTGGGAACTGAAACTGCTGCAGCTGCTCCTAGAACAGGCACCATGCCAAGCCTCACTCCCCACCCCCCATCACAACACATGACTTCCTTGTTTTTGATTCCCAATGTATGGCATGTTCATACCAGCAGCCAATTGGAACAGGGACATGAGACTCACCAGTTTAAAAAGGGAGCCAATCAGGAGGCAGAGAGTGCAGATGAGTCATGCCAGCTACTGTGCTAAAACTTGAACGACAATAGCTGGAAGAAACTGTTTGCCCATTTCTACCATACAATTCAAAAAGCAATTGTCAGCCTAGAAGGACACATGCTGCAAAGGTAGATCGCCTCACTGCCTCTTAAGCATGTATTTGTTTAACCTATTGTTCTCAGTTGCAGAATGGCAACAGTGTGGTTAAATTCTTAATGATATAATCACTCTTGGGAAGAGCTCAGGTTTGAGGGAAAGGAATATGCTGGTAGCTAGCCAGTCCTAGATACTAATCCAGACAAGTGCAAGGCCAAGACTAAACAGCACCCATGCTTTTGTTTTTTAAAGAACAATGTCCACACACCCAAGTGACTCACCTGCTGCTGTCCCACAGCAAGGGGGCACCCACCAGGCAGAAGAAAAGATTGTAGAAATGACTTCCTCCGGAAATAGAGTAACATTCCTCTGGATCTGAAGCAAGTTCAGCACCAGTGCCAGGAAAGTGCCCACAAAGAAGAGCACCAGGCTCCGCTGCACCACGTCCCGGCTCAAGTTCAAGCTGCTGCTGGAGCTGCTGCTGGGCTTCTGGGCTCCATGGGCCATTAATGTGAGAGGAGAGTTTGAGACAGAAGAGCTCAGCATTTCACCCACTCTGGCTGCCAGCCCAGTGGCAGTCCCACCTAAGGGAGTTTTATGCCTTCCTCCAACAGTACAGGAACAACTCCAGGTATGATCCTCCAGCCTGGGTACCGGCTCCTCCATTTGCTTTCTGAAATGTGCACCAAGAAATCATTAGTGCCAACATCAGCCAAAAACCAGCCCCAAAGCAACCTACAGTATGACAAAGATCTAGACTTAGGGCTTTTCTACCTGCATGAGGTACAAGGCGATTCCCAAAGAGTTAAGCCAGGACGGGCCACAGGAATCCTGTGCCAACTTTCAACCGTTCTCAACAAATTAAGGGTCTACCATAGCCTCTCCTGCTTGATCTGTCAGGGCTTGCAAGAGACTTGGAGCTGCACCCAAGGTTGGTATCAGTGGACAATAGAGCACAAAACTCTAAGCAAGTTTCACTTCCAAGGCAAGAGCAGCAGCCAACTTAGGCCAAGGCAGACTTCCATTTATGGACACACTATGGAATTGGCATAGCACAAGGAATACGCCTGTGGCCATAGCAGTCACCTGCTCAAATGTCATCTAATTCTAACTCACTAGGAAGCCTTAAGCAAGCCCGCCATCTTGCCCAAGACCCTCATCTACAATACAGGAGCATATATGAAATGTGCTCCCAGTACTGAAAATATTATGAATGCCGAGGGTTTCTACCTAGGGTTTCTAAAACTTTCCCTCCACCTCCCAACAATTATAAGTGAACAAGAATATAATAAGAGCAGCAGGTTTTCAAACAGACAAATGCAAGAGAAAGTGTGCCTCTGTCATCCACACTCTATCTGTGCCATTTTATGAACACTTCCCTTGAAGTAAAACTTTTGAAGAGTCTCGAGTAGGATTCTGTGTAGATGCTTAGGTTTGCTCTCCAAGTCTCCTACAGAGACTAACACAGTCTCCCTCCCCAGTTTTAACTAGCATTACAAGTATAGCAGCAGACTATGCTAGCAGCAGGGGATACTTCAAAGTATATGTTTGCAAAGACTTTAGCCTAATACGTAGAACTCAAGCTTACAAATAAAGGTGCCTCAAGCGTCACTTTCCATTTTTGCAGCAGGTCCTCCTACAGGTCACCAGTCAACATACCCTCTTCACAAAACTCAGAACTCTCATGAACTAGAAGCAAACAAGTGCAGCAAAACATCCTTTATGTATTTTTCATGCATACATTCTATGCCTTGTATTACACCAGGAAGCCATACTTGAACAGCAAGTATGTTTGGGTTTTACAGCAACTCAGTGGAGGAAGCAGAGACCCCAAGGTCATTTTTTATTACTTGGAGAGGGGAAATGCTGTGAAGACTGAACTGAGAGGCATTTTGAAGAGTGCCTAAGTTGCTGCTGGTACCACTCCTGAAGTCACCACTACAACTGGCCAAGATCTTAGTTCCTAGTGACTGGACAGCAGTTGCTCTGTTTTAAAGGAAACAGTCACGTACCAGATATTTGTCCTCCTCGCTGAATCGAGCTTAGTACAAGAAGCTCATGATGCTGCCCAGCCCCCTGCCTGGAATACTTACAATCTAGGTTTCCTTGCCTCAGGGAAAATCCTCTTGCTGAAGGGCAGTGGGATTGGCCATGGACCCCGTAATTCTTTCCAGAACCCTCAGCCTCACCTACGCTAAGACCAAAACAGGCCTCCTCTCCAGGCAGGACAACATTATTTCCAAAGCCACTTTCCTCCAGGAGAAAACATCAAAGATGAGCAACTAGCCTTTGAGGAGACAGAGGCATCTATAGCTCCTATCTAGATAGGGAACTGTGATCTTGCGCCCCTCTCTTCTTGCCAGGTTGTCAGTTTGTGTGTGTGTGTGAGAGCCATCAAGTCACTTCCAACTTATTGCAATTCTATGAACGAAAGGCCTCCAAAACATCCTATGATTAACAAGCCTTGCTCAGATCGTGCAAGCTGGAGGACGTGGCTTCTGTTATTGAGCCAAGCCATCTCATTTTGGGTCTTGACTACCTGCCCCACCAGGGCCCATCTCTTTACAATGGGCAGCCTGAAAAAGAGGGTGGGGATAAAGAGATCTCCAGTCCCATCCTACCCCCTTGTTGCCCTTGTGTATCTGCACAGTAACCTTCACTTTTAAAATAAGCATTAGTTTGGGTTTCCTAACTTCAGGCAATCACCTCATTTCAAGCTACAGAAAACACATCAGACTCCATACAAGTTATTATTTACAGTTCGCCTTTCTCTCTAAGACCCAAGGCAGATTACACCACATAAATGAATACAATGTAATCAACAGCTGGGACATTCACTGAGCAAAACGCAACAGTTGCTCCCAAGGAAGCATGCAGAAAGCCAGCCTGCTAAGCAGCACCGCAGCAAGAGCCTTGGATCTCCATCCCCCTCTCTAGACCTGCAGGCACACAGGGAGGGGGAAGAGGCAGAGAAAGAGCTGCAGAAGCCCCCTTCCAAGAATCATAGGGTTGGAAGGTACCTTCAGGGTCATCTAGTCCAACCCCCTAAGAGTATCTGGGATGCCTCCTTGGTTAAGGACTGGGCTGCCTGCACCCCAGGCCCATCTAAGCCCACTCTCTGGCTTCAGACAGGACTAGACAGAGGCCCCGATGGAGAGACCTACTGAGGCTTAGGGAAAGGCGGCTGGGCAGAAGGGAGCATCCTACATGACAGAGATCCTCCACCCACCCTCAGAGAAGCAGAAACAGCAGCCGTACTGGCCCACCGGACCCAAAGCCAACCCTGAGCAGTCCACGATCAGAGTAAGAAAGGCCGCCGCCGCCCCTTTCCGCAGCGCCCATCCCTCAGGAGTAGACTGCCTCTGTCCATGGAGGCTCCACCGACAACCCCAACCTCCCCAAGGCCGCCACCGGTTCCTGTCCCTCAAACAGCTAGACAGGAAAGAGGGAAGGAAGAAAAATCACACACCCTTCTCGCCTACCTTGCCCGGTCAGCTACCCCCTCAGCCTCCTCTCCCGCGCGTCGCGGCCTCCGCTTGAAAGGCTTATAAAGCCGCGAGCCCCGGCGCCACGTGACCCGCCCTCGGCCTATCCCGAGCGGGAGCTCCCTCTCCCCCTCCCTCCACCACTCGAGTTGCGAGACGGTGACGGAGGGAGGCAGACGGAGCGCTTTTCTCGGGTAGCCCCAGGAACAACATTTCAGTCTGGTGAGGCCGGCCGGGCCAATGAGAGCCGGGCGGCCCATATGACGTCAGGGACACACCACCCGCCCTCCCTCAACTGACAGCTCCGCGCGAGCTGGCAGGGCGGGAACTCTGGGAGGAGGGGGCGGGGGGAGTGAAGCGGCTGGCGGTTGGGAGGGGGAGGGGAGATGATGGCGCGAGCGAACCCGAGCCGGGCTCAGCGTTCGGTTTCCAACGGCCGAACCCGCTGAGGGGGGAAGAGGGAGGTCCGTCTCTGTCTCCCCCTCACGCGATTCTCCTCGCTGCCCGCCCCCCCAAGCAGCCTCTGATCTTCTGTGGGAAGGAGAGACATTCTCCTGGGGAGGGTTGCCATTCTCTCCAGCTGGGGCCTGGAGACCTCCCGGAATCGCCACTGGTCTCTAGATCAGCTCCTCTGGAGGAAATGGCAGCTTTGGACTCTGTGGCATCCCACCCCTGCTGAGCTGTCTCCTCCCCGCAAATTTCCATCTTCCCCAGGTTCTGCCCCCAAATCTCCAGGAATTTCTCAGTCCAGAGTTGGCAACCCTCGTCAAGGGTCTGCCCGACCCCCTTCGCACCCTGCAGTTTAAAAGTGACTTTAATAAGTGGCTTTCAAAAGACTGGCTCATACTGTGTAATCCGCCTTGAGTCTCAGTGAGAAATAATGTAAATAAATAAATCTCCCTCCCCAGGTAGGGTGTGTGTGTGTTGGGTGGGGGGAGACCAAGGTCTGAGAGTTCATATCCTCCAGGTTAAACTCCCAGAGGCAAAAAGTCAGCCTGGTGCATCTGATCTCCATAAACCCAGAAAAGTGCCCAGAGGGCAAATTTGTGACTCAGCCCCTAAGGCGGAGAGGAGGCGGCAGCGGAGAGAACATCACACCATTCGACATGCACCCTCACCCCATTCCAGCTGTGGCTGTCTTCCCCACCCTTTTTGGGGCCAGGAGGATGAAGTCACATGACACTCTTAGGCGTGGGATCACAGGCCCCTATGGGCACTCAGCTGTGGGGTCTTTTCTGGCTTTACCTTTACAAGGCAGGAGCTGCTACAATGGCACACTTTCCCACACTTTTCCAGTGAAAACTGGCAGCAGAATTAGAAGGTAGAGTCCTGACATAATAGATCAGACTGTACTACTTCACAATGCAGGCAGCATATCATATATCTGAATGCTATAGCAACATAAAACAGGAGTCCAGTGATACCTTAGAGACTAACATTTATTCCAGCTGAAACTTTCCTAACTCAGAGCATCTGGGCCGTTTCCAGATGGCTTACCTTCTGCTGCTCCATGCCACAACGTCGCAGCTCGTGCCGGGGAAAACGCGAAATATCGCGTTTTCTCGCGCGAGTTTCGTGCAACGTCGCACAAAACTCGCGCGATATTTCGCATTCGCCCCAGGACGAGCCGCGACGTTGTGGCATGGAGCGGCAGAAGGTAAGCCATCTGGAAACAGCCCTGGTAAAGGAGCTCTGACTCACAAAACCTTCAGTCAAATACATTTTGTTAGTCTTTTAAGGTGCCACTGCATTCCTGATTTATTTCCCCACTGGAAGCTGTGCCTTCCAGGTAAACTTGAGCTCTTTTTTGAAATAAGTCAATATTTTGTGTGCTAAATTCTTGCAGGATGAGTCAGTGTGTGAGGTTGGATCCAGTGGGTGAAGGTGGCTTGAAAGATTTTCACTTATTAATATTAAATGCTACGATTTGTGATTAAGGCAGATTTATTTTTAAGTAACTTGAGATGGATTGATTCAATAAAGAAAGCCCTGGCCTTCAGTTTACAAGACCTGAGCAAGGCTGTCAATGAGAGGACATTTGGGAGGTCATTAATTTGTCAAGTTGCCATATGTTTGAAGCATCTTTACAGCACATACCACACAAATTATAGCCTCATCTTAGGTTAATATTATTTTTTCTTCATGCAGGAGTTTGGGACACAATGCAAATAGTAGTTGCCAGCCTTTTCAGGACTCAGAAGGACTGAAAAACTGTAGTTCAGAACCAAACAGATCTACCCTACCCCGCCTTTCCCCTTAAGACACACATGCTCCACGCTTTACTCAGAGCTGTTGTGAAACTTCTCTTCACTTAGAAAGCAAACACAGAGCTAAACGTGACTCTCAAAGCATCAGCCCATGGGCAGAGTCCAACCCAACAAAGTTTCAATTCAATGAGCCATTATTGGGATGAAGTCATAAGGAGGCCTTGCCAAAGAGCACGAAAAGGGACAGACCACTTTATCAAGCTCTGTCTAGGCAAGGCTTCCACATTAATGACACTTTTATTCTGGGCGCAGTTTGTCCCCATGTCGCTGCAGTTTATTCTCCAGAGTGGTTGCAACGTAATTAGCCTCTGCTTTCTCTTAGGTATAATGTAGGATTCTCCCCCCCCCTTCTGTACTTTTTGTTGCAGTGCCTTAGCATCTGACAAGGAATTTGGCATTCACGGCTTATTACAAATGACCTTTTGACTACAGTTTTCAGCCCACATTTCCCTGCACATCTGCCTGCAATGTGTGTGCTAGAATAGTGATTTGGTCATTTGTTTTAAGCTATCTTTTATGAGATTTTTATTCCACCCATTTTCAAAGGTGCTGAAGGTGGCATTTACCCTCAGTTGAGCAGAAGTGCCAAATTTCTTTGGCAGGATGGTTCAAATGACCAAGATATCCCAATGTAAGAGGCTTGACCTTGGAGTAGTTTCTGTCATATGTATGAATGTGGAATCCCTTTGAGAGAACTCCACAGTGTCAGAAAGAATGCTTTTCACAGTAATCAGCAGAAGAGATATGAGAGCCCTATATCAAACCATGCTTCTCACTCACTTGTCTTCTGTTGGCTGAAACTAAAACAACATGCACCAGGTCATGGGCAGATTAGGGAATTAAAATGAGCCAGGAGCTGGGTTGTCTAGTTTACTACTTAGTAGGGACTGGAGTTCTCCTGGAATTACAACTGATATCTGGACTTCCTTCGGGAGGAAATGGCAGCTTTGGAGGGTAGACTGTATGGCATCACCTTCCTGCTGAGTTCCCTATCCTCTCCGAACTCCACCAGCCCTACCCTCAAATCTCCAGGAATTTCTCAGGCTGGAGGTGGCAACCCTATCCAGGAATGAATCAGGCTGAGTGGTTCCTGCAAGCCAACACTAGAGGAATTAGGGTTGCCATCCTCCAGGTAGTGGCTGGAGATCTCCCGGAATTACAACTGGTCTCCAGGCCACAGAGATAAGTTCACCTGGAGAAAATGGCTGGTTTGGAAGGTGGACTCTATGGACTTATGCCATGCCAAGGTCCTTTCCCTCCCCAAACATCACTTTCTCCAGGTTTCTCCAGGTTTCACCCCCCCATATTTCCAGGAATTTCCCAACTTGGAGCTGGCAACCCTAACAGGAATCAATCAGTTCAGACCTGGCCTAGGGGCCAAGCATGGGTGTCGGCTCATCTATTTCCTCCTCCAGCACTGCTGCCAGCGGAAGGAGCTGAGACTCACAAACGCAACACTGAAATTGGTTCCTTTTTAGCAAGAGGTGGTTGAGGTTTATGTTAGCCCCCCCCCCCCGCCAGCAGCCCGTCTTCAGATATCCTCTGGCATCAGTTTGGCTGGCACTGCAACCATTCAGCTAAACCAGCAGTGGTGATTGCAGTAATTCCCCTAGGCTGATTTAGTAGTCCTTCCTGGAGACGCTGCTTTGGCACGGCCAATGCTAGTGGGAGTGACATCTGAAAACAGCCTCAATCAGGAATGTTTGCTTTCCTTTCACTAGAAACTAGTCCGTCTGTGCATGATTTCTTGTAAAGGGCCCTACTTTCCCAGTTAAGTTTCTTTTCTCACTCTGAATTAATTCTGCGCTTCCCTTGTAGCTGCTGTTATTTTATACGTTTATCTTGGAGTAGGCCAAAACACTGGCAACACTCTAGTGGTTGCTTCCACGTTGAGGTTTTTCTCCACTTTGCTTTCAAAGCATCCAAATGATATCCTCTAATTGCCCTCTTTCCAGGTTTTTCCTATTCTCGGGAGGCTGTTTCCTAAGCCTGCTTTTCTATGATCTTTTGGGAAAGTACATTGTTCAAGCACATCATTGTGCTGTCCGAATGGGGAATGGCACATTTTCGAAGGTCCTCCTGGTCACATCAGCATAAATTTCTTGCCGTTAGCTCCTTGCAATTGCTGTTTCCCTCACCATGCATCTGGAGGGGTTTTTTTTTTGAGGTCTTTTTGAAAAATCAGCAATTGCTATAGAGTTATATGTAAAGTGTGCAGAAAACTCCCATGTGGAAGATTTATTGCTAAAGTGTATGCATCTGTATTCGAACCGGCAACAAGAGCAATGTTGACAACCCTCATCATGTGGTAAGAGGGCCATGAAGCGGGACCATTGGTTACCCTTCTTTTTCAACAAAATGCTCTTGCTACAGTTAATCTGGGGGAAAAGATATTTTCAGATAGTAAGAGACAGGGAAGATATGGGTTAATATAGAGCTAAGGACAATACTGAAAGGGTTTCATATTTTAAATGTTCATCTGCAGTAGAAAAGCAAGATTGGTATCTGACAAAGGGAGCTTTTACTCTTGAAAGCTTATACCCTGAAAATCTTGTTGGTCTTTAAGGCACCACAGGACTCTAATCTTGCTAATCCTATTTTTAATGGCATCTTTTCTCTTTATGGATTATATTGTCTTTTCTGAGTTAAATTACAGTTTGCTCCATGTTAATCTACTACTTCCCCTGCTTATAGTCTTGGTTTTATGCTTTGTTTTTTTATGAATAAACTATTTGTGCTGTTTTAACGCTGTCCATTTATCCCTTGGTTATTCAGAAACTCTAGTACATAAGCCTCACCCCATTTGGATCTTCAACGGTAGTATTCAGGGCAATTGGTGGTGAGTTTGGCAAGCCAGTTTTAAAGGTGTGCATTGACCATATCCACTGCTGTTTCGGTTAACTGGCTATCTTTGTTCTATTCTTCTGTGGAGCAATACTGGGTCAGAGCTCCTTAGGAACAAGTAGCAAGAAGTACCTGGACAACCTGTTAGTTGCTGTTCTGCAACATATCTCCCAGGGCAGCATTGATGTCTGCATCATGCTCTCTAGTTCCAAAGACTGACAAGCTCTAGGTCACTAGCTAGTCAATACAAAGCAGTCGAACAGCACTGAGGCGTCAGTAGTCGTAGAGGGAAGCAGCCTCTCGGATCTGGGCATGGGGATCTCTGGCAGCTTTAAGAATCCCACCCCCCAGTGGTTTCCAAATCCTTCTGCCCTCCAGTGGATGAAGCATCTGTTTCAGGGTTAAGTTCTGGAAGCGTCCTGAGTATATAGTCAGTTTTTCATTGGCCAGAAACAGACCCTCCTCCATAGATCCAACTCCAGCTAAGAAGCTTCTTCCTGGAGAAGGAGTAGATCCCTGACAGCTGTTCTCCTGAGGGTTCATTGTGAAGACCAATTGCCCGCTTGGTCTGAATGTGGGATGCCTGAGTTCAGTCTGGTTCTAAATGTGTGAGAACATTCACAGTTTGAAGCAAGCCAGGATATATAAACAAATGTGTCACCCATCTAATACGTGAAGATACCACTCTATAGGCCCTGCCCTAGATAACCCAGGTGAGCCATCTCAGAAGCTAAGCAGGGTCGGCCTTGGTTAGTACTTGGATGGGAGACCTCCCAGGAAGACCAGGGTTGCAGAGGCAGGCAATGGCAAACCACCTCTGTTAGTCTTTTGCCATGAAAATCCCACCAAGGGTCACCATAAGTCTGCTATGACTTGAGGGCACTCTCCACCACCACACTACCCTATAGAGAACTGTCAGGAGTGGAGGATGGACCTGATAGTCTCTGGGCTACTACACACAATGCCCCAAGTCTCTACAGTTCCATTTTGAACCCAACTGAGGGCATTTCCTGTCTGAAGATGGCACTGTGACTCATCCTCCCGAATTACGCTTAATTACTGAGAAGAGCGCTTCCCCTCCCTGCCTAAAACCATCAAAGTCCTCATTCCACTGGTGCCTTCATAAGCAAGTGTACATGTCCTTTGAAATCCAAAGCTTTATCAAGCTATTCAAAAGCACCCTTCCCTATTTGAATCAGCAGACAGTAATTAGATCAAGATGTCAAAGTAAACATGTCTTAATTCTTGGAGGTATGCAATTGTGTAAGTAACAATGTCAAGGCTCCATTGTGCAAAACTGCATTGATGTTGTGCCTTAATGCCAAATGACTCATGCTGCTGAGTCCAGTATATTTTGTCTATGAGGTTGTGTAGTTGTTGTTTTGCAAAATACGCCCAGGGGCTGCAACAGAAGAAAAAAACCTGCCTTTGGGAGAAAGAGAGAGGGAGGTAGAGAGAGCTTCTTCTCCTTAACCTTCTGTAGAAAATTGTCCCCTTCCCTCTTCCCTCCCACACAGGGGTAAATACAGGTACTTCAGGAAAGAATGAAAGACCTTGGAAGGAGGGAAAAAAACCCCTAAATGCACGTCAACATCACATGTAGCTTGGTTTCATCTTTGCAAAACTGGAACTGTTTTCTGGATCATAGGAGCTGTACCTTCCCTAGCTTGTCTAGAGCACAAAGAAAAAAAATAACACGATTTCCTACATCATCTACTGGGATTTTGATCCCCAGTAAACCTTTCTCAGGTTCTGTGAAGTGTGCTTTAAAACCAGCCGCTGGGTCTGTGTATCCATACTATACCCTAAACAAACAGGCACACTGGAGGCGAGGGAGGGGGCTCTCTCTCTACTCTTTCTTGACATCAGTATTTTGCTACTCAGAAGGGAAGTGAGTCCATACAGCTTAGGTTGTGCCCTCCAACACTTACTGAAGAGAAATGTAGGCTTGTTTTACACCCTACAGAAAAGTAGCTCCATGTACTGGGGCTAAATAAAACAAGTCACTTTGGTGGGACTTGGGAGACTGCCAAGGAAGGCTGGGGTTGTTTGCAGAGGAAGCCAACAGCAGTCCATCTCTGCTCACCCATTCCTGGAACACATCTGTTAGCTAGCACATCCCACTTGCAGTAGACTGGTGAAGCAGCAGCATTAGAGAGGAGCTGATCTAGATTTTCCTGGCGGGCTTTTTTGACTGGGGAATGGGAGCTGCTAAGTCCACAAACTCCATACCCACAGTGGTTCACCTAGGGTTGCCCACCTCCAGGTGGTGGCTGGAGATCTCTCATAATTACAACCAATCTCCAGGCCACAGTTCCCCTGGAGAAAATGGCTGCTTCAGAGGGTGGACTCTGTGGCATTATATCCTGCCTCCCCAAACCCTGCCTTCTCCAGGCTTCATCCCCCAAATCTCCAGGAATTTCCCAACTTGGAGCTGGCAACTGTAGGTCCACCAGCAAATTTTCATATTCTTCCACATCCCTCTTTCAATCTTGGGTTCTTGGGGACAGTCTCCCCAAGTCTCCTGCTGATGTGGGGTTGTCTGCATTTGGTCTTTCATCCCTCTAAAGGTCCAGATATGTCCAGAATGGTTTGAGCTTGCAGGCTACAGAGGGAATGATTTGAAATGCTCTTACCTAGATCTCTTCAAGTTTGTTCAGCTCTCTAGCCATTACATCACGTTCGGAGAAGGGCTTGGGCTCAGGGCTGGAGCATCTGCTTTGCACGCTGGAAGTCCAGGGTTCAGACCCTGCGATCTCCAGTTAAAGGGAGATCCAGTAGATGGTGGTGTGAAAGACCTCGAGGGCCCGAACTGAAATGCTTTTAAAAACAAAAGACCACCATTTAATTTTGGGGAGGGGGCATGTGCTTTGAATGCAGAAGGTTCCAGGTTATGTTGACTAATGTCAGTCCTAGAATTGCTTATGTTCTGTTTCAGCATTTCTTCAACCCTGTATTGGATTCTTGCTAATGCTATGTCTTTGTTTGTTAAATTGCCCTTGATATTGACTGTACTACTCTCACACTGTTTAATCCACCTTGAGTCTCGGGGAGAAAGGAGGAGTATAAATGACATAAATAAAATAAATAATAAAATAAATAAAGCCCCAGCATCTCCAGGCAGAAGGATCAGGTGATGTGAAAGACCTCAAACTGAGACCCCGGAGAGCTGCCACCATGTGGGACAGACAATGCGGACCTTGACAGACCAGTGGCCTGACTTAGTGTATGGAATCTCTGGGTATTCTGTTTTACCCTACCAATCTTCCAAGAATTCAGGGTCTCACCATCCTCATTTTATCCTTCCATGATCTGGTGAATTAAATTAGACTGAGAGCCCAGTGTCATCTTGTGAGCTTCACGGGTGAGTAAGGATTGGAACACAGACCTCTTCAAGTTTAAGTTCAGATCTCTAGCCACTACATTGCATTTGGAGACAGACTGTGGCTCAATGATACATCACTGCACACAGGGTTCAAATTCCTGGTATCTCCAGTAGGTCATGTGAAAGACCCCAGAGAGCTGCTGCCATGTGCAGTAGACAGTAATGACCTTGATAGATCAATGGCCTTAGTATTAGGCAGCTTCTTGTATCCATCATGCAAATGCCTTCATTGGGCTTTGCAATAAATCTTATCTTACCAGTGTGAAACTGTCTTCTGTCAACACTTTCCCACAGCGCCTGCAAGCAACAATTGTATTTAATAACATCCTGGCATTCAGGGCTTTTTTTCAAGGAAAAGAGGTGGTGGAACTCAGTGGGTTGCCATTGGAGAAAATGGTCACATGGCTGGTGGCCCCGCCCCCAGATCTCCAGACAGTGGCGTGGAGGGCAATCTCAACTCCCCTCTGTCTGGAGATCTGGGGGCGGAGCCACCAGCCATGTGACCATTTTCAAGAGGTTCCGGAACTCCGTTCCACGGCATTCCTGCTGAAACCCCCCCCTGCTGGCATTGAATAATTAGCTGTTTCAATTTCTCTCTCTCTCTCTCTCTCTTTTGCAGCTTTATGTTTCTAAATTGTTTTACTTTATTTTAAAAGCTGATCTATAGAGTCATATTTTTGGTACAAAGAACAAAGTGCAAAAAGACAATCAAAAAGATGGCTCTGCCTCTACACGTGTGCTAATGTCTTGAGGAGCCGGTGTATAATTAGTGGATTGTCAACATCCCACACACAGCTGTGACAGCCATGCAGTTCATATCGCACAACAAGAAAAGCCGCTGCCGCTTCACTTATCAACATCCTGCAAATTCAAATAGTAATAGAAATCAGCGAAGCTGGAATGTAAAAGGCTACCTTCCCCTGCACAGAATCCTCCCACTTGCACCATCTGAGGCTCACTGGACCCATTTTTCCAGTTCCAGTGGGAGAGCCAGGTTAGTCTGTTGCCAGGCCAACCATAGAAAGCGGTCCGGCGAAGCAGTAGCCTCAGAGGTAGTGAATTTGAGGAGGAGGCAAGTTCTTTTGCCACTATCTCCACCTGCAGCCCACCTCCATCTGTCCTCCCCGGATCCAGAACAGACAACCCAACAGTTTGGGAAGCTTTATATGTCTGTGCCGTATTTCAAGATGCCCAAGGAACAACAAGCTGTAGTTGTTCCAACTTGGGGACGGGAAGAGATGGGCAGGGCAGGACAAGAAGTAGTAATGGCAGCATCTTCTTTTTTAATTTTTATTAAGGGTTTTATATAATAAAACAACCAAAAAAGGCAAAACATAAAGATACAATTACACAAAAACTAGCCGAATAAAGAAATCAGTAGCAGACAAACAACAATAACTATACAAGCAGAACAAAGAATATACATAAAAAGAAAAGAAAAACTATATAAACTAAAAGAAGGCTTCCAATTTTCACCGTAACAAATATTAGTATTTTCAAATTTTCTCTGAATTGTATTGTCGAAGGCTTTCACGGCCGGAGAACGATGGTTGTTGTGGGTTTTCCGGGCTGTATTGCCGTGGTCTTGGCATTGTAGTTCCTGATGTTTCGCCAGCAGCTGTGGCTGGCATCTTCAGAGGTGTAGCATCAAAAGACAGAGATCTCTCAGTTTCTAAACACTTGTAAGTGTTTAGAGAAGTGTCTGAGAGATCTCTGTCTTTTGGTGCTACACCTCTGAAGATGCCAGCCACAGCTGCTGGCGAAACGTCAGGAACTACAATGCCAAGACCACGGCAATACAGCCCGGAAAACCCACAACAACCATATTTCTCTGAATTAAAAATAAAAGCTTTCTTTTTTTCTAATGTCCAAATTCCTTAATCCATAAATCCACAAGTCATCGTATCATTATTATCTATTTCATGTAAAAAGTCAATAAGGAGTTTTCATTGGACAACAAACAAAATTATTCTCTCTTATCAGATCAGATCAGATCAGATTATTTATTTACAGTTAATAACCAGTACAGACTTATAAAAACATAAGTGAGTATCATACACAAAATACACCACTTTGTAAAAATAATTATATAAATATATAATTATATAAAAACTTGGCAATATAAATACAAAAGTGTGGGCTTTCAGGGTTAGAAATAAAAGCAGATGTTACTCCTTTGCACATTCCCTGCAGATTCTACAAGCTGCATTCTCTCTTATCAGTGAAGTAAGTTTTGCCATCATTGCTAATTCCAACACCTTTATCAGCCATTCATCCATTACAGGCAGTCTTGGACTCTTCCAATTTTGTGCATATATTATTCTTGCTGGTAATGGTAGCACCTTCCAGTTGAGCATATTCAGGCAGCACTTGTAAGTGTTTAGAGAACACCCTTCCCCAAACAGCCTCGTGGCACCTTAAAAATGAACAGGCTTACTGGAGCATTTCTTGTGATGCACTCCTTCATTTCACCAATTATGCCTGCCCTGAATAAGTCCTGAATAGAGATGGGCACGAACAGAAAAAAACCCGAACATGAGGTTCGTTGTTCGTTGTTCATTGCCATCCACAAACAGGGACTCACAAACACTTACAAGCATGACCTGTTCACGAACATGTTCGTGGTTGGATGTTCATGGGAGCCAGCAGGCTCTCCTCCAGCCATCATCCAAGTTTGGTCAAGATCCCTACCACACCACTCCCAGAAACCTTACCTGAGCAGGCAGCAGGAAAGGTACCAATAATAAATAATAGCTTGGCCCGGAGCCTGGCAACAGCCCTGGAACCTGAAGGGGTAGATCCCTATCCCACCACACACAAAGAAAATTCAAGCTCCAATGCACTCTCTCTATTAAAATGCCAACAGCAGCTGTCTCTCTCCCTCTCCACTGTCTGCAGATCAGAGCTGGGAGCCCCCCCCCCCGGTCTTTGCTCCCTTGTAACAAATTTGGAGCTCCACACTTGAAAGGAAGACCTGCCTATCAAACTAAATTGGGCTTAGATTGGGGTTTCCAGGAAACAGCAGAAGTTCAGACAGAGTTCAGACAATCCCTGCCTGAGTTGCCAAGGAAATTGAATGCAGGTGCCAGACTGTCTGGCTTGACAAACAGCAACAAACAAGGCTTGCAATGAGCACCTGTTTGTTAAGAATGGGGCCTCACAAACAGCTTGTTCACGAACAGGCTGTTCGTGGCTTTTTTTTGTTTGTATTGCTGTTCGTGCCCATCTCTAGTCCTGAGCTTAACACATACACTTCTAAGTTTTACAAAGTCATGTCATCAAAGGGAGCTCTGCCTCTCAAAAGCTCATACCTTGGAAATCTAGTTGGTCTTTATGGTGCTATTGGAGCCAGATCAAGCTCTTCTCTCTTTCGTAGTTCACAGCTTTCCAGTCCGCTGCTCACAATTTTCAGTTGGTGTATTTGTTTACAGTGCTTAAACATTTAGACTCTGCTTTTCTCTCAAACTGGGGACTCAAAGCCACTTATTTACAAAATATACAACACACATAGTTTAAATAGGGGTAGCTGCAAAACAGGCATTTAGGATTCTCTTCCAGCAAGTGAGGGGACATAAGGTATCTGAAGAAGTGAGCTGTGACTCACAAAAGCTCATACCCTACCAAAATGTTGTTGGTCTTACAGGTACTACTGGACTCTTGCTCTTTTCTAGAAGCCTTTCTGAACTAGCAGCAAAAAAAAAAAAGCCAGAGAGAAATCTAAGCTTTAAGATAAGACTTCAGCTTTCGTTCTGCCTGCTCAAGCCAAAGGCGCACTTCAGCAGTCTTGGTTCCTAATCCTCCTCAGGGAGACATCTCTTCTCCGTCCCCAAACACCATCTCCGCATCTTGGAGCTCCTGGAATCAACCAACTATCTGAGGGTGAAATAGAGATCTGAACTCCACCGCCTCCTGCCAAGGTTCTGAAGAACCCTCCCCTCATCCTCTTCACATCACCACATGGCATGTTCTTTGGTTCTTCAACAGTCAGTTTGCCCATGTTGTTCCTGGGGTCCCAGACCCCTAATCCATGGCAGCCTTACCCATCATATGTCTCTCCTTTGTGCAGTTCTGACTGGGGAGATCATTGTCTACATCTCTCAAGGCATTCACGACTGCCCTACCTTGCAAGAATGGGGGAGATACCTGAACCGACTTCGTGGGATGAATGATCTCAGCTACCATGAGAAGCAGGGAAATGGAGAAAAGCTGCACAAGATGAAACTGAAGCCCTATACAAGTACAAACTATGGACACTCGCACCTTGGAAGAGGAAGGCATGGGGTGCAAATGGGTCTTCAAACTTAAGCATGAACACGACTCAGTTCAAAGATGCAAAGCAAGACTAGTTGTGAAAGGAGTATTCCGGAGACCCTGCAGATCATCTAAACCTTGACAACCAGCTTCACGACAGGTTTCTTTGCTTGTTCTTTGTTTGTTTGCCTTATTTATAGTCCACATTTCTCACTGAGACTCAAGGAGGATTACACAGTGTGAGTCAATACAGTCAACGGCGGGGAGACATCCAATAAACAATGTAATAGATTTTGGATTGCAGAAATATGAAAAGAAGCAGGCATCTGATCAAGAGCTGAAGCAAAGCATAAACAATTAAACACGACATGTTATTTATCTCAATGGATTGTGTGTCAAGTCCCATCAGGTCACAGCCAACTTATGGTGATCCTGTAGGTTTTGAAGGCAAGAGGGGATTTGCCATTGCCTACCTCTGCAAAGCAGCCATTGTCTTCCTTCATGGTCTTCCATTAGGCTTCACAGGTACTGACTTATGGCAGGCAAATTCCCAGCTCTGTCCCCCAATCCTCATCTGATTGGTGGGAGGAGGCAGGTCAGTAAAACGTGGGGGATGTTCTGCCAGAGGGCAGGTGGTTCTTTTGTAGGATTTGGACGCACAGATGTTGAAGGAAAGAAAGTTTATTCCACAAAATACAAATACAATACAAGAAAGAGAAATCAGTGCTCAAAAAGTAATATACAGCATAAGAAGCCACAAATACACAAGAAAGAATAACAGGGAAAGAGAGGATATCACCAAATGCACTGCACAGCACTCTGTCAAGTTGCTGGGAACCCCGAACAGCAAAGAAAGAATTCCTTTGGCCCAGCTTTGCACGGCACTTCCTGCAGGAAAGTCCGTGCGGAGGTTCTGCTTGAGCTGTCTCTCTCTCAGATTTGTATACATAAAGCATCCACATGCCCACCTGGCCACATCACCCTCCCCAACAGAGGATGATTAAAGGGAGGGTGATTAATCGAAGGAAAGGGAGAGCGCCAAGGCCACGGAATGCTGTCAGTGTCAAGGTGTCTTGATTGTCTGAGGCCATCCAATATGACACAGTGCCTGGCACCCATTCCAGGTCTAATTGCCTGGACTTCCCATAATCAAGTGATCCCCACACTCCTGGGCCAGGTGCCTAATTTACACCCCTCCCTGCACCGTGCCTGGGACAAGGCAGATTCACATGCAGTGCAAGGCACGTACTAGAAGGCACACATAGGCCAAAGATGGCTCTTTAGGCAAGATGTGCGGACTTACGGCACCACTATCTCCTCTTCCATGATTTCCACTACAGGGGACACGCAACCCTTGTCTCTGCACAACGGCATCACTTCCGGCACAACACAGAAGTGATGGCATCATGCTGGAGCCGGTTTTTCAGAACCCGGCTGAAAACAGAGTTTTTGACCATTTTTTCTCCTCTTTAAATTTCTCACGGGCAGAGGGACTGGAGAAAAGGGTTTACACATTGTGAGCAGGCAAATGGAAAGCCCATTTTCATCTTGCACCCATAGTCTTTTAAAAATGATGTTTATCGAGAATTGCTATCCTTACTGTGTTCACCTTAGGCTTGGGGATATTCAAACAATGTCATGGCTTAAGGCATATTTTTCCATTTATGGGGCTTAAGTCACTTCCTGCAGAAGCCTGTCTAGACAGAGGTTTAATGAAAATCCTATATTGTATGTTTGATTTCTTTTCAGCCACCTATTCCACATTAACAGCAGGCACAAATGGCACAAAAACAGCATAAAAGAAGCTTAAGAAGCTGCTCCTTAGGGTTTGGTATGAAAAGCAGCCTTAGGGACTGCTTGAGGTGTAATGGCTGGAGTGTTGCTCTGGGTTTTACAGGGCTCTGGGTTCAAATCCCACTCACGAAGTGGCCGTGAGCCAGTTATTTTTAGGGTTGCCAGTACATGGTTGGCAACCAGTGGGAGACTTACATGGGCGGCGGGATCTCACCAGAGGTGTAATGACATCACTGGCAATGTGCTAATGTCGCTTGCAGGTGCATGGGGAGTGACATCAGCACATCAGGGCCATTTCCACACGGCTTACCTTCTCTCGGAACAACCCGGAACATTGCGCAAAAAACACGGAAGATCGTGTTTTCTCACGTGAGATTTGCGAGACTTCGTGCGATGTCACGCAAATCTCGCGCAAGAAAACGTGATCTTCCGCGTTTTTTGCGCGATGTTCCGGGTCGTTCCGAGAGAAGGTAAGCTGTGTGGAAACAGCCCAGGATGCAGCCCGAGGCCCCCCCATTTCCCTGCCATTTTCTTCCCACCATCCAGCTAAACAGCAGTGGGAAGTGCCTGCTGGCAGCGGGGAATCCCACACCACTAGAAGGAACATGGCATCCCTTGTCATTCTCTCTCAGCCTTCACAAGGTTGTTATGATGACGAAATGGAGGAGGAGAGAACCATTTGCGCCCACCTGAGCTGCTCATTGGAGGAAAGGCGGGATAGAAAAGAGTCCGTGAACTGCTGGACGAGAGCCGTTTTGAAGCCATGTTCTGGGGTATGCTGGGAACCCTCAGGCACTGATTAGGGGATTATACCTCAATAAAAGCAGCCGAGCTTCCCTGAGGCACATTTTACTTCCCATGATATGCAATATATGCATGTGTATTCTAAGGCAAACCCTCGGGGCCAGACTTCATGCTGAAGTTCCCTGTCTGGAACTCCAGGTGTGTTATTTGGCTTTAAGAACAGCCCTGGTGCTGGGAAGGCTTCTAAAAAACTCTTCCCCTCTGTGTCGTCTTTCCAATCAACATCAGCCCTGAACTGTTATAAGACCTAGTAGGAAAAAAGACAGGAATAATATGAGAACGTGTCTCCCCCCGCCTTGCTGGGGCTTAAAGCTACTGGGAGATTTTTCTACTCAGGGAAATGTGCCACAGCTCTGACCCAGGACTGTGCCTTTCACTATAATTTTTAGGATCAGCTTGCATGCCTGTAGTTCTAATAACAAAGCTTAATTATTATTTGGCCTTCATTTCTTGGTCAATGGCAAAGGACAGCCAGCCAGCCTGTGCCCCAGAACCCTTTGCCACACCAAGCAGTTTCTCAGTAAGCGATGCCGAAATGATTCTGGAATTGGGGGAAAGTGAAACCCGCTTGACAAGATCATCTGTGGAGCCTCTTCTAACTTTTTTTTGCATTCTTTTACTGGCTTATTAAGTATGGATAAAGTTCATGCACAACTGCCAGGATCCAGATCCAATCATCTTCAATGATTGACTAGTGCAGTTTTTTCCCTCCAAGCTTAAGTTCGTCCGTGCGCATCCCAGATACACTTAGGAGAATAAAAACGAAATTCAGGGTTGAGTGAAAGCACAGCATTCCACCCCAATCTCTGTGGCACTGCTACATATTCTCTATAGAGAGTGAGAGTATATTGACTAAAATATCCAGTTCCAAAGCTCCTTCTCATGGGCTGAGATAGGCACCCGTGGGGCTCACGAGATTTCCCTCTGAACGTGGTAAATGATTGAAAACGGACACAACAGCAAATCTATCACAGGGTTAGGTGGATTCCCATGGGAGGATATACTCCATTCATCAGAATTCACAAGCGAGTCATGTCCCAATTGACAACGAGCCAAGCTACAAGTGACGAATGACACTTGAACGGCAAGTGAACAGACTCACGTCGTGTATTCCTCCCTGTTCACTTATGTTCCACTTGTGCTCCACTTGCACTCCACTTAATAATGCTAGTGCAGCACAAGTGAACAGGGAGGAATACACGTGAGTCTGTTCACTTGCCGTTCAAGTGTCATTCGTCACTTGCAGCTTGGCTCGATCTTTCCTTTTTCCTTTCCCCCTCCTCCTTTTTTGGTCTCCTGGTTCAAGTTTCTTTTTGTTAAGCAAATAGCAGAAAAAGGAAAACAGAACAGAGAGAGAGGAAGTGGAGGAGGGCAAAGTGATGGAACTGCAGAGAGAGAAAGAAAAACATGAACATATACTGATAAGTTCCAGAGAGGTAACTGTGTTAGAGCCAAACTAGATGTGACGGCATCCGTGTAGCGGTCAGGAAGCTGGTGCCATTTTACAGGTATTTTAAAATGCTGTGGGGGCTCAGTCCTGATTGGGCCCATAATGTAGTGCTCTTGTGTCCTCCACCTGCATGACTTTTCAAATGCCAAGACAGCCACTGAGGTGGAGGGGAGCAAGAATTCTGCAGAAAGGGTCTGTTCAATATCTGGTCCTCATGGCATTTTAAAATTACTTTAAAAGGGGGGCAGGCTTCAGCATGGGTGCAGCTGCATAGAGCGCCGGTGTGCCTGAACTGCAGCTCCCAGATGTGGACAGGAACCACCCAGGTTTCAGCTCTTTGGAAGGAGGGGAGGTATACATCACCCTTGCTCCCTCTCTACCACACGCAGGCCTGCCCAGGCCTGCTCACGCCTCTGCTTCTTGCCTCCAGCCCTCGCCCCACTTGCATACTCTCCTAAACTCTCCACTCCTTCACCACTCTCCTCCTCTCTACCACCACTCCTACACAACCCACCATGACCTCTCTACTGAGCCTGCCTTTATAGGGCTTCTCCCAACCTCCCCCTCCCTCCCCATCTCTGCCCTATCCCTGATGCCCTCCAGCTGGGGATGCCCTCAGGTTTTCCCACTCTCTCGTCCCCGGCTCTCCCTGCTCTCCTCTTCTTTTCTGCAGGGTGGGGCTAGATGTAGCCCAGCTGGGGGTACCCTCTGGTGTTCCTCCTCTCATTCTTCCCTGTTCTCTTATCTTTTCTGGCAGGATGGGGCTGGCAGGGCCTTTCCAGGTGATGTGGCTTGGCTGCCTCCACCTCTGCTCATGAGGTGCTGCCCTAGCCTCCTGGGTTCTGGCTAGTTCCCCAGGGTGGATGTTGCTGCTGGTTCCCCCCAGGGTTTGGGCAGGGGCTTCTAGCCCGTCTGTCCTGGTATCGGTGTCCCATGTAGGCGTGCATGCTTCTTGCCCTTTGGGGCTTGGTTGGGCAGCACACGCCTGGCCGGCTTCCCTGGCTGACTCTCCCCCCCCCCACTCTGCTGCCTGGAGCTGAGTCGCCGCCTCTGGGCTCTCTGCCGTCAGTCTTCAGGTAAGGGGTCTGTGGCAAGTCTGGGGCGCTTGGGGTGTTTGTCCCCGGAAAACGGTCAACAGCATCCTTGTGGCAGCCAGGAGGATGCTGTCATGTCTCGTTTGGCCCTTAGTCTTTAATAGCAGAATACAGCAGGAGTCCTGCGGCACCTTAAAGTCCGACACAATTTATTCCAGCATAAGCTTTAATGAATCAGAACTCATGTCATCCGAGGCATTGGGAGTATTAATCCACCAGGCTGGCAAATACACAACAAAAACGTATAAGATCCAATCCAAAGAGTAATCAGTTCACTCATAATGTGTGTAAGACACTCCCAGCTGTTATTGTAGAGACAAAATGTAAAATCTAGTGCGGGATGAAATGAGATAAGCAAATACAATAGGAAATAGCTGACATAATTAACATCTGTAAGGGGTGGGATAACATATCTGCTCATCTGGTTTCATCCTGCACTAGGTATTATATTTTGCCTATCTAGTAACAGTAGGGAGAGTCTCACGCCCATTGTGAATAAACTGATTAGTTTCGGGACTGGATCTTGTTGCACTGGATCTCTGGATCTTTGAATCTCCAAAGACTGGATCTTTGAAAAACTCCCCACCCCCCACCCCAATTTTGTGGTGTTTATACATTAGCCTGATGTTTTTATACTCCCATGCATCTGAGGAAGTGAGCTCTGACTCACAAAGAATTTTGCTAGTCATTAAAGCACCGCTGAACTCCTGTTTTAATATACCAGATTGGTTGTGGGGGGATATCTAGAATGGTTTCCATGATTCACGTTTATTTATTTTTAAAACCTTTTGCTTACAAAATTGCACAAAGCGTTGTACAAACTGGGCTAAAGCTGTATGGGGCTACAAAATTCGGAAACAGTTGCTTCGGTCAGATTCTCTGATCTGCATCAAAATTCATTATACCCTGACAGATGTGTATCCATTTATTTTTCTGAGAACATCAAAGGAAGATGATTTGGCTTTGGGAGACCGTGTTAGAGAATGGAGAAGTGGAGGGGGAGGAATGCTTAACCCTTTCGCAGCTGCAACTAACCTGCCTTCCTCGCCACTGTGGTTTTCCCTTCTATGACTTTCAAAGTGTATGCTTGCAAAGGCACACCTGTTTGAAAACTTGCAAAAGAAAAAAAACACCAAGGGGAATAGAAGGAGAGGGAATGGTAAAGCATCCATCCACTTCTGTTGCTTAGTCTCAAATAGCTTTTGGGGTTTTTTTTAAAGAAAAGGTCCTTGGTCTACCATTTAGTCAGTTAACATTTAACATGCAGTTGGGTCTGTAAAATTCTAATATTTAATCTAAATATACCACTTAGCAGTTTGAAATAATTGCTTCTGGCCTTATTCTCAGTGAAATGTCTCTGTCCTTCTTGTTCCTGAAATCCTGTCTAAGATCCGGAAGTAGTAAATATATGTTCTTTCCATAAACCAGGCGTTCAGTATTTCCGAAAGTGTTCAACTTGCGATCAGCTTTTGATCTCACATGCTTAATGCTGGAGAGGGGCCCCTCTATCTCATCCTGGCTATATTTAGCACATGTAGTAGAGAATTTGTTCATTAGTCATGAACATTAGAGGTTGCGTGCACACACCTGTGACTCTGGTTTCCATGCACTCTGTCAGGCCCTTGAGTCCCCAACCTCAAACTCCCTGTGAAAATTCCTCTGAGTTTTGAAGTGTTTTGTACTTCAGCAGGGGAACATCTGCTGAAGCAAAAATGAACAAACAAAGTATCTTCCCAGGTGTGCATGCGGCTACAGTAAGTGGAGTCTGGGGGCATCTTGGCTTTTTATTAGCAGGAGTGGATCTTAACAGCCTTCCAAATTCTGTGCTAAGAAACCAAATTCTGTGTCAAGAACATTCAAATGCTGTCTCATGAACAAATTATATTTATAGATATGTGTTTTTTTTGCCTAAAACTTGCTAAATGTTTGCATATAAACCTTATTTTATATGCAATTTTAATTGTTGCAAATCTGGCAGTCAGGGCTGCTATAAAAGAGAAGGCATATAAGATTGTGAGACTATATAAAGGAAAAACAGCACAGGCAGAGAAGGAAACTGAGTCATGCAGGGTACAGATGCTTCCCTGTTTTAACTGTGGAGCCTTCTGCGTCTGTGTGTATTCCGAGTGGCTTTATCTCTACAAAGCTAGAAATGTGCAATTTTTAAAAGGAAAAGTAGAGAGTCACGGGAATTTGCAGAAGGCATCAGATTTTATGCAAAGTTCCACACATTCAGATATCCCCACTGCTTTTAAATTCTGTGCTGAGTTCAGGAAAGTAAGATAATGGGTGGGATCCAAACTAAATGTTCTGTTAAAGGAATGAGGTGTAATTTCTGCCAATTTCCCCTTCCTGTTATAAGCCCCTGATCTGCCCCTCCTGCTGTTCTGGAGGGTCCCTTCTCCCCCAGGAACAGCATTTCAGGGAGATCAATTAGGAAGTGGGGAAGCTGAAAAGTTCTGTTCTGCTGATGGCAATGCCTTCTGTAAGCGATCCAACCCATCGGATTTAACATGAAGCCACCATGCAAAATGGCTACCACATGTTTATCACAGTAACCCTGCCATCTTATCATGGCCGTTTCCACACTACTCACCTTCATCTGAAACGGGGCGCAATGTCGCGAAAAAACCATGGAAGATAGCATCTTCTCGCACGAGTTTTGCGTGACGTCGTGCAAAACTCGCGTGAGAAGATGCTATCTTCCATGGTTTTTCATGACGTTGCGCCCCGTTCCGGATGAAGGTGAGTAGTGTGGAAACGGCCCATGTTTCCAAGCCAGAAACACCCAGCTGTATAGGGAAAGGAGTGAACACTGCCATGATGTCCGTACCTTGGTAATTTGTCCCTAATTGGTGTTGGTAAAATTAAAAGCACAATTGCTGTTTTTGCCAGCTATGCATTCCTCATGTAATATGCTTCTCCATCAAATGTGGGGGGGGGGAGTGGATATTTTAGAAAAGACAATGTGGCTTCAGTTGTATCTGTAGATCCAGAGGAGTTAGCCATGTTAGTCTGTAGTAGCAAAATCAAAAAGAGTCCAGTAGCACCTTTAAGACTAACCAATTTTATTGTAGCATAAGCTTTCGAGAATCAAGTTCTCTTCCTCAGATGCATGGTACAGAAACTGGTCAAATATAGAAGAGGAGGGGGGAGGAGGGGAGGAGAGAGAAGATGCAGTTAGGGGGGGAGAGGGAGGGTACAACCAAAACATTCCTTTGCTAGTAAATGTAAACATCTCCTTTTGGTGTGGGGGTCAGTTGGCTTGGGTGAGGCTTCAAAGGAGTTTGCTGTGTTAGTTTGCAGCAGTAAAACAGCTAGACCATCCAATTCCTATGTAGTATAAGCCTTCGATAACCACAGCTCTCCCCGTCAGATGCATCTGACAAAGAGAACTGTGGTCCCCGAAAGCCCACGCCAGGCACCACTGGGCTCCCCCAGACCCCGCCTCTGTAAAGGAAATCTGTTACCTGCGATAATGTGATAACCATTCATAGTCCCTATTCAGTCCCAGCTTGACAGAGTCAAATTTTCATATGAATTCCAATTCAGCAGCCTCCCGTTGGATTTTGTTTTTGAAAGGTTTCTGTTGAACTACAGCGACCTTTAAGTCTTTGATGGAATGTCCTGGTATCTGTGTATCTGTGTGCTTAAAACCTTTTACTAGCTCAGTTGTTCTCTTTTTCTGTATCTCAAAACGTGCTGACCCAAATGGCACCTGTTACTCCAGCTGCAGCCTTCACTATTTATAAATAGTTTCCCTATCAAGGATCTAACTACTCTGTAAACAACGGACCGTGGTTACGTTTTCCACACCAGTAAGATAAATACTAACTGTTGCCCAGCTGTTCCAATGGCACAGTGTACTGGAAAGGTAAGAAGGACAATCTGGCAGCCCTCCGGTCTGTTGCCATCAACTTCATTGAACAGAAACCTACAAGCACCAATGAAACCAGTGGGATGGATTTCTAAGTCAGCATATTTAGGAATGGGCTCTGCACGACAGGTTTTCTCTTCGGGTCTAGCTAGTCTGGTTCATATAGAACTTCTTCCCTTTGCACTTGACACGTGCTGCTTATTGCAAAACACTCTGGAAGGAGTTATGTCTGTTCCAGCTCACAGAAGAAATGTGCTAGGGAGTCAAGGGCTTCTGCAGCTCCTAATAGCATCTGTGCCACCATGTGTTTTCCAGACTAGGAGCAACCAAAATGGTCAGGGGGCTAAAGCAACTGCTCTTCCAGGATCGCTTAAAATGCTTAGGGCTGTTTAGCTTAGAAAAAAGGGGAGTAAGAGGAGACATGATGGAGGTCAAAAAGATAAGCATGGTATGGTATGGAGAAAATGGACAGGGAGAAAAACCTCTATCATAATACATAAACCAGTGGTCATGCACTGAAGCTGAAGGATGGAAGAATCAGGACAGGCAAAATGAAGGACTTCTTTAACTAGTGCATAGTTAAATTGTGGAACTCACTGCCACAGGATGTGGTGATGGCTGCCAACTTAAAAGTAGCGACATTATTTGGATCCAGACTTCCAGAATTCCACATATATTTGGTATTCCTGATATCTTGGTCCAAAAATGCCAGTATAGTACTGGGATCCATTTTCTATTTGGGAATCTGAATATATTTGGCTCCATTATACCTTATTGGAAAACCTATCTGGGCAGATGGGGATGTTTTTTGTGCAAACTCCACCAAAATTGCTAGGAACCTAGTCTTTCCTTCCCATATTAGACCAACAGGTCTAATTCTATGGGACTCTGAACAAAATGCCCCTAGCCACTCTCTATTGTTTCCTATGGGGGAGATAATTCCAAGGCTGTCCTGGGCAAAGAAACTTTAACCAAACACACTGGGGCAACCAGTGGACAAAAGCCAGTCCCAACGCAAGCTGAACCAAGTCCAACAGAACCAACACCAAACCAGAGTATCCCAGTCAGATAATCTCAGCAGAACCAAAGTAAAGCACGGGACACTGTTTCAAGCCCAGCAGAACAGCACATTCTCCTGAAATCTCACTCTAAAATAGGGTCTGCTCTGAGCCAGGCCTGTTTTTCTGTTCTTGGCAAGGATTTGCAAAAGGCTGTCCTATCAAAGAACTGGCCAGACCACTAAAGCATCTCCAATGCCACATCCCATTGGTCAATCACTCACTCCCCTTTCCTCCTGCCTCACTCCCCCCATCCTCCTGCTGTCTGTAGGGGAAAAGCCCCAGGGAAAAAAAAGAAGAAGGGAGAAGCCAGCCAGCTTTAAAATGGCGGAGGCTGCAATTCCTGGATAAACCTAAATAATGTGAGTATTTTCAGAAATCCAGTATTCAGTATTCCCAAATATATACAGAATTATTTGGGTCTACCGAATATATCCAGATAATGCCAGTAAAGTATTATTCGGGTATATATTTGGCTCAGGAATACCAAATTGCACACCTTTACTTGGAAGGCTTTAAAAGGGGAGTGGGCAAAGTGGTGGAGGACAGGGGTATCAATGACTACTAGTATGAAGGCTCTAGTCCTGATGGATATCTACTCCCTCCAATACTAAAGGCAGTAAGTCTCTTTCTATCAGTTGCTGGGGAGGACAGGCAGGAGGATGCTGTTGCAGTCATCCTTCTTGTGGGCTTCCTAGAGGCAGCTGGTTGGCCACAGTGGGAACAGAGTGCTGGGCTTTGGTCTGATCCGGCATGGCTGTTCTTATGAGATGTCAGATGTCTTCTTCACACTTTACATCTCTCAGCAGCACAAAACGCCACGAACAAGAATGCTGCATGAAGCGCAAGCCAGCCTCAGGGCAAGGTGGACTTTGGACCTAATTCCATCATGCAGTTCTTTATAGCACAAGGAAGTTGTTGATAGGCGAATTAATGGAGGAGAACATGACATGTATGGTCCCAATCTAGCAAATGTTAATTGTGACTGTTTTAAAGAGTTGGCATAAAGCCAACTGGATTTATGAAGGCAGGCTACACCAATGAAGGATCAGTAGTTCTTACATGACCCAGATGATGTCGCATCAGAGAATGAGCTCCCATCGGCTGTAGCTGTTCCATTCAAGGGGCTTCTTGAAAGGAGAAAGGGGTGGGCTTGGTGAGGAGGGGGAACTAGCAGTAGAACAACTTTTCTTTGGCCATCATTGACCATGACATTACAAAGCTTCACCCAATTTCTGCAACATTCTCCTCCAGAACAGCAGGAGGCTGTGATGGTAGAAAAGGTTAGCAAGTAAGGCTGCAGGTACAATGTGGGGTGGCAGCCAAGGGCCTCTGATCTTATGATCTGCCTGAGACTGTGAAGAAATTATGGAGAATGGATTACTTAGGGGCCCCCTACCCCTTCCTTTTCTGACAGTTCCCTTACAATCAGGAGGGAACATAATTTACATTTTTTACAGTATTCGGTATGCCCATATATATATGGAATTATTTGGGTCTACCGAATATATCCAAATAATGCCAGTAAAGTATTATTCGAGTATATATTCAGCTTGGGAATACCAAATTGCACACCTTTACTTGGAAGGCTTTAAAAGGGGAGTGGGTAAAGTGACGGAGGACAGGGGTACCAGCACTGCATATGGTATTTTCCTGCGTCCCTCTGTAGCCCGTTCCAACCATTCCTGAGGTTGTAGGATCCATGCAGAGGAATAGCTGGGAGAATCAGTGGGCTGCAGTGAGGAGAGTCAAGGGGATGAAATTGACCCTTTCCCTCCACAGAACGGAGCTTGCTGAAGGTGGAGGAGGCTCACCTTTTTGTTCTTTCTCACTCCAGCATCCCAGCCCGGGAAGTTAGACCAATTCATGGGTCATGGAAATGATCCTTTGGAGGGAGAGACTGTAAAGGTTTGCAGAAGAAAGGGGATATTCTCTCTCTTCTGCAGCAGCAGATGGGAGATACAACTTCAGCCTCTTTGTTTGTGCTACTTTGTACTGGGCTGTACCAGCTTACTTTTGCAGAATATTAGTACTACTTTTAGAAGTCTATGAGGTGGGCATGAGTTGGCCACGATCCATTCACGACCACCTGTAACTTTCCACTAAAATTCAAATTCTAGAATACTCCCCGCGTTACTTTGGGGAGTTAAAACATCCCGAAGCAACCAGATCTGACTTCCGTTAGAGACCATACCAAACCGGATTGCGCCTTACCTAGTCGCACAGCTTTTTTGCTTTTCAAAACCTGACAATGCAACTCTTATGTAAGCTTAACGTTAATCTGAAACTGACACTCACAGAAAGATTAAGAATTAAGCTGATATTTGAAACCCGGCCCAAAGTGGGCAGTTGCTAACTCTCAAATATTTTTTAAAAACCTGAGTCCTGGGCAGGTCCTGAAGGCAGAGAATTAGGAGGTAGAAGCCAAAGCAGGTGGAGCTAGAGGCAGAACTTAGAGGGTTGGGGAGGGGGGTCAGGGTGGTGTGATGTTTTCAGTAAGGCAAGAGGAACGCCCAGAACTTTGAGGCAGAAGAACTCTTGCTTGGCATGCATAAAGTCCCAGTCCAGATTCTAGCATCTCCAGTTAGGAAATTTCAAGTACATACTAGCCAGGCATAATATTCTAAAAACGATCAATTAACATTAATCATAGGAAGGTCTGGCATTTAAAATGATCTGTTCTAGAAATGCTATAAAGCTTTGATAAGTCTTTCCTGTGTAATTTTTTTATCCGTTTGGGACGTAAGCATACCTGTCACTCATAAAAACAATGGATCTGACTGCTATTAAATATTATAACCCGACACTTACAAGGCATCCTGATAATGGGCCACTCCTTATGCTAATTGGTGCTTGTCCGAATGGACTGAATACCAGGATCAGCGCAGGGACTGTAGCATTACAGGGTATCACTGAGTGACCTTTTTCTACTACAAAGCTACAGTATTAATGTCTTCTTGATGTGCCAATGAATACATGTGTTAGGAATTGGGTTGCCAGCCTCCAGGTCAAACCTGGAGTTCTCCCAGAATTACAACTGATTTTAAGACTATAGAGATCAGTTTCCCTGGAGGAAATGGCAGCTGTGTAGAGTGGACTCTACGGCACCACACCCCTGCTGATCTCTCTCCTCTCCCAAGGATCCACCCCAAATCTCCAAGAATTTCCCAAGTGGGAGCTGGCAACCCTAGGAAAGACCTCTGCAGGATATATCATGGAAAGCTGTTGCCACTCAAGGGCAGACGATCTGATTCTAGCTCCCCTTCACTGGCAGTTTTCAAGAAGAGGCTGGATGAATATTCGTCAGGGATGCTTTAGGTTCATCCTACATTGGGCACGGGGTTGGACTAGAAGGTCTGTATGGCCCCTTCCAACTCTGTGATTCTGTGATTCCTTAGAAGACTACTTCCTTTGTTTAGCTGGATTTTTTATTCGTTCAGAGGTAGAATCCAGGAGTTTTTTCCAAGTCTGGGAACAAAGCCCAACAGAGACCTCGGAGACAGATCTCAGCACAAAATCTGTCTACTTGCATACTCTTTTTTTAAAAAAAAAAGTTTGTGTGTGTGCGTGTGTTGGGTGGAGGGGGAGGCATCAGCCTTTGCCCTTGATTTTTTGGCTAGTGTCCTGAAAACATAAAACCTGAGTTGGCTGTGTTTGTTCAGTTAGCAGCCTCACAGAAGGCAAGCTTTTAAGGGGTGATAAACTTTTGCATTATCACTTAGAAGATTATGGTTAACCTCTTGTTAATATCTCCTGCACTTTCCATTAAAATTTATTGAACTGTGCAGGGAATAAAAGAGGCCTGTTTTCCTCCTAGAAATAGACTGTGGGAGATAGTTGATCATTTCAGCTGTATAGTAGTTCTTGGGGCATTCAGCCGGTGGGAATCTCCCCAAAGAAATGGAATGGCCAGCACTGGTTGCTGCGTGGCCAATGTGCACATGGGTAGCGGCACAACAGAAATACAGCCACCTACTTTCTTGTATCTTTTAGTGCCTCTGCCAAAATGTACTTCTCTGTTGGTCCAATGGGACATTTGTTCTGGGTGCCATCTCAGCACCCCCTCCATTGCTCGAACAGAAGCATTGGGGTCACCCTGGAACTGGCTACTTTTCATCTTTTCCCCCGACTCCCACCACAAATACCAGTTGCCAGAGGGAAGAGGAGGCACGGCGAGTGAAACAGACATCAAGAACCATTTAGCTCTTCAGTTACTGATGTCTCTCGATGCTGGGAAATCTACGATCTTTGTCAGGTCTAATTTGACCACCCGTATTATCCGCACGCCAAGTTCTAAAAGCAAGGTGACCATAACGAGAGTCGAGCCTCAAGTATGCAAAAGATCCTGAAAATGAGGGCTGTTGTCTCTCCGGGATACATTGCCACCAAGCTCTTGCTGAGCGGCAGGGCTTTTTTTCAGGGGGAACGTGGGGGAACGGAGTTCTGGCACCTCTTGAAAATGGTCACCTGGCTGGTGGCCCCGCCCCCTGATCTCCAGACAGAGGGGAGTTGAGATTGCTCTCTGCGTCACTTGGTGGCGCGGAGGGCAATCTCAACTCCCCTCTGTCTGGAGATCAGGGGGCGGGGCCACCAGCCAGGTGACCATTTTCTCTGAGGGCAACCCACTGAGTTCCACCACCTCTTTTCCCAGAAAAAAAGCCCTGCTGGGTGGCATTGTAACCAATCCACCAAGCACTGGGCAAGGGAGGGGACTGCAGCTAAGCAAGCCACACCTGCAGATAACCGTTCTTGCAGAATGATGACAGATAGAATAGATCGTGAAATCTTCCAGATCCGGCAGTATGGTCAGACACATAAAAATTTTCATACACATATGGAAATCAAGGACCCTCTCAAGAGCTTTTGCACCTATGTATGCAAATAAATAAATATATACCAAATCAGAATTGCTCGGAGACTAATCGTTTTGGTGCCAGCTGTCTTTGGGAGGACAGGGCCGTTTCCACACGTCTTATCTGCCTGCGAAACATCGTACGAAAGACCCAGAAGACATCGTCTTCTCATGCAAAATCGCACCAGGAAGGCACGATTTTGTGCAAAACTCCCGAATAACAGTGTCTTCCTGGTGTGATTTCGCGCAAGAAGACGCTGTCTTCCAGGTCTTTCTCGCAATGTTCCACAGGCAGGTAAGACGTGTGGAAACGGCCAAGGTTGGTACCAGTACCTGATATGGTGGGGAATCTGAACCAAAAGCCTTGTGTATGTGGGTTGGCTGGAGGAAAGTAGAGTTTTCTTCACGGCTTTTTTTCAGCAGGAACGCGGGGGAACGGAGTTCCAGAACCTCTTGAAAATGGTCACATGGCTGGTGGCCCCACCCCCTGATCTCCAGACAGAGGGGAGTTTAGTCTAAACTCCCCTCTGTCTGGAGATCAGGGGGCGGGGCCACCAGCCATGTGACCATTTTCTCCGAGGGCAACCCACTGAGTTCCACCACCTCTTTTCCCAGAAAAAAAGCCCTGGTTTTCTTTATCTGAGCAGGGTCACAGAAAGGTACCCTGAGGTTCAAAGTAAAACCTAGGCTTGTGTGTGTGTGTGTGGGGGGGGGTTCTCCTCCTGTACTTTCCCAAATACTATCAGCAGGTCTCACTATGTATTTAAGCACATGGAATACTAAATGAAATACTAAATGTATTATATAGTTTATTTCATAGCAGTTAATGACAATAGATTTAGTAATAATCATGAACACTCAGTTATATGCCTCTTTGATTCCATAAGCTACTACTCTGAAGGTCAAGGGTGAAAGGTCTGATGGGCACAGCCTTCTTTGCCCATTAACTTTAGAAAATATGTACCAGTTTGTTAGAGGCCCTCCATCTTGTGACTGGAACAATTTGCTCCCTTTACACACACCCAACCCCACCCCAGTCACCGAGTGTTGTTGTTGTTGTACCAAGGAGAACTCTGGCCCAATTTCTTTTCCTCCCACAACAGAACAGTGCCCACAGCACCGGTGGAGGAGTATTGGTAATGTGGCATCTTTTGCTTGCAGCTTCTCTAGTTGAACTGAGGCTGCCTCGTTCTCACAAGTATGCTGAGCAACAGTATGGGAAAGGTGAAGGTGCTCTTTGAAAGATGGCAGAGAAGAGGGAACCCTACAGCCTTTTAAACTATATGAAAGATGAAGGACCACAGACATGCCCGGAGCCGTAGCTGCCTGAAGGGAGAAGCAAAATGTCTGAAGAATATGGGAGATCTCTTCCTCCAATCCAGTTTTTGTACAGGAGCTCAAGTGAAGAGTTACAGCATGTGGCTATGGTGGAAGGCCACCCATGCAGAAGGTCTGAGCAAAACCAGAGTATTTAAAATGCTCTGGGGTAAGGATTCCCAAGTGCTAAACAGCAGGATTTGGGGAACATGTCTGCCAGTTGTGTAAGATTGGGATTGCACTCTTGCTTGCTTCTCCTCTGTTTCATGTATTTAAGCCTGGGCAAAGCCAGAGGTGCAGCGTTTTTGTTGCAAGTCCAAGGGCATGCAACCGGTGACCCTAAGTGTCCGGGAGGATTAAATTGTTCCCTCACTGGTTTCTGAATATTTCCCTGCACAAAAGAATAAATGGACATAAATCTGATATGAAAAACTGCAATATTCAGAAACAGGCAGGGGGACATTGTAATCTTCCACATCATTCTGTCACTGATATAAAAGCTGCAATTCTTTTATAAAGGAACTTCAAAAGGAGAATCCCGCCTCTTCCAGATGTGAATTATGTTAGCTTCATGTCTGTAACTTCTTAGTGCATCTGCTCCTCTCATTTCATCCTGCGCAAGGTTTTACATTCGGTCTACTTGACAAGCGTTGGGAGCATTTCACATCCATTCTGGTGCACTGATTTGGATGGGATATTATTTTGAAGCCACTTCTCTTTGTAACATCCCCCCTTTCTGCTGCGTATATAAATTGGCCAAATGGATGTACGCTTCATGCATCTGATGAAGTGAGCTCGGGCTCCTGAAAGTCTGTGCTGGGACAAATTTTGTTAATCTTTAAAGTGCCACTGGACTCCTATTCTATTCAGCTAGACCCCGAGTGTGAACTGAAACAATCAAGGAATGGGTCCAAATCTCCCTACCCACATTCAGCTTTTTCCTTTGCATGAATCCTGGTTGCCCCGCTAGTGGAGATCACTTGCCATTTCCTTATTGCATTTATTTTGGGCAAGCAAGTGATTTACAAAACTGCCCAGAATCCCGTTGCCTGGTCTTTAACACTCCTACAGTACAGGCCAAAGACAGAGAGGCTTTGGCTTCCGCTCGGCCATGGAGTCCTCAGTAATGGAGCAAATTGTTTGCACTCCAGCCTCTGAGGTTTTTTCTGCTGTGTTCTTCTCTGTGTTATATTTAGCAATCAAGAGTCTTGAGCAAAAGCAAGACACTACTTGTCTGCTTGGAAAGCATTTCTGGACTTGCTAGATGCAAGCAAAGAGAGGGCTCCCCGCCAAATGCGCCCTCTCGATTTGCACGTAAACGTGTCGAGCAGATTATGATGTATGGAACGTACCCAGGCCTGAGCATCATTCTACAATTAGTATTCTGCTGCTGGTCCCCTCTGCGGCACCAGGTTCCTCCAGTTTCTCCAATGTAAACACCCCATAATTAGTCATAATCAAGCGTGCTGCCATCAGCATCCTCCATCAATCACCTTTGGGACAAATTCCTCCCTCAGGCTTCAGTTCGCCGGCTCTTTCCATCCCAATGAATGCATTTTTCATTGCATTGTGTTGATTCTTCTATGCCTTGAGAATTGGCCGGATTCCATTTTGTTTTCTGCTCTCCACTGGGCAACAAATCCTTAAGCCGTCATATTGGTACAAACCCCACTAGGGGAGACTGGGAAGCATGGACAGATTGGTCCATTAACACAGCCCAGAAGGATGCCAAACCAAGAGAACCCTGCAGGCCTGCTTGGCTCAGATCTGGCTGCTAATATGCTTCTTGGGAAACTCCTGCACTACCAGCTAGGGCTGCCAACTTCCAGGTAGGACCTGGAGTTGTCCTGGAACAATAACTGACCTCCACACTACAGAGATCAGTTCCCCTGGAGGAAATGGCAGCTTCAGCAGGTTGACTCTATGGTGTCCCATCCCCTCTGAGGTCCCTCTCCTCCCCAAACTCTGCCTTCCCCTGGCACTGCCAGGAATTTCCCAAGCTGGAGTTGGTAACCCTACTACCAGCAGCTGAGCGCAAGCTGAATAGCAGGAAGGGCTGCTCAGCTGAGATCTGGTTGGGGCAGTGGAGCAGGAGACGATGGGGTAGTTTGCATCCAGGGCTGGGGCAGCTGGATGAGTCCAAGCCAATTAGCTCTGGAATTGCTGCTAGGACCAGCGGGGTTTGGCTTGGCCTGCTCATGGCAGCTGACACTAACCCCCCTCTGAGAGAGCATCCATTGGGATTTTCTCAGTAAATTCATGGGCCAGCCTGTCCTTGCTCTAAAGGGCAGCAGGTGCTCTGACTCCTTTCACACCCTCCAACAGACACAGCACATTAAGTCCTTATTACATGGATCACATTTTTTGCAGAGACCTCAGTTTGTCTTCTTTCCGGTAGAAACCATTGCTGTTCCAGCCAGATCAGCCCAACCAACATTTTATAGCCCCTGTAGGGTTGCCAGCTCCAAGTTGGGAAATACCTGGAGATCTGAGAAGTGAAACCTGGAGAAACCTGGAGAAAGTGGGGTTTGGGGAGGGAAAGGACCTTGGCATGGCATAATTCCATAGAGTCCACCCCCCAAAGTAGCCATTTTCTCCAGGTGACCTGATCTCTGCAGCCTGGAGACCAGTTGTAATTCCGGGAGATCTCCAGCCACTACCTGGAGGCAGTGGCAACCCTAAGCCCCTGCCTGGCCAGGCGTGGAGTGGGGGAGGTCCATCCAAATTAGGGCTGCCAACTGCAAGTTGGGAAATTTCCTGGAGATTTGGAGCTTGTGGAGGAGGCGGCTCAAGGTTAAAGGGTTTGGCTGTCTTGAAGAGTTGTATGTAGACAGGTTTGCTGGGTTTTCCCAACAGGCGTTTCCAGCTCTTTGATTCAACTTCCAGGAGCAGGCTTGGGGCCTTGTAGAAAAACAACTCATGTAGTCATTGTACATGTGCCAGCATTGTGAACCAGAAGAAAACTCTTCGAAAAAAACAAGCAAGTGATTCCTGGACTCTCACCAAGAAAGCATGAGCCAATTCCAGATTTATCTGAGAAGAGCTGACCAATGCCTACACAGCTGGTTGGATTTGGGAAGCCTGAGCTGTAGTGATCAACTTGCTTTTGATGGCTGCAGATTGCTCTTCTGTCATCCCTCCTTAGTCTGCACCATAAAAAACTGATTTGTGCTTTTTCAAAGACAAGTCTCGACAGCACTTTCTCCTTCTAGGGAACGGATGTGGCCCAGGAAACCTGTAAACTTTTCAATACACTGGGAAGAATTGCTACTTCCTCTGGCCCCTGGGTTGTTAACCTGGCAAGTAATTACACCCAGTGGGTAATTAGGTCTTTTTTGGAGGGTAACAAGCTGATGCATGGTTCTAATACATTATTCATGTTAATCATTTTGTGTGCCGCCATTATTATTGCTGTAGTATCTTGGCCCTCTGGGCTTGCCATAGTAGGAGGTGCTGAAATTCTAGCTTCTAAGTAAGAGGATTTTCACTTTCCAGTTGAGTTCAGTTAGACTTTCGTTAGTGCCCAGTTAAGTACAAGGTTTCTCCTCTAATGTACCTTTGTGGTTATGTCATCAATAAGCATTATCTCTTTTAAGCATTTTTTTTTACACTGTGGATATGTTCATCGGACAAATTAGGAACGTCCTCTCCTGATCTCTACCTGGCAGTGTTGATAGGACTGTGCCCCTGACTGCCCGCCCGCCCGCTCGCCCCTCCATTAGGGTTGCCAGCTCCAAGTTGGGAAATTCCTGGAGATCCGAGGGGTGTAAAACCTGGATAAAGCTGGAGAAAGTGGGGTTTGGGGAGGGAAAGGACCTTGGCATGGCATAATTCCAGAGTCCACCACCAAAGGAGCCATTTTCTCCAGGTGAACTGATATCAGTGGCCTGGAGACCAGTTGTAATTCTGGGAGATCTCCAACCACTACCTGGAGGCTGCAACACACAGAGTGAAAAACACCCGGATATCTAACAAAACTAATATGTCTATTTCTCTTCAATTGGATAACCAAAGGGGCTTAAAAGCCAAGGAAATCTCAAGAAATTTTTTCTCACTTTTTTGTTTAATTTTGCAAAGTTAATTTTTCTTGTGCTTATATCAAGTTCTATCACTTTTCAATAGATATCTATGGGGTTAAATAGATATCTATAATAGATATCACGCTGCCTTCTATAGATATCACGCTGCCTTCTATAATAGATATCAAGCGGCCTTCTATAATTAATGGGTAGATGGCGCAATGTCCACACTTATAATTGCCCCTAGGCATATTGGTATCTGTTGTAGAGCGGACCATGTCAGAGTGTGAGACCATTTCTTTGGGGTTTCTGGTACGTCAAAAACTAACACACGGTGGATTCTCACAACCGGCAATGTCTGTTACAAGGTTCCAATGCTTGTTGACTATGTTCTGTAAGGATTTGGATAAAGGTGTAAAGTCCAAGGACCAAAATAGTCCCTCCCTCTTACTCTGAGATTTCGGCTGTAGCAGCTGATGTCTAGAGATACGATCAGCCCTAGACCTTGCCTTATGTATGATTCTGTCAGGGTAACTCCTGCTCTTAAATGCTGACTGCATAGTGTCACTACCACGTGTATAATCCTCTTGTAGTGAGGAATTCCTTTTAATTCTTAGGAACTGCCCAAACGGTATATTGTCCCTAAGGTGCACCGGGTGATGAGAATCATAAGTTAAATATGTGTTTCTATCCATGGATTTAGTATAAGGGCGTACCTTGAGAATCTTATCATCACCTTTGTATACAGTGATGTCCAGAAAATTTATCTCTTGTTCATTACTACACCAAGAGAACTGTATGTTCTCATCTTGGCTGTTGAGGCATTGACAAAATTCTTCTACCACACTCTTATCCTGGATTAAGAAAAAGAGGTCATCAATATACCTCTTGAACATTTGGATATGATTGAAGAAGGGATTGGTGAGGTTCATAATGTATTTGGCTTCCCATACAGTCATAAAAATATTAGCGATGCTAGGGGCAGCAGCACACCTCATAGCAACGCCTTTGACCTGTAAGAGGAAGGTGTTCATAAATCTGAAATAGTTCTTCTCAAGTATCAGGTCAAGGAGTTGTATTAATTAAGTAAAGTTCTTAAGTAAAGTAAATTAAGTAAAGTTCTTCCTATTTTAATTTCTGGGATAGTCATCTTAGATAAAACCGTATATGTGAATGAAGTAGAAAGACAATTCCATGATGAAAGCAATTATAGGAGAATCCCGTACGATCCCACGGCTGAGATTAAAAAGCTTATTAAAATAGTTCTCAATGAACATATTGGTATTTTGACATTGAAGAGAAATAGACATAGTAGTTTTGTTAGATATCCGGGTGTTTTTCACTCTGTGTGTTGCAATCTGTTGCGGATATCAGGCTTGTTATTTGACTACCTGGAGGCTGGCAACCCTACCCTCCCTCCCTCCCTCCTTCCCTCCAGCTAGATAGCTAGCTATCTCTGCTCATATGGCTATCGCCTTAAACAGAAATTAAAATAGGAAGAACTTTACTTAATTTCATTTCTCTAATATTTAATTATTGCCCCATATATATTTTGTCACAGAAAGAGTTTCATTTGTATCCGGTAGTAACCATGTCGCCTGCGCTTTCATATTAGTTGGTTCCTTACTTTTAAGTACTGTATCTATTGGCCACTTTTCTTCCTAATGGGATCCAAAGCTTTTTACAACAACCAAAATACAATACAACCAAATATAATTTAAACATACACAAAAAAGATGAACAAATTGCATCTTGGGGTAAGTCTGTAATCCAAGATCTCAGTTGTGCTCCAGTTGGGTGCCTTGACAGAGGTCACTCTTGTGGTGCACCATGGCTTGCGCATGTTCCATCTTTGAAAGGCGACTCTGTGATAGAGGATGATTATCTGTTCTCACATTTGCTGCACAGAAGAGGTTTCTAGGACATTTCTGTTTAGGAATGCTTTTGAGGGCAATTGAATGAAGCCTGGGGGGCTGAGTGGAGGGGGGGTGTCCTTGTTTTGCCTCCTTCAGTTTCTGTATTAACAATGTTCTACAGGTTTTGTGTGGTGTGGTTCATACCATCAGTTGTAAGCTGTCTTGCGACTCTGTTTGGTTTGAGGTTGTTGGTGGTGAGGTTTATGTATCTAAATAAACTACTCAAAAAGTCTGTGTCCACAGTGGGGTTTTCCTCATTGGAGACAGCTGGATGTCCCCACATATTTTGGAACCTTCCACACTATGTTGCGCTCTTTCTGAGCATGATTCAAGGGGTTTGTCAGGCTGACACCTTTGAGCTGCGGCAAATAGAAAATCTCATTTGTTCCAGCAAGGTGCAAGGTGGCTGCAAGCACCTTCGGGCATAGCTAATTACACGTATGGAGGTGCAGTTAAACATATTCCCCCACCCTCTGCAGCCTTTTCATGGACTTCTTTCAGTTCCTCGGTGATTTCTGGTATCCCTGTAACCACAGCTCATCTTGGAAGGAGAAAAGGAAGGTTGCAAGGTTTAAAGGACCTGCCATGACTGTTGGCATAAGGGAAGCAGGGGCAGCAGAGAGTGGCATAGGGACTGGCTGGGCACACACCAGTCCCTCTTGCCTCTATCCTGCTTGATCCTGCTGCCACTGAGGGCCAAGCTACAAGTGACGAATGACACTTGAACGGCAAGTGGATTGAGTGGAGGGCAAGTGAACAGGGAGAAATACACTTGCCGTTCAAGTGTCATTTGTCACTTGTAGCTTGGCCCTCAGGCAGCAGCTTTTCCAGCCCCCAATGGAAACAGCCATGGTTGCTTCCTTTGTGAAGTCCAGCTTTACTAGTGTTGAGTTCAGGCTGTGTTCTCAAAGCTGGCCACAAAGGTAAGTGCTCATTTGCCAATAATATCACTCAAAACTTACTTTCCATGATGCAACCCATCAGTGGACACTTCCCTGGTCTGAACATGGTGAGATGCATACATGGATTGCAAGGTCTTTTAAAAAAATAGAATGAAAGGTGAGACTATCACCCCAAAAATAGAGTTTCTTGTTGAGTTTGCAAGTGACATATTGTCAGTAATTCTGACCTAATCTTTTGGTGGAAAGCTGGTGGTGAGCCCCTGATTCTCTCTGGCAAAATCTTCATCCCATTTGCCATAACAGATCCCTGGAAGCTGTTTTTTCTTCGGCAGTTACCATTAAAACCCAGGCACCGAATAAATTGGTTCTTGTTCATAACCCACAAAGAGCTCTCACTGCCGCAAAGCCATGCATCTCCCAGCTTATCAAGTAAGAAGTGCTTTCAGTGACCACACTGATACTTCCATCTGTTTTCACATCTGATCACAAGAATGACTTGACTTCATTTACCAAAGCAAATGTTATATTTTCATTCAGCAGTGAAGCGAACATATAATAAAAATAAAATATACTGTTATTTTTCCTTCCTTGGTCTCCTTTGTCACACTTGCCTTTTATAAAGGGGCAGGGGGGTGGGGTCGTTCAAGTTTTGGTGGATAGCTCCAACTTTTTAGTGCACAAGAGGCTAAGAACTTTTTGGTTCTAACCAATTAAAAATGTGACGGGCCGTTCCCTCAAAGCATCTTCCTTTTATTAAGTGTCCTTTTAATATTGGCCAGGCTCATTTGAAAATTTTGGTTTCATATGAATCAACCAGAATTCATTAAAAAACAAACACCCTTCTGCTGGAAGACAAAAGCCATCAGTTGTCTCTAGGATCTGTCTCCTAAAGTAACGGAGGCAGATTGTCTGCAGTTTCAGAAGATGATGATGGCCTTTCCCCTACTTGGCTGGCTCAGAAACACCAAAGCCTTTTGCAACATCATCTGCAACTTTAAACATTCCAGATGGAATTCAGAAAGTTTGGACGTACAAGTCTTGAGATGTCTGTTTTGGCCTTTATCCCTTTTCTCTTCTCATTTACCTTCCCTTCCTGCGCAAAGCTCCAGGGAGTATCATTTTTAATCCCGGGTCTTAGGCTGTGAAAAGTCTTTCTCATCGGTTGCTGAGATCTTTTAGCTACAGGTCCCAGGGTTTAAACCTTGGACTGCCAGCATGAGAAGCTCTTCCACCGCTGAGCTATGACTGCTACCCTCAACTGTAGTATCTGATCATGTGGCGGAGAGTGCCCTCAAGACATAGCTGACTTACGGCAACCCTTGGTGAGGTTTTCATGGCAAGAACCTATCAGTGGTGGTTTGCCATTGCCTGCCTCTGCAACCCTGGTCTTCATTGGAGGTCTCCCATCCAATGACTAACCAAGGCTGACCCTGCTTCGTTTCGGAGATCTGACGAGATCAGGCTCCCCTGGGCTATCCAGGTCAGGGAGCTGATCATGCGGTGACACTTATTTTGGTTGCTTCCACATGGAGGCAGTTCCTTGATTTGTTCCCATTCTTTCTCCCTGCTTCCCTCGCCCCTCTGGCAGGTTCTTTGTTAAAATTGGTAGTTTGGGTATTGCTGCAACTTTTTTAATGCTATAGAAATATATGTGCCTGCAAAAAAGCCCATCGGCAGTGGCTGAGTGTGTGGGGAATGGTGGACAAGAGTGGGAATGATGCTAAATGAGGGGCTGGATGTGGTCAGGGAGGTGTGGGACTCTGCAACTTCCCCTCCAAGCTCATCGTACACTTGCTTTGGGAACAAACTTTTAGGAAAGATCATGCCAAAGCAGGTTTAGGAGAACTTGCAGTGGATCCAGAAAGGGAATGACCACATGAAAACGTCTTGCGGAAACTCCCAGAAGGGGAAACCTGCAGTGAAGCTGTGGAAAACCTCTGGAGGACAACCCGACAGTGATGTCATGCACAAGCTCCTAGAAGAATCTCTTTGGTAGCCCCTACCCTTTGGAACAGCCTGCCCAGGGCTTTTTTTCTGGGAAAAGAGGTGGTGGAACTCAGTGGGTTGCCCTTGGAGAAAATGGTCACATGGCTGGTGGCCCCACCCCCTGATCTCCAGGCAGAGGGGAGTTTAGATTGCCCTCCACACCACTCGGTGGTGCGGACGACAATCTAAACTCCCCTCTGTCTGGAGATCAGGGGACGGGGTCACCAGCCATGTGACCATTTTCAAGAGGTTCCAGAACTCTGTTCCACCACGTTCCTGCTGAAAAAAAGCCCTGGGCCTGCCTGAGGAGGTCAGGAGAGGTCCCACACTCCTGGCGTTCCGCAAACAATGCAAAACCGAATTGTTCAAAAAGGCTTTTTTCTCAGCCAGGAGGGCAGTATTGTAGGGAAGGGGTCTCAGATGTTTTGCTAATGAATTAGGAACCATAGACTTCACCATTATGTTGCCTTGCCTATATTATCTGTTGCTTTAAATATGTACTCCTATATACTACCTGTGCTTCATGTTGTTTAATGTCAGTCCTAGAAATGATTATGTTCTGTTTCAGCAATTTCTCAACCCCATATTGGATCCTTGCTAATGCTGTCTTTGTAAACTTGTATTCATTTACCCGATGACATTGTTTATGGAAATGTTCTTTGACACTGTATGGCTGAATCCACATTACCTCGGCGCATCCCGGTGTTGCACTAAATGTTCGCTAAACACCCAGAAGTATAGTGTCTTTCTAGCGCAATTCAGAAATCATGCTTGAAAGACGCTATACTTCCGGGTGTTTAGTGAACATTTAGTGCAACACCGGGACGCGCCGAGGTAATGTGGATTCAGCCTATGTAATCCGCCTTGAGTCTCAGTGAGAAAGGCGGAATATAAACAAACAAACAAACAAATAAGAAAGAATCCCTGTTGAAGAAGCAAGGTGTAGCTGTGTGTGGACATGATTGATATCACTCATCTTTTCCACCATGTACAAAGACTTGGCCACACACTACAGACAACCAGATCCCCTTGCACTTGCCTGTACACTGGGGTGAGTTCGCAGGTGTCCCTCACACAGTAAATTGTCCATCTCCCACCTTAAAGCTTTCCAGAAGAGACCACAATAAGATCTTAGACCGTGGTTGACCTGTACAGCAATTAAATACTATTTTATAAGGCTGAGATGCACTGAAGTTCCCATCAACCTTTACGTAAAGTGGTGTTCGCAATGAGTTTGGAAAGCTTTCTTCCAGTGAAACATCTAAAGAGTTGCACAGAAGCTTTAAAAGATTCAGCAAGAGAAGCAAAATGCCTGGGGTGTGCGTGGGTGTGCATCTTTGGGCTGCCACTTAATTTTTCCCAGAGTAAGACTTGAGGGGAATTTGGAGGATCCAATTTGGTCATTCAAATGTTGCCATGTAATGTCAGAAAAAACTTCTCAGGAGTACTTTACACACCCATAATCACAACATCATCTCAGCGTACTAGACACCACACACCAGGGAAGAAGAAAAAGTTAGAGTGAATCATCAAATGCATCCTTTCTTGAACAAGTTTACACCCATTTGTTTTTTATTAGGATTAAGTATTGTAAAGTAAGCAAAATATGACCTGGTCCAGAGAGTTGGATTGGATCATTCTAGTCAGGGCTTTTTTTCAGTTGGAACGCGGTGGAATGGAGTTCCAGAACCTCTTGAAAATGGTCACATGGCTGGTGGCCCTGCCACCTGATCTCCAGACAGAGGGGAGTTTAGATTGCCCTCCGCGCCATGTGGCGCGGAGGGCAATCTAAACTCCCTTCTGTCTGGAGATCAGGGGGCGGGCCCACCAGCCATGTGACCATTTTCTCTAAGGGCAACCCACTGAGTTCCACCACCTCTTTTCCCAGAAAAAAAGCCCTGATTCAAGTTCTGTATACCTGGCCACATCTTCAGTAACCACCAATCCTAAAATAGTCATCCATGTTTTCTTGATTAGAGTTTATCTCCAAAAGAATCAGGAACTGATTGATGACAGATCCCAACACCAAGCCCCGTTGAAGCTTACGGTATTATGGAGCCCGAATGCACCTGAAAGTCATTCCAGACTTCTGCATCCAGTTGCATCTTCCATAACCAACAGTGAAAACAATTGCCCATGACTACATAAACAGACCCAAGCATTGTTCAGAGATGAATCAGTAAAGCATCCAATCCTGTACATTTTACATCCAGTCCCGTACATTTTACATCTAGGTGATCTTAAAATATTTTTCCCTTCTATTTTTGGGTTTCCTAACTACACTTAGCCCTGACCTGGATGGACCAGGCTAGCCCAATCTTGCGAGGTAAGTAGGGACGTCCTGATTAGTACTTTTGCAGAAGCAGGCAACGGCAAACCACCTCTGTTCTTCTTTTGCCTTAAAAACCCTATAGGGCCACCATACGTTGGCTGCAACTTGATGACACCGCCAATTTCAGTTCATTTTGTCTTTCTTTACCTGCATTTCCCAACCTTTTTTCCATGGAGGAACCCCTAAATTAAAATTTTCAAATCTCAAGGAACCCGTAGCTATGAAAACATTTACAGGCCAGAAAAGGGTTGTAAGTGGGGAGTGCAACTCAATTACTGTTAAATGATTGTCAAGAAAAGTTTTTATTTGTAAAGAGCTACTATATGTAGCAAGAAAATGTATTATATGTACATTGCAAGAAAAAAGTAATGCCATTTTCATGACTTTTTTGTATTATCTAATCTCCCTGCTCCAAATATCAATATAACAAATCAATATTAAGTTCATTCCCAAAGTCAGTATCAAGTTTACTTTCAGTGTGATATTTGGTCTTGTTTATTTTTGCACAAATGCTGAATTTTGCCCGAGTTTTAGACAAACGCACTCAGTTTTTCCTCGACAGGAATATTGAGGGATATTTGGATTTTTTTCACAGCATTTGAAAATTTTTACTCATTTATTCCATGATTTCTCACAGAATCCCTGATGATGTCTGGCGGGACGCCTGGGAAACACAGGTCTTCACACAAGAAAACATTTGTTTAAGGAGATACAGATCTTTTCCCAATCTTGCCAATTCAAGTTTGGTTTTATTTATTTATTCATGATTTATATTATTTACAGTCTGCCTTTCTCAATGAGACTCAAGGTAGATGACACAGTGATATTCAAGGAAAAATACAAAGGGTGAGGAAAGATAACAGAAATTTGGAAACAAGCAGGAATCTGATACGGAGCTGAAAAATATTGTAACAAATTTAGATGGCATTTTTAACAGCACGTAAACTTTAAAAACAGAGGACAGTTTAGATGGGTAGCCATGTTGGTCTGCAGTAGAACAGCAGGATTGTGTCCAGTGGCACCTCAGAGTCAGTTGAAGAACAGAGCTTGTCTGCTGGCTAGCTATCAATACATGACAGTGTAGGGGGACTAGCTTAGAACTAGCAATCCTTGGGGATTCCTTTATCAAATGTGAAAAGTAGTCACCAGGGAGAGGGATTTGGGTCAGCAATTTCGCACAAAGATGTGTATGTTAAATCCTTCCCCCCCATGGCGTTTTCATGTTTTCTAAGAAGAACAACTAACTTAGGTACCTATATGTTTCTTTCTATGAGGTAAATAGCACCTCTGAGGGAAAACTGGAATCAGGAAATGGTATGTGGGAGGCAAATGCCCTTTCCTCACAACATCCTTGGTTGTTATTTAAAGCTTTTTAAAAAAAAATTGCAGGAGATCTGAGGTAAGGATTGGCACAAACTGTTTCCATCCCTGACTAATACGATGTCTCAGAGAAGAAGACAACTGCATCCATCCCTCATGTATTCAGAGATATGTGTCTTCTTGTGTGTGAAGGAGGAAATTCTCACTCTCGAAAGCTTACACCCTGAAAATCTTGTTGGTCTCTCAGGAGCCCCTGGACTTAATTCCAACAAACAGATGCCATTGAACTGGTATGGGTAATACAAAGGTCTTCCATGAGTGAAGGAAGCCCGAGAAGCGTTGGGTGGGTTGTACTGAGGGATGATGCAGTGGGAATGGCTTAGGATGAAGGGGAGTTGTCTTATGCCTACTTTTTGAAGGCACCAGCTGCCCATGTTGGCTTGGGAGGCCGTCGTGACAGCCAGCCCACCAACAGGATTGTTTCCCTTCAAACGTTCCCAGGATGAAGCAGCCACTACATAGGGGATCCTGTATAATTTAGGTCATATCTGCACCAAGCCTTGGATTCCTTCCAGTGCACTGCCAACCTCCATCTCAGTTTACTCCATCAACGTGCTCCTTAGTGCCTCGAGCATTATGCCCACACTTCACATTCTGTGCAATAAAGATGGGAAGGCAGCCACAGGTGTGCCTCGGAGCTTCCAATTAAAAGGTAATGAAGGCAGGCAGCTCCTTTCTGGCAACTAGTTGCCCTCATTGGCTAAAGCAAATCAGTTGATATGTCGTCCTGGCAGATAGAGGAAACCAGGGAGCTTGTTTTGTGGCAGGGAGGTGGTACTGCCCAGTGACAGCACTCTGTTGTGTTGACCTTGCTTAATAACAGGCCGTCCTGTTTGATTTTGTGTCAAGTATGTGAAGTACATTAAGGCCAGAACCAGTTCGCATGACTCATATCCTGAAATTAGAGGAACAGACTTGGTGGTATTAAAAAAAAAGATCTTTTTTAAAAATGGCAAAGTGCAAAACTATGATGCTCAGGGCTTTTTTTCAGCGGGAATGCGGTGGAAAAGAGTTCCGGCACCTCTTAAAATTGGTCACATGGCTCGTGGCCCTGCCCTCTGATCTCCAGACAGGGGGGAATTGAGATTGCCCTCCACGCCGCCGAGCGGTATGGATGGCAATGTAAACTCCCCTCTGTCTGGAGATCACAGGGCAGGGCCATTGGTCATGTGACCATTCTCGCCAAGGGCAATTTAAACTTTAAAAAACTCCCCCCTTTTCCCAGCTGACCCAAAGCGACGTCATTGTGCGGTCCTGAGTTCCACCACTGAGTTCCACCACCTCTTTTCCCAGAAAAAAAGCCCTGATGATGCTCATCAATAACATGTGGATGCTGGCTTTAGGTTGGATGCAATACAACAGCTCTTGTTTGTGCTGATGTGGAATGCTGAGGAGCTTATTACCTGCCACCCAACTGATTCATTTAAAAGGAAGGTCCACAGCTCAGTGGTGGAATGCAACCTTTGCATGTGCAAAGCCACAGTTTCAATCTCTGGCTAGCTCAAGGGCTTCGGGTAATGGGACCAGTCAGAACAGATGCTACAAGACATGCATTGCAATCCTAAGCATAGTTACACCCTTCTCAGACCTTTGAAGTCCACGGGCTCAGAAAGGTGTAACTCTGCTTAGGAATGCACTTTTGATGAACCAGTGGTTTAACTTACCACAAGGCAGCTCCGTCTGTTCACATGCATGGATTCATGCAATGCATTTTATTGACAGGGGTTGGATTAGATGACCCCGGAGGTCCTTTCCAACCCTATGATTCTGTGATCCTGTGATTGTGTGTCATACATTTACATGATGTGGTGAGCGGGTAAGAAAAGTCCATGAGATCAGGTGAGGCTAAGACCTGTCTATGTTCCTCCTGAAGTCTGCACTACCTAGTAACCCTGTCTGCTAGTTTATCTCTGGTCTATAGCAAGATGAGCTGTAGCAAAGAAAGAAGACGAAGGAAGAAGAGATGGATAGGCTAAGCCGCTGTGAAATATTGAAACAGTCTGTGAGTGACGTTGGGAGGCCAGGGAGAAGCATTCAGGAGGTTAAATGAAGAAGGAAGGCAGGGGGATAATCTGGCAGATGCTAGGAGGAGTCCAATTGTTTCCTTCTCCTGATGATGGACAAGCGGCAGATTTTGAAGACTGCCAATTGGCTAGTGTCAGTGATGTCACAGACACAGCCCTACAGCAGTTTTGAAACTTTACGAAAATAAGGCAAGAATTGAATCTTAACATGAATAAAAGTGCATGCAATACTTTGGAAAACAAAGATAGGTTTCATTCTTAAAGCGTGGAGGGTGTGCAAGAATGACGACTGAATGAGCATTTGATTTGCTCCAACATTGCTAGAAAAAAAGTCCTATTTTATGTCACATCTGTATACAGCCATAGCCTTTCAACTATGAAATATATGCATACTTCTTGACACGAACACCGAAACTTTATAAAGATTTGTGATGGTATTTTATAGTTTATGACTCTTACGAGTTTATAAACATTGTATGAAGACTTCGTTGGGGGAGCACAATTAAATGTGAACTACTGCGTTTCTAGCTGAGCTCAACATAAAAGAGAGAGAAGATCATACTCTACTGGTAAATGTTGGCTGACGCCTGCATATTTGAATGCAGTCCAAAACACACACACTAACAGCAAAAGGCTGTTTGCTTCTGAGGCTGAAAAAATTGCAGCCACATCTTAACACAGAATTTTCCACCCTGCAGTGGACAGAAACGAAGAACTGCAACGTTGACATTTGAGAGCCGACTTCTGCTTGTGGATTTTTTAAAAGTTTGCATGTGTGGCTTGCATGTGTGTAGAAGTTAGGCAGCTTTAGCCATTTGGGAAGCTGCAGAGATTTAGGAGCACCTTGTGCTGGCTTCTTTCTGTCGATTGCCGATCACCACTGCAGAGGGGCTGCTTCACTTTGCATGGATGAGTTTCTTGGAAGGTTAAAGGAAGCAAAGGAAAATCTCTGACCTAAATGGAGGCGTTGAGTGGAGATTGGGGTTAGTTAGACAGAAAACAGCCAAATTTTAAGAATAGAGAGCAATGCAGAACTGGGAGGAAGGAGGAATTGTGGATTCTCTGCATGCAAAACTATGGGATGAATACACATTGGATGTGAGCTGGCAGGCAGAGGTCTGATGCTGTGAGCACTGAACACATGACCCCTTGACAGGGCATAGGAGTACTTTTTTCCCTTTTAAGAGAACTGAAGAAAATATGGTGTAAACTCTCAGTGCTTTTGCTCACTTGTTACCTCTGGTCAAACAGGTTTTGCAGGCTTTGAAGCAACCCTGCACAAGCTATTTGACCGGAGACTATGTTAGGATAGAAAACATGAGTGCATGCATCATAAACAACAGTGGCTGTATTACAGAACTCCAAACAAATAAAGCTGTCGCTTGAATCTAGCAATAGGGACTTGCTTGACACAATGGCTATATGGATAATTTATGAATTGGGAAGACCTCTGTGTGCATCTTCTCACCTCTGCATTAAACTCACTATAGCCTGAGATAAACTGCTCTCCCAGGGTTGTTGTAAGGATCACAAGAAGGTAATGCACACAAAACACATCCAAGCAATACATAAATGCGAATGCATATTATATATATTATATGTGGTGCCCTCAAGTCATAGCTGAATTATGGTGACCCCTGGTGGGGTTTTCATGGCAAGGTGGTTTGCCATTGGCTGCCTCTGTAAACCTGGTCTTTGTTGGACAACTCCCATCCAATTACTAGCCAAGGCCCACCCTGCTTAGCTTCTGAGGTCTGATGAGATCGGGCTCACCTGGGCTATCCAGGTCAGGTTGTATAATATGATATGATATGATTACTACTGCCGTATGATGAGGAGAGGGTTTGCAACCTTTTCCCCCCCTAGCAGGGCTGTTTGGCAGCTGTACTAACCATAAAATAAAGTTCCAGTAAACTCAAAACAGCACCAGCCGATGTGGCCCACAGCCATCAAGAGACAGTGTGATGTAATGGTTAGCACGCTGGCCTAGGAATGTAGAAAGCCAGGTTAAAATCCCTGTTTACACTGAAACGTACTGGAAGATCTTGTGACAGCTATTCTCCCTCAGACTAACTTATCTCATGGGATGGTTGTGAGGATAAAATGAGGAAGAGAAGAGCCCTCCGTGGTGGGAAGGTAGGATAAAAAAAAATGTAATAAACGGTGATAAGACCTTCCACAAAAGTGCACCTAAGGATACGGTTTCTAAAATGTTCTGTAAGAGCCACAGGGCCATGATTCATCTTTTTGCCTTGTCTGGCACACATCCTAGCTTGCACTAGATCTCCTGTGACTCAGTGGGGTTATTTTAACTCTCTTTTCCTGCCATCCCATGGGCAAATATACAACCCAAACCCACTGCTTTCGCTCTGTCATTTGGACATGAGCATAAAGGAAATGAGGAATTCGTGCAAAAAAATTACCAAATGTAGGAGAGGGGGGCCTTGCCTCCCACCAGCTCAACACATCACAGGAGAGGCGAAGGGCTGCGGCTAGCTTAATAGCTCCAGTGCAAGTATGATTCTGGGCTATGGTTAATGATGAAGAAGGCAGGTGTGCCAAGGAGCTCTGCAGCGCCATCCTGAGAATTACATCAAAACTGACAATTAATGGCTGCTTCCACACACGTTGGATAATCCACTTTCAATACTCTTTAGTGAAGATTTGAAACTGATTTTCCATGTGTGGAACAAAAAATCCACTTCTAAAGGATTACAAAAGTGCATTGAAAGTGCATTATTCAACGTGTGTGGAAATGGCCAATTACTCTGTCTCTGGTGCCTGCTGTATTAAGTACTGTTAGCCAGAGACAAGTTTTATTAAGCCCCTTTCTGTTGTTGGCCAGTGGGTTGGGGGAGCTTCTTCCATTGCTAGGATATTTTCTCCCACCCCTGGCTTCTTCTTTAAAACTCAGGATAATTAGTTCCCCCCTCTGTGCTTAACACGGGATTGGTAATCATTAGCAGCACTGCCTATTGAACCAGTTCTGAAATTGCAACACACACAACCGATAAGCCCGTGATGAACGCAGTTCCACAGCCATTGACGACTGCACAATAAACATTATCACTTTAGAGATGGAATAATTAATTTACCATATCCAGGCGATAGGATTCAATACAGCTGCCCTCTTTCCCAGTCTTTTAACAGCATAGAAAACTCAGATTGCATGTGTTCAGAAACACAATGTTTCCAAGACTGTATTCAATATTCATTTTCATTCCTTGGAGATTCTATAATAGCAGTGTGAGCCAACTTGGATAATCGCAGACTTCTTTCCTTTTTTCTTTTCTTTTTATCAAAATGGTGGTGCAACCTTTTAGATAAATGATTCCTAAGACAGTTAAAGTTCATTTTCAGAACCAAGGAATGGTTTCCATGAGTTTCCCTAATGGTAGGGCCCCCAAGGAATCTCTTGCATTACACAGATAAGAAATCCTACAGTCATGCCTGTTAAGAGGGAAAAGGGCTTTCTTTTGCTCAGATAAGCACTTCTCATAACATAGCTGGGGTAGACTCTCTCTTTCCTCTCATAGTAAAAGAGCCAGTACAGTCTATGATTTAAGTAACTGACCTGACCTGGGGAGTCCCAGATCACTGCCTGATCCCAGGATCCCGAAGGTATAATTCTTTTTACCACCCCTCTCCCCCAGTATGCACCAGTTCCCAAAATGATGCAAGCTCTCTTCTTGCAAGACTTTGGCTGGTTTTTCTGGTTAGCTGTTGCCAGTGCCAAAAAAAGGTGGCCTGACTAGCGTGGCTTGCGCTTGATGGTATAATACCTAGCCTGATCTCACCAGATCTCAGAAGCTAAGCAGGGTTGGCCCTAGTCAGTATTTGGATGGGAGATCACCAAGGAAGTCCAGGATTACTGCACAGAGGTAGGCAATGATAAACTACCTCTGGTTGGCGCTTACCTTGAAAACCCTACAGGGCCACCAAAAGTTGACTGCACTTTACATACATACAACTCATGTGGCAACCTCCAGATGCCCTGTAAGGCTTCCTGAACTCTTACAGGAATTCATCTCTCCTGAGAGTTTGTCCACCATTTTGGGTTACCACCAGTTGCTAAGGCAACCAAAACAACTCTTATGAGAGGATGTACTCCCATGGTTTCCCAGGAAGTTCGATAGGGCAGGGCATGCATGACTTGCCTCGCTGTTTTTAAAGACTGCAGGAGAATCAAAAAGGTGGGACCAAGGTTCTTCAATAGAGTGATTGATAGGCTGTAAGATATAAAAGGTTGAGAATCTCTGCTGTAGGGTACCTCCTGTGGTGGTGGTGCTGGTGATGATGAAGAAGAAGAAGAAGAAGAAGAAGAAGAAGAAGAAGAAAAACTCTCTCACTATGACTCAAGGCAGATTACACGGCGTGAACCACATGATAAATGGCTGGGACAGTCAGTAAACAATAAAATAGGGTACAGATTACAGAAATTTGAAAACAGGCAGAAACCTGATACAGAGCTCATATAAAGCTGAAACAAAAAATAAGACATTCAACACGACATATTAAACAATGTGGAAACTACTCAGTAGAAACATATGTATAGTAGCAGACAGTAACCAGTAACATAGTCTACAGTCCCTGTCCCTTTATCAAAGCATCTCTCTGAACTATTTCCTTACATCATGGCCTTATTGTGTTTAAAAGCCCTCCTGAATAATTTAGCTTTGCATAGTTTGTGGAAAGCTGGGAGAGTGGGAGTTTTTTTTTTTTTACTTCTTCAGATAGGCCATTCCATAAGGTGGGGCCACTATAGAGGATGTTCATGTGCAGGTACCTACTGAATTTGCCCGTATGCAGGGCTGCACTTACAGAAGATCCAGTCAAAGTCTTGCCATTTCTTGAAAGCTACCGAAATCCTTTAAACCTGGTTGGAAAGTAAACTGAGCCAGTAACAGCCAATCAGGGCCCTTAGAACCTTGACTGAGCAGATGGGAAGGAGGACTTGGAGCAAAAAGCAGTTAAACTGCCATTTTCCTTCTGACCAAGTTAGCCACCAGCTAAGGTAAATCTAAGAGATGGTGAATCCTTGGTCAGTTTCCTATGCTGATGTCTTATCTTTTGATGTTTGGCGGCCTGGTGGCAGAAGAAACAGTTGGGCTATGGTTCCTGGTGTGGCCAACACGGATCCTTCCTCCGCCTTCACTGAGCTGAGATGCTGTCCATTCTCAAATGATCGGGGCACTGTGCATTGGCAGATAGGGAGGAAAAAACAGCCCCGGAAAAAGGCCCCCATGCCTGCCCCACCCAATTCCTGCCTCCACAAAGGAGGGAGGGAAGGAGGGAGAAGGAGCCAGCCAGCCCCACAGCTCTCCTGGGCCCCTGTAATCTCACCTCCCAGACCAGTGCGGCTCTTCTACCCTAGGGTGGACAGGCCCAAATTGAAGGGGGAAGATCATTGGCCCACTGAGAAATCTCCCAGTGACTATTCTGCCCCCAGCACTGCTGACTCTTTCAGAGTTGCAGCACTCTGTCTAAGCAGGAAGAGGGGCACCCAAGCATGCCTTATGGTCACGTCCTACAAAAGTGCCCTGACATGGCAGAAAGGGTAGCATTACAGTCCTGCAGAACCGGTTAAAGCAAATCAGTTAAGCCTAAACCATATTTTAGCGAGGCAAGTTAGAAGGAAGCTTTCTAAAAATCCTGAAAAGGAACTGTAATGTTCAGGAGTTTGTTTCATGTTTTATATCAGTTCCAGGATGCTAGACTCGGGAGCAGCTCCAGCCCACATTTTACTCAGGGCTGGGTAAGCTGAGCAGAGGACTTCTAAGGGAACTCTGACTTGAAGATAGTTTCAGGTGGTAGATCCAGAGGAGTTAGCCCTGTTAGTCTGTAGCAGCAAAATCAAAAAGAGTCCAGTAGCACCTTTAAGACTAACCAACTTTATTGTAGCATAAGCTTTCGAGAATCACGTTCTCTTCGTCAGATGCATGGAGTTTCAGGTGGGTAATCATGTTGTTCCAATAGCATCTTAAAGCTGAACTAGGTTTAAAATACCCAGTCTTTTGCATTTGGTAAGAAAAGTGATAGTCTGAGTCTCGACAGCTCATACCCTAGGAATCTAGTTGGTCTTTAAGATGCCACCGAACCCTGTACTGATAGAATTTTACAGACCGAAATCTTACTCTCCTACTTCAGACCAACACACCTACCCACCTGGTATTCTTTTCTCATCTCTGCAGAATAAAGTTACTCCGTGTTGATTAAAAACCACTCTCTGCATATTCCTGAATGACTGCAGAATTTACAGAAGCATTCGGCCTTCTACACTGGCTCATTTGACCCTTTTTTATTATAGAGGCCACCTGCCTTAGTGGGAAAGAAAGGGAACAAAACCAAGAAAAGGCACGAAGCCGACTCAGATCAAGGCTTATGCTGTCTGCTCACAGCACTGCCTCGGCTGCGAAGTGCCTCGGTTGCCCTCTGTTGTATCCTTTTGATCTCTGCAAGCTGCTCTGTTTTTGCAAAGAGCCATCGAGCGGATGTGCTCCCTTCCAAGATCAAGCCCCCCAAGCCAGCTGGTGGGCTACTAGCAAACGGACCCCGACCAGGTTGCTTCTTCTTTGGTCTGTCGATCTACCAGGAAGAATTTTCAGCAGATAGTTATATCACAGAAGTGCCTTCCAAGATGATCGTTCCAGACAGGTAAGCTGTGTCATACTGCAGCAGCAAAATAAAGAACCACCACCCCTGTTTTATATAACAACGAAGCACCTCATTCTGCACTCCGGTAATTCAGATTTGCTGCTCAGAAGGAGTTAATCTCAAACTCTTCAAATGTTCCAGCCAGCTGCTGTTCTAAATATGGAGAATCTTTTCATAAACAATTCCATGGGCAGACGTACTTGGGCACACAAGCCAACGGTACCAAATCCCTTTGGTTAGGGGATGCCATGTTCACATATAGTGCCCAGATCCTATGAACCAACTCCCCCCCACCCTTTTTATACAATGAAGCTTTGGTGACTGTGAATTAAAGGAGACATCTAATGCAGGGGGAGAAGGGCTCTTGCATCTTTCCTCTTTATCCATTTTCCCATTGAAAATGCGCCCTTCCCAGCCACTTTTATGCTTGCTGAGAAAAATATACACATACCCTTTGGTTTTCTTCAGTGGTGCTAAAAGCAAAGGGGGGTGATTTGATTTGCAGCAGGATGCTTCACTAACAAGTTGGGGATCATAGACTTCATCACCATTTTTGCCTTCTATATTATCTGCTGCTTTAAATATGTACTCCTATGTACAACCAGCGCTCCATGCTGTCTAATGTTAGTCCTAGAATTGATTGTGTTTTGCTCCAGTATTTTCTGCTATGTCTTGGATCCTTGCTAATGCTATGTCTTTAAACTTGTATATGTTTACCTTATGGTATTGTATTGAAACGCACTTACTTGATACTGATGTATTAACCTCATACTGTGTAATCCTCCTTGAGTCTCAGTGAGAAAGGCGGACTATAAATGATGCAAATAAATAAATAAATAAATAAATAAATAAATAAATAAATAGCCCCTCTCCTCTATACCCCTCCATCTCCTCCTTTAAGCCACGCAGCCCCAGCTGCTGTATTCTGTAAGGAATAAAGCTCCTCCTTATAAATTGTAGCCCTAGCACCTTCATTCTATAAAATACAGAGCATGGCTTCATATGGAACAACCTTTTGTTTGCTTGTGTGTGTGTATGTTTATAACTGCTTCATAAGCATAGATCACATTGTTATAGATCAAAGGTCACTTAGCTTTCATGAGAGCTTATTCTGAGTAATGAAAAGTACCCCGAGGTACCTCGTCCCCAAATTTTGTTTTCTCCTGGAAACAACATGAAGTAGGAAGAACATCAGAAATGAAGCCATCAGTTAAGCAGCTCAGAAAAATCCTATGAAATAAAAGCCCTTAAAAAGAACCCTTAGAGCAGATCTTTTTATGATGTTTTCCTGGGGCCTCTAGAGGCTGCACGAGCTATCCTGCAGCAGCCAAAGAGCAATCGGTGGCTCTCAAGCTACCTGTTGGAGACCCCAGCTGTAGATCTGAAGGGATATAAAAAACAAATACTCTAAAAGTAAATTGCAAAAAAATACAGTCTCACCTGGTATATTCTTGTTAGTAATGGCTGTTTCAAGTTGTGTCCTCAAATGTCTGTGCAAAGGCCAGTCTCGGGGAAAATCTCCTGCACAGGCTGGGTCAATGTGTGGCTGTCATCTTGGGTTGCCAGCCTCCAGGCAGTGGCTGGATAACTCCTGAAATTACAACTGATCTCCAGGTGGCTGACCTCAGTTCCCTGACGAAAATGGCTGCTTTGAAGTGGGGACTCGAGGGCATTCTGTCCTCTCCAATACCCCGCACTCTCCAGGCTCCACCGTCAAAATCTCCAGGAATCTCCCAACCTGGAGCTGACAAGCTGCAGGCCTAGTGACACCAATCTACTCGATTTTGAATTCCTACAGTACAATCCTAAGCAGAATTGCAGCTTTCTAAGTCCATAGACTGCAATGGACTTAGAAGGGTATAACTGTGCTTTGAATTCCATCCAAGCAGCTGGCGTTCATTGACCTAATGTCAGCTGCAAGTTATGTCAAACTAAGGTCATGCCATCACCAGGTCAAATTTGTCGTTCTGCAGACTAACAGTAAAAATAGGTCCATGTACAACACACCTTGTGACCTCCTGTGCAACGCAGAGACATTTTATTACACATTTTCTTCAAGCTTTGGGTTTGGATCTGAGTTCCACAACATCTGATTGTTTTGATGCGCAACCTGTACTCTGGACAAGAGGCTACTGTCAGGACAGAATATGGGGAAACAGAATGGTTTCCAATTGTCAAGGGTGTCAGACAAGGATGCGTATTATCTCCCTACCTGTTCAACCTCTATGCAGAGTATATCATAAGGAAAGCTGGATTAGATCTAGAAGAAGGTGGAGTGAAAATTGGTGGGAGGAACATTAACAATTTGAGATATGCAGATGACACTACATTACTAGCAGAAAATAGTGAAGACTTGAAACGGCTACTGATAAAGGTTAAAGGGGAAAGCGCCAAAGCAGGATTACAACTGAACATCAAGAAGACAAAAGCAATGACTACTGAGGAACTACACAATTTTAAAACTGACAATGAGGAAATTGAAGTTGTTCAAGATTTTCTATTCCTTGGCTCAATCATCAACCAACAGGGAGACTGCAATGAAGAAATCAGAAGAAGATTGAGACTTGGAAGAGCAGCTTTGAGGGGAGCTAGATAAGATCCTTAAAGATAAAGATGTCTCTCTGGGAACCAAGATCAAGATAATCCAAACTATGGTATTGCCCATTGCCATGTATGGATGTGAAAGTTGGATGGTAAAGAAAGCTGACAGGAAAAAAATTGATTCATTTGAAATGTGGTGCTGGAGGAGAGTTTTGCAGATACCATGGACAGCCAAAAAGACCAATAAGTGGGTACGAGATCAAATCAAGCCTGAATTCTCTCTAGAAACTAAAATGACAAGACTGAGGCTATCGTACTTTGGTCGCATCACGAGAAGACAAGATTCTCTGGAAAAGTCAATAATGCTAGAAAAAGCAGAAGGCAGTAGGAAAAGAGGAAGACCTAAAACGAGGTGGCTTGACTCAATAAAAGAAGCCACGTCCTCCAGTTTGCAGGCTCTGAGCAAGTCTGTTAGAACGTTTGGGAGGTCTTTCATTCCTAGGGTCACCATAGGTCAGAAATGACTTGACGGCACATAACACACACACACACATACCCCCTATAACCAGCTGTACCAGTAGCATCTAATTCATGCCTTTGGAATATGTCTTTGAAGCATATTTGAAAGGTCTCTCTAGCTGACTTCAAACCTCATCCAATTCCCTTTAAGTCAATGGAAAGGCTTCATCTCGTCCCACCGGGACCCCAAAGAGGTCCTGAACTCTATCTGTTTGTTCCATTTCTTCTGCTCATCAGGTGGCAATTTTGTTCAGTGATTTATTATAAGCCACATGCATTTATCCAGCATGACATTTTAATCATGCAAATAAGGATTTCCTTAATGAATCGAAAATTAATTTGGCGACTGCTGCTATGTACACAGCAACAGTTTTGCTAATGTTATTACACTTGTAATATGGTCAGTGGCTTTTCTATAATTGCTATAAAGTGTTGCATTTAACACTTAGAATAAAGGTTATGCTAAAAAAACACACACATCAACCACCCCGTACATTCCTTAATTTAGTTTTCTTGGATCTTGTTTACATCTTGCAGTAAGTGGTCCAATACCCTGTGGTAATGACAGTGGACGAGATGTGCAATTGAGTGGTGGCCGTGAATAAGTGACGGCTCAGGAATGCAAAACTGGTGGCCGTCACACCAAAATGAAGCAGGTGAAACTATCGCTGCGTGTCCATTCAGAGACAGAAGTGACCAGATGCTGCCAGTGCCAAGCACAGAGCCCTGCCTAAGGCTGGCCTTTACAGCCCTAATTAGCTTGGCAAAGACCTGAAGGAGTGCCTTGGCCCGTAGGAACTGATCCAGGGTTTGAAGTCTGCTGGTGGCATATGGATCTCCCAGCCAGCCTTACCTGTGGGCTAGCTTCCTGTCACCCAAGACAGAGCTTTGGGGGCGGTATTGAGTTGCCTGATGTGGAGAGGAAGGCCTTCTGGATCTGCTCATATGTGCTTTTAATTCTTACTTCACACGTGATTCTTTGGCCACAAACGGGAAGGGTGACACTCACTGGTTGACATTAAAAGGTACAGGTTGTGAGCCCAGAAGAGCCCAGAAGTTGTTTCTTTTTCCTCCCTGCACTAAGAAAAACTTCACCTGCTAAATTCATGTGTGTCCTATTACTGTTAAAAGCACAGGAACTGAACCTATAAAAAGAGTTGGCAATAGGATCATCTGACCCAGTTTGGGGAATTCCTGGAGATTTGCGGGTGGAGCCTGGAGAGGGCGGGGTTTGGGGAGGGGCCTCAGCATAAGGTTGTCAGTTTCAAGACGGGAAATTCTGGGAGATTAGGGGAGTGGAGCCTGGAGAAGGCGGGGTTTGGGGATGGGAGGGACCTCAGCAGCATATAATGCCGTACAGTCGACCCTCCGAAGGAGCCATTTTTTTCAGGGGAACTGACCTCTGTGGCCTTGCAGATCAGAGACTGCCCACTACCACCTGGGGTGTGGTAATCCTGTTGGGTTGGTGTGATCAGGCCTGTTGGGAAATATTCATCGGTCCTGGGTGAACACATGAGTTTTGTTGAATAGGGCCCCTGGGACCATTGCAAGTTTGGAAAATGAGGCAGGAAAGAAAGCCCTTCTCCCCTTGTCATGGCTGTGATTGGGCCCTTCACATCTGGGGATTGAGGACAACCAGCAGCTCATGAGTGACTGTGTACTGTCTGGCCCAGCGCAGGGGGCCTCAGACCCAACCCATGTGCTTCATAATGTGTGAATCAGCAGGCTTGCAGGATCAGTTGAGATGGAGGGGGGTTGGCCCAGCTTTCCTCACAGTGGTTAAGTGGTTTGGCTGTGAATTACCACTCTTCCGGTTCAAATCCCACTACCACCATGAGATCAGTAGGTGGCCTTGGGTAAGCCACTCCTCTCAGCCCCAGCCACATTGTGGGGATTATAACAACACTGACTTGTTCACTGCTCTGGGTGGGGCACTAATCTGACTAGAAAAGCGGTATATAAGCACAGTTATTACTATTATCATTATTATTTGAATTATCCGAAACACAATCAGCAATAAGCATGTTATTATTGATTGGCCTTGCGAAGCTGATACACATTTCCACCGGAGACCTAAGTATCAACCAGATATCGGCATAATATGTACATAGTGCCGTCTTTCGCAGTTCTGTAGGTGTTATGTCAGAAAGCTGCAGTTTTTCCATATGAATTGCCAAGTTTTTCTAGATGGTTCCAAGTGCCCCAATGACAATGGGGACTATTTATTATTGTTGTTGTTGTTGTTGTTATTAATCTTTGCTCCATATGGGTAACTGGAAGACCTAGTGCCAAACCAAGCAATTGCTTCAGAGAGCAGTGACATCCCCCCTGGTCCTTTTGCCTGCCTTCCTTGGTTTGCTGTTCTTCTCAGCCAAGAAAGTTCTGTCATTTTAAGTACTAAAAAAGTTAATCCCGCAAGGCCACCGCCCCTTTTTGTTCAGGTTCAAGGACTTTAATTAAAATGTATCGACTTTTCGAGTACAAAACACCTTTTTTTGAATAGAGAACAGTCTTGTTATGCGCAGGGCTTTTTTCAGTTGGAACGTGGTGAAACGGAGTTCCAGAACCTCTTGAAAATGGTCACATGGCTGGTGGTCCCACCCCCTAATCTTCAGACAGAGGGGAGTTTAGATGGCCCTCCAGAGAGCAATCTCAACTCCCCTCTGCCTGGAGATCAGGGGGCGGGGCCACCAGCCATGTGACCATTTTCTCCAAGGGCAACCCACTGAGTTCCACCACCTCTTTTCCCAGAAAAAAAGCCCTGGTTATGCACCATTGCAGATGTCTGCAGCTTCTTCCTGATCATATCGGTATGTTTTGAGGCTGGCAGATTTGTCACCATCCTTCAGATTGTTCGAATATTTTAATCAGGAAGTAGCCACGTTGTTTATTTAAACAAGAATTCAGCTTCCTTTTCAGCCTCCCCACCCTCTTGGAGAGGCGCACTAACCCTAGGTGAGAAGGCAGCACTAACCTTAGCTTGCCACTCAACAGGCAGGCAAAGTTAATCCATGTATTTTCACATTTACACTTGACATTTCATGTGCACTTCAAAATTCTTAGGTGTATACCTAAAACTTGTGTGAGGAGGCCCCTTAGGGTTAGGGTTGGGGGGAGGCAGGACTACAATTTTTGCACAAATGTATGTAACACAACCTTGATGGCCTTTGCAGTGTATTGGTTACAGTGTCAGGGGAAGCTGATTGGGTGACCTAATCTTGAGCCAGTCACTCTTTTTCAGCCTAACCAACCTCACAGGGTTGTTGTTGTGAGGATAAATGGAGGAGGGAGAACAATGTCAGTTGCCTTGGGTATCTCGCAGAGCAAACCAGGGTATAAATATCAAAGTAATAAATAAATAAATGGACAGATCTGTTATGGCAAAATCACTTTAGTAGGAGGGGATTTGGAGCAGCAAAGCAATAGAGGAGGTGGTATTTATTAACTCTTCCCTTACTTATCACTTGAATTCCAAGTCAATTCTAACAACTGGAAATTGTTCGAAGTGACTCCAATGCATTAATGGATTAACTTGGAATGAATACGCTGTTTAAATGATTGGCTTATGAAGAAGCAATGTGAAACGGGATGTTGTAAGGGCTGGCGCACCCGTTGCCAACTCTCCAGGAACACTGCTCCCCATTGTTGACTTTTCTCAACGGGCTTCTGCCTATAAAAGAAAGAACAAGGAATGGATATGTAATATGGACTCGTTTTATAAACTTTGATACTTATCTTTGACAAGCATTGACAAGCATTGGCTTGGACTGGACTTAAATATATTGTGGCATTAATCCATTTAGTCCTGGACCCATTCCAGTCTAGCTTCCATCCTGGCCATGGGACGGAGACGGCCTTGGTTGCCCTCACAGATGACCTTCGCAGGCATCTGGATCGAGGCAGGTCAGCGCGGCTTGTGTTACTCGATCTCACAGCAGCGTTTGACACGGTTGACTATGATTTGTTGGCCAGCTGCCGACGTGGGGATTAGGGAGACAGCCTTACAGTGGCTGGTCTCCTTTCTCCAGGGGCGGGGACAGAGGGTGGCACTCGGGGGAGATCTATCGCCCTGTCACCCCTTGGTGTGCGGGGTTCCCCAAGGGGTGATACTCTCCCCGATGTTATTTAACATCTACATGCGCCCCCTCATCCAGTTGGTGCGGAGGTTTGGGCTGGGCTGTCATCAATACGCAGATGACACCCAGCTTTTTCTGTTGATGGACAGCCGGCCAGACACGGCCCCAGACAATCTGGCCAGAGCTCTGGAGGCTGTGACGGCATGGTTGAAACAGAGCAGGCTGAAACTGAACCCGGTGAAGACGGAGGTCCTGCAGCTGGGACGGGGGCTGCCAGATGTTGGGATCCAGCTCCCTGCCCTGGATGGGACACCACTGGCAACTTTGCCAGTGGTAAAGAGTCTGGGCGTGCTCCTGGATGCCTCCCTGTCAATGGAAGCCCAGGACATGGCAGTTGCCAAGTCCGCATCTTTCCATCTTCGTCAGATCAGGCAACTTGCCCCCTACCTGACGCCCCAGGACCTGGCTACAGTGATCCATGCAATGGTCACCTCCAAGCTAGATTACTGTAACTCACTCTATGCTGGGCTACCCCTGGGCCTGATCCGGAAACTACAACTGGTCCAGAATGAGGCGGCGCAGGTCCTGACTGGTATATCTTACCAGTCACATATCACACCTGTCCTGCGCCAGCTGCACTGGCTTCCGGTTGAATTCTGAATCAGGTTCAAGGTGTTGGTTCTTACCTTTAAAGCCCTGAGCGGGTTGAGACCGGCATATCTTCGGGACCACCTCTCCCTGTACATTCCCCGGAGACCACTTTGATCAGCGAATAAATGTTTACTGGTGGTCCCCGGCCCTAAGGAAGCCCGCCTTACTTCAACCAGGGCCAGGGCCTTTTCAGTCCTGGCCCCAGCCTGGTGGAACGCTCTGTCAATGGAGACCCGGGCCCAGCGGGACATATTATTCCGCCGGGCCTGTAAGACAGCTGTTCTGCCAGGTGTTCGGTGGTTGAAGGGGGTGGTGCCATGTCGGCCTCCCACCTTTGGGGTGGGGGAGGGTTCTCCCCACCACTGCACTTCGTTAATTTGTTTCATTGTTTGTATATTGATTTTAGTTTTGTTGTTTTCTTGTTTTTATCGATTTTAAACTGTTCACCGCCCAGAGCCCCTGGGGATGGGCGGTATATAAATTGAAATATAAAAATATAAAATAAATAAATTTTGAGAAACTGACCGGTTGGGGTACTTATGTACTACAAGGAGTAGATATATGAGATTCTTTGGTTTGTATTGGTTGTTTGATAATTATGTTTACATTCTTTGCACTTGCACTTTAAAAAATTAAAAATTTATAAAAATTTGCATAATTAACTCGGGTCTCTTAGGACCTTGTGTCCCCTTTGGTTTTCCATTTTCTCCAGGGGAACTGATCTCCGTAATCTGGAGATCAGTTATAGTTCTGCAAGATTGGCAAGCCTAGGGGTAGTGACTAGGGCAGGTATCGCCAATGCGGTGCCTTTGGGTACCATAGTGGCCATTGACACCTTTGTTGGCTCCCGCTATGTGTTTTCAGAGAGTAGGGCCAGGTGGGGCTTTTGTCCATCAGCACTTCTGATTATCTATGCAAATGACAATAACATTGTTTCCACAGCAGCTGCCACCACAGTGTTTGTTTTATTTTTCTCAATCCTTTTTTCCCCAATATATTTTTAAAATTACTCCTCTTCTCCCTTGCACTTGGGGGGCATCTGTGTGTGTGCAGTTCTTCCTCCTACTTCTCTGTGTGTGAAGCTCTGTCTCTTTCAACAGCTATTTTGTGGTTGTGTCTGTGTCAGAATTCCCCAAAACCCACAGATTCAAAAAGGTTGGGAACCCCTGGTCTGGGGAGGGAATAGAAACTGGAAGACTGGGGGGAAATCAGCATTTTCCGTAGATGCAAATCTCCTCTTGGAACTCTTTGCCTTGACATAACAGATGTGCCTACTGGCATTTGTTACATGACTATGTGTGCAACGTGCAGGTCTGCCTGAGAGGAAACCAACCTGTTTAACAATGATGTGCCAGGATCAGTGTACTCAAGTGACAAGAGACTATGACATAACTGTGGAGAAACAACAAGTGATTGAAGAAGGGGATGAAAATTCTCAAGGAAGTTATGGCAAACATATCACGAAACTTGAGGGTGACTTGGCTGATCCGTTGATTTGCTGCCAAATCTAGGGACCAGAATAGCTTGTTTGACAATGTTTGTTCCATTTCTCCCCTTTTTGTTTAGGGTACGGTCCCTCATGAGAAATTTAAGCTGAACGTAACACTGTATTCAGGAAACAAAACATCTGGTATTCTCTGAGAAACGGATCGGGCCTGCTAATAAGTCTAACAAGGAACAAGAGTGCTGAGGTCAGGTGCCTATTGTTAGCCTGAACAGTCCAGTTAGGGTTCATGTTGAGCCTGGAGTGAAGTGATGGTACAGATGGCTCACAGGCCCAGATGTACTTCTTGCCAGGGAGATTCTTCAAAGTCATCATGGGAGGACTGGGTGACCACCATCTGACTCGAAAGCGCCTTCCTTTTTGATTAAATAAGCGCCTCCATACCCCACCTCCCCCTTTAGACTTGAGCAACTCACCGTCAGTTCCATCCTAACACTTGCAACGGAGTGTCTATGACATGTGCACAGCCACAGTAATCCACGGGGCAGCCACATTTGAAACAGCAGCACCATTCAGTGTGAGAATCACCTTTTCTCAGTAACTGAAATATAACTACATTGCTGCTGAAGAAATGTAATATCTGCTCCCCCCACCCAGAAGCACAAACAGACCTGGAGCCCCTGAGATTTCAAACAAAAAATGAAGCATGGGCTATAACTAAAGTGAATTTTAAATGTACAAAAACATACATACGTACAATGTAGAAACCCTGTGCAAATTACAACGTTACATTATAATAAACAGGCATCAAGAACAATGAAAAGGGAGGAAAGAAAGGGTTAAAGGTACAGAAGAGACTGAAAATATAGTAAGAGGAGGGGAGCATTCAGAATGAGCCCGGCATAAATGTAAAATGCTGTAAAAATTATGTTAAATTGTATTATTGAGATACGGTCATCCGTATTCACAGGCTGGTTCCAGGTATTTTGTCTTCCCGAGCAAGAGCTGGGTGTTGTTTCCTCCCATGCTGACAGCAGCAGGGAACAAGTTTATTTATTTGTACTCCAACTTTTTCTCTTCTCCTCTCCTCTATTTTATCCTCACAACAATCTTGTAAAGTTGGCTAGGCAGAGAGTGTGTGACTAGATCAAATCACGCAGCAAGATTCTATGGTAGAGTGAGAATTTGAACTCGGGTCTCCCAAATCTTAATCTAACACTCTGATCATCACACCGCACTAGACCTCTAAGCTCTGTGTGGCATTTACTCCCTTCTTGTACCATCTCAAACAGCTGTGGGGGGACCTTGGGCAGAGAACTGGCCATTTATACCTCTGGCCCCTCCATTATCATATGCTACTCATTTATAAAGAGATATCAGAGAACCTTCACTTTGGGCCTGGATTTTTACCCAATTTCCAGAATATTACTCTAATTCTCTTTGCGATAACTGTTATGTTCCAAAGGCACCATTATCAAAAACCATTCTTTAAGAAGATGTTCAGACACAAAGATAGATGCAAGGAGGCCGGGGGCTTACAATTGTATTCAAGAGAGACCAAAGGAAAGATTATTTTAGCAGTGGCCTTCTGAACTGACCCACAGGAGAGAGCAAGAGCTGATGCCTGGACGTCTAGTATTGAAAATTTCAAACAGAATCAATGCAAGTGGAATTGCCGTGATTTGTGGCTCCTGCCCTTCCTTCTCCCTAATCCTTGAAAAAAAAGTATTAAAAATGATTTGACTGCGGAAGGGTGAAATTGACATTTTTGAGACACGTCAAACAGATGGAGCTGCAAATAGTTTGATCCTGTCTTAGGCGAGCTTGATGGCAATTTAAAGAAGATGTTTTGCTCCATGTAGTGAGAAGTCAGGGTGGTCATTCGATGGACAGACACTGCTGGGGGAGCAACACTATCGGGTAGACATAAGCCCTCATCTTGGACGAAAATAGCTCTTAGACAGAACATAAACTTCAACCGGCACTAGTTGTTTGAAGGAAACTCTGCAGGGAGTGTACGGTGCCTGCCTGTGCTTTCGAAACCTTGAGCGCATGAGACCGTCCAGGTTGGAATGAGACATTACGGAAGACGTACAGCTGCCAAAAGCAGCATCCCTACATCTCCCCTCTACCTCCTGGTTTGCATCACTAGGGCCAGGGCTTTTTTTCAGCTGGAATGCGGTGGAATGGAGTTCCAGAACCTCTTAAAAATGGTCACATGGCTGGTGGCCCCGCCCCCTGATCTCCAGACAGAGGGGAGTTTAGATGGCCCTCCGCGCCGCAGCGCAGAGGGCAGTCTAAACTCCCCTCTGTCTGGAGATCAGGGGTGCGGCCAGCAGCCATGTGACCATTTTCTCCGAGGGCAACCCACTGAGTTCCACCACCTCTTTTCCCAGAAAAAAAGCCCTGACTAGGGCTGCATCCACACCATGGGGATTTTCCATTTAGCATTCATTGCGGCTGTTAATACAGAGGCGTTTGCATTTGCAACAGAGCAGCCACACGGGAGCTTTCCATGTTCTTATTTCAGAGGGTGTTTTTAAAAAAGGTAATTGCTATAGTGGTAACTCGCAGTATCATAATTACCAATTTTTTGTTTGTTTTAAAAAAGCCTCAAAAAACCCACCCATGGAGCCACTGAGAAAAGGGAATAAAGGAAGGGAAAGAGCTCTGATATGGGTGGACCTTTGGAAACGTGCAGCTCCCCATCCTGGTGGCACGCTAATGTGCTTGGACTGTCATAAATTAGAAAGAGCGTGGCAAGCATGAGGAAAACCTGGGAAATGCACGATTAGAGGAGGCTGTTTTGAGGATGCTTCCAAAAAGAACACTCCTATTTGGGAGCAAAGGGAAAGGAAAATGTCCCTGCAGTAGCAGCCCCAGTGGAACCAGAAAAAGAAGAACGAGAGACACTGCAGCTATTTTTGGCATTAGGCCTGTGTCTGCCCTAAAGCACAAATAACAGGTAGAAAATAGTATGTTCTCTAAAAGTAATGATCACCATAGAGAGGGTATGAAAGCAACTTAGGCGGCTCCTAGCTCCAGACTCCCAGGTTCATATCTAAAGTCACCACCTTTTTCTTACTGGCTTTGCTCCAGTGTCATTAAGAGGATCTTGAAAATCTTTCCCCCCCACATCGCCATGCCACGTAAAGCTCGGGGAGGGGCTGTGGCTCAGCAGTGGAGCATCTGTTGGGCACACAGAAGGCCCCAGGTCCAATCTCCAGCATCTCCAGTTAAAATGCTCTGATAATAAGTGATGTCAAAGAGACCCTCCCTGAGACCCTGGAGAGCTGCCCCCTGCCCGTTTGAATAGACAAGACTGACCTCAGCGGCCCAATGATCTAATTCACTATAAGGCAGCTTTCTGTGTTTGTGTGCTATTAAAGGCACAGGAGCACAGCCAGAAATAAAAAGTGGCAACGCTACTAATGGTTGGTGTGACTGTCCTAACTGAGATAGATGCAGGTGGGCAGCCATGTTGGTCTGCAGTCAAAGAGCAAGATCCGGGGCTGATAGCACCTTAAAGACCATTTAGATTTCCAAGGTATGAGCTTTCCAGAGTCAAAGCTCCTTTCGTCAGATTGGACCCATATCTCGCTCTTCTATAATAATTGAGGGTATTTAAACTAATGACTCGATAGAAAGTCCCTGGAATCTACAAAGGAAGGTCAGGAAGGATAATCCTTGAATCTCTGGCTTCTGTAGGGAGTGGCTGTTGATTTTCAAGAAGTTTTCCTTGCTTCTTGCCGTTTCACCTGCTATTCCTTGCTCTCTGCCAGTTTTGTTTCCTGTGTTTCAGCTGTGCTTTGCAGTGGCAAAGAACTGACACTAGATAGCGCGCATTGTTGCTCAAGAGAAACCCAAGCAGTGCAGTTTCCTGCTAACCTTTTCATTAAAGAGGACGGCTTTTAGCTTTGGATGTATTGCTGTGGATTTCTTTAGAAAAATCTGCATGGTGACCTCACTAAAATCTACTCCAGACGTTAGCAAAGCTCAGTAGCCACCACCTCTTAACTAGTAAGGGGGGTGGGGGGCAGTTCTTACTATACAATATCTCCCCCATTAAAAAAAAAACAAAACACCCACAGCCACACTTCCTTAGATCTTCAGCACATTAGAGGGTTTGGAGGAGTTGAGTCTTCCTGATCCTGCCAGGTGTTTAGGAATGTTGCTTTCTGACCACCTTTGGTGTTTGACATGAAGCAAAAGAACAGAGATCCTACCCATTTCTCTGGATTAGGATTTCCTACTGATTAGGTGACCTGATCTGGATAACCTAGGTGAGTCTGATCTCGTCAGATCTTGGAAGCGAAACAGGGTCAGCCTTGGTTAGTCATTGGATGGGAGATGGACTGCCAACAAAGACCAGTCTTGCAGAGGCAGACAATGGCAAACCACCTCTGTTAGTCTCTTGCCATGAAAATCACACCAGGGGTTGCCATGTCAGCTGAGGCTTGAGGCTACTCCCCACCACTGCTGATTGGGTATGAGGGGGAGACAAACAGGGTCGAATCCACATTACTCAATCTAAGTCGCATGTTCCCCGCATTCTCCACGCAATTCCGAGCGCTGGTCACATTACCTCATTAAACAGACGCATTTCATTCGCATTTCTCCCGAATATGTGGTAACAGGTTTTCATCGGGAGTTTCACGGTGGATGTGAATGGGCAAATGTGCAATTTACGCGTTTTTTTTTAAAAACCACCCCCCTTCCTGTCTCTCCGGCCGTTCCGAGAGTTCCTATTGGCTGATTCAACTTTCAAGTGCTCCGTAGTCTGCAAAAGACTGTTCTTGACTTCATAGCGTTGGATTTATTTATCATGTTGTTTCTAAATCAAATCTGGTCGTTTGAAAAATCATTTTGGGGTGAATGCCTCCTCAGAATGGACTCACGAAACTTCCTTTTTAACTGTTTTTTATTTTTCTCTGGATTACTGTGATATTGAAATTACGGTGAATCAATCATTCGAATTTAAGAAAACACAGAGCAGGACCTCCATCACGCCTCCAACACCAACCAAACCCACCATCCACTAACACCCACAAAGAAATCTCCACAAAATGCTTGCCTTTTTATAGTTATTTCAAACCCCCCACCAGAAAACGTGAACCATTTGCTTTCACGGTCATGTGTTATATTGCTTCATTGATGTTTCCTTATAAGGCGAGATCGAAATAACGGAAAAGTCAGTTCAAAAAAATTTAAAAAATGTTCCCACCCACAAAAGCGGATATTCCAGTCGCTGTGTGACCGTAGGAGCGCGCGAGAACAACACATTTGAGGATGGAATGTGAATGGAGGGGAGAAATTTGCGGATTGAAGACAAACGCAAAAATACCGGGAAAAATGCAGGTGAGAGGTGAATGTGGATTCGGCCCAGGTTTGCCTCAAACAGTTTTGCTGAGTAGAAATTAGCATAGGAAGCTTATGTGGCTCTGAACCTGATGTGAGTTCCACAGAAATCGAAAGCTTGTATACTGTTGTGCAACAATTTGATAGTCCTCAAATGGTATTACAGAACGATGTATTGTCGAAGGCTTTCACGGCCGGAGAACGATGGTTGTTGTGGGTTTTCCAGGCTGTATTGCCGTGGTCTTGGCATTGTAGTTCCTGACGTTTCGCCAGCAGCTGTGGCTGGCATCTTCAGAGGTGTAGCACCTCTACACCTGGCATCTTCAGAGGTGCTACACCTCTGAAGATGCCAGCCACAGCTGCTGGCGAAATGTCAGGAACTACAATGCCAAGACCACGGCAATACAGCCCGGAAAACCCACAACAACCATAGGTATTACAGAACCTTTGTTTTTGGCATTTTTCTGCAGACCAGTCTGTGATCTCTGCCAATTGCTGCAGACCAAACTCTTTTTAAAGGGACCATATCAGCCACTTCCAAAGTTGGAGGTCTGACAGAGGACCCAGAAGACTCCATTTGCACTGGGAAGCCAGCCCAGGGCTTAGTCTCTGATCATTCCAGCTGCTAACGCGTGCGGGGAAACTGGATGCTGCCTTGGACAGAGTCTGTGAGCGGAATTGTGTCCTGTGGTCGCAGCACACATGGAATTCAGTGCAAGGAGAATTTCAAATTTCATTCTAACAGAAAAGCAAGCTTCTAGTCCTTATAGCTGTAATGCTTCTGGAAATATGTGGGCCTGGTAAACTCCATGGATTGCGGTGTATAGGGGAAGCCATAATCTGCGTTCTACAATCATCATTGCCTGTTCATAGCTTTTAGTGCCTTGTCATGCAAAAGCAATCTACATTGTGCAAAATCCGCCGATAGATATCGGCTGATTCCGCACATGTTGGATAATGCACTTTCAATGCACTTTATCAATCGTTTGAGGTGGATTTTTTGTTCCGCACACAAAAAAATCCATTCCAAATGATCTATAACGAGGATTGGAAGTGCATTATCCAACATGTGCGGAATCACTCAATCTCTTGATATGCTCTGTCTATGATAATAAGCAAGAAAAATCAACATATTTAAACAGAATTTATAGAAGAGCAAATTACCAATGATGTTGAGCACCTGAAATCAGAAGATCTGAAATTCTGACCTATATATGAAGTGGGGGGCAGGGCCATTGGGCACAGTCTTGACCCTCCCCCAATAGATGGCTCATTCACACCATGTCATGTGATCTCTAAAGCTATGCAGTTGACTGGGGAAACTAATGGATCCTTTGGTACTGTTTTAATAAATAGTTATAATGTCCCCCCCCCCTTCAATTCTGGTTTTATCCTTTATTATAGCAGCTCTTACGAAGCTTTCTGAATAGCTCACTTCAAAACTAACCGAACTGTCTCATAAAATGGTAAAGTTAATTGCCGAAGGGCAGTAGAAAAAAACAGGCAGAAAGTGTGAGTTTCTTGCAGGACTGTAGGGGGTAATGTTGCTTCACACTCCTAACTACCAACAGAAAAAAGCTCCGGAATGTTTGCTTCGATGCTGGATGGAGCACTCTGTGGAAAGAGAGGAGGAAGCTCTTTGCTGTTTGCCTTTTCTAGTAATAATCAATCGAATGACGGGACAGTGTTCAGAATCAGGAATCAGCAAATAGAATTCCCTGTGCCAAATCTGGGCCCCAGAAGGGGGACACCCAACTGTTCCCCCAGAGGCTAAAGAGAAGGGTGCCGGAATGGCATCCATGTGACTTCTTAGCAGAACATATTAGGGAATTTCCTGACCCCAAGTATTTTCTAGGAATTAGGTTGCTATACAGATAAAATGAAGGACAGAACCTGTATGCTGCCCTCAGAACCTTGGAAGGGGGTAGCGGGGGTATATTGGGTAGATTATTAAAGCTGCAATGACTGCAGCAGTTAAAGTGAACTCAACAGTACTGCCCAGGGCTTTTTTTCTGGGAAAAGAGGTGGTGGAACTCAGTGGGTTGCCCTCGGAGAAAACGGTCACATGGCTGGTGGCCCCGCCCCCTGATCTCCAGACAGAGGGGAGTTTAGATTGCTCTCCGGAGGGCCATCTAAACTCCCCTCTGTCTGGAGATCAGGGGGCGGGGCCACCAGCCATGTGACCATTTTCAAGAGATGCCAGAACTCCATTCCACCGCGTTCCAGCTGAAAAAAAGCCCTGGTACTGCCTGAATAGACCAGTTTAACTTGTGGTTGCCAGATCTTGAAAGCTAAGCAGAGTTGGCCGTTATTAGTACTTGGATGGGAGACTGCTAATGAAGATTGGGGTTGCTATGCAGAGGAAGGGAACAACCTCTGCTCTCTTCCCTTGAACACTCCAGCCATTTCCACACATCTTACTGGCCTCCGGAACGTTGTGCAAAACACCTGGAAGATAGCGTCTTCTTGCGCGAAATTGCACCAGGAAGATGAGATGTCGCACAAAACTCCCGGATGATAGCGTCTTCCTGGTGCGATTTCGCAGGAGAAGATGCTATCTTCTAGGTGTTTTGCGCAACGTTCCGGAGGCTGGTAAGATGTGTGGAAATGGCCCCCATTTAGGGTCACCATAAATCAGAAGCAACTTGATGACATATTATTCATTCATTCAACTACGCGTAGATACAGAGTCAGCCTCTGCCCTTTACGCTAATGACAGGGATGGTTTCTCTTGGGTCTGTCAGTGACTGCTCTTTGGCCCCAGGTGAGGTGCTGTTGGGGATGAATCTGTTCACTTGAGAAGTGTGACTCAAGAAATCTCTTGGTTGTTTCTAACGCATTAAACAAATGATAAGGAATAAAAAGGAGCAACAGCAACTTAAAATGGGCTCCATGTACTACACGAAAATCTAGCAAAACTGGCCCTCTGGTTTTCAGCATTAGGCAACAGGTTGATCGAACAAGCTTCACAACACTGAATTTTCCAAACACCCTTAACTTGAGAGTCGCTTTATAGTCTAATGCACCAATGCAAAGCTTTTGCTTTGCTCCACCCTGCAAGTGAATGTGTGTGTTATTCCGTATCTTTAAAAAACTCCCTATGCACAGAAAAAAAGTATATCAAGAAGACTAGGGAGAACCTTCCTCCCTGAGATGCTAGTTTTCTACATGCAGGCCAAGAAAGATGTCTCTTGGGCAGCAACAGGCTAGAGCAGGCCATGTGATCCCTGAGCCCCTCAAAAAGCATCTGGGCTGAGCAGGCTGGTTCATTGTGGTTGGAACACCAAACTCAAGGGAGAAACAGCCCATCAGCACCACACATGCCATGTGTAAGATAAGGCTGCACAAGTCCCCTTGAAACTACGCCCCCTTTCTGAAAAGCCTGAAGAGTACTGAAGAATTTCTACACATATACACACAAACACCCGGAAAAACTACTTTGCAGGGGCCTGTAGCCTGATTGAATCCAACAGCCAAACATCTTCGACAAAACTGCCTTCTCTGTTCTTGAGAAGGATAGCTCAACTGTAACAAACAGGCACCAGCATCTGAGTCGCCTGAGGGGGTGACTCCTGCGTTCCTTTTCCTGGAGGCATCCCAAGAGAATTGCAAGAACCATCTGACAAGCATCGCTGGTAATTGGAAGCGATTGTTTCCTCCTGCCAAGCGATTGTTTCCTCCTGTCCTTGGAGCCACCACCAGTGCTCCAGAAAGCTGCCCAGACTACAGTCACCCAGATCTGAGGTCTTCCATTGTGCTTTCAAGAGTTGCAAGAACAAACTGTCACTTGCTGACAACAGACAGAGCCCACTGCGTACACTTGCTCTCCCTGTCTCGTGTTGTTTTGCCTGACTGATAGATGCAGCTGACTGAAATGGTCAATTGCATGATGCGACTGCTGCATTCGTCCCCGGGACCACCTGTTCACACACTAAATTTTCGTAGAGTTCCCACCAAAGACGGCTTATACGGACCATACTCCTCAAATATACCACACAGATGCAACCAATGCACGTCTGGTTCACTTCTCAGGGAAGACAGGATCATATTTAAATCCAGTGGTTATTACAAACTGAACATCACAGCAATTCCTCTGCTCTGAATTTGGGCATTTACTGCCTCAGGCAAGGGGAGCAGACAGTTAAGTGGCTTGTAATGGATCTTGGAAAGAGTTTAGGAAACTGCCCCAAGACATCCCCTGCCTCTGTTACAGTCCACACAAGAGGGGAGGGGCCCAGAAGACAACCCATCAGGCATCTTCTGGGCTGAGAGGCGGCATTCGATGCCAGGACCCAGCAGAAGTTCCCCACATTGAGGGCAGGTGTTCGACAGGCAGCATTCTGACCCCCCCCCCCCTGCACACACCTAGGAAATGTCTGCTGCATCTCTGCTCTCGGGCATAGCAAGAAATTGGGTTTGGAACACTGCCTCTCAGCTGGAAGGTGGTGTTTTAACACACACACCCCCGAACTTCCTGATGCCAGGATGCAGCAAAAAGATATGGGAGGGGGATGTAATGTTCCACCTCCTCTTTCCTCTGTCCTCATGGGAGGCGGCCACACAACATGGCTCTCCTGAGCATGTACCATCCATAGGCTTATGTAGGGTTGCTAGGTCTCTCTACCCCCTGAGAGGGATGCTGGAGGCTCAGCACCTACCCTTTTGATGTCCTTCTCACTCCAGGAAGTGACATCATCGCGCATCCTGGGAGCACTCTGACGCTCTGCAGCGGGGCCGAACTGGGCCTGATTCAGCCCGATTCAGGCCAGAATTGGCCTCAATTGGGCCAATGTGGAGTGTGGGAGTGCTGCTGAGCTCTGCAGTGACTCAATTCAGGCCAATTTGGGCCCGATTCATCCTGAATTTGGCCAGATTCAGCTGGATTCGGGCCCAAATTGGGCCACTGCAGAGGGCAGAAGAGCTCCTGTGCTATGCAGCAGTCTGATTTGGGCCTGATTCAGGCCCTATGTGGGCCAATTCAGGCCTGATTCGGCCCAGTTTGTGCTGAATCTAGCCCGAACTCAGCTGCTGCATTTTGCAGAAATGTGCTGCACTGCCTGCAAGCGCACTCTGAGAGGCACGTCCCTCTCACTGACCAGATAAGTGGGGGCAAGGGTGGAGGATTCCCCACCTCCAGCGGGGGACTAGCAACCCTAGACTTGTGCCCCCCCGCATCTCAGGTATATCTCCTGCATCTGGGACCACGTTTGGCTCAGTGGGAGAGCCCCTGCTTTGATCACAGAAGGGCTCCAGATGAGGATTCCAACTGTAGCAGTTCCTGGAAAAGGAACCCTATGGGTTAAATCAAACACTGGAATTGTCTTGGTTTTTTTTGTAGTATTTAAATCTAATATTGCAACTGTCTTGTTTCTTGAGAAACTGTAATTGCCCTTCAAGTTTTGATGTGAAGTTGGAACATCTTCCCATGTGTTGAAACATCTTCTCCATTGAAAAATAGTGTTAACAGATTGTAGTCTCTTTAAGAAATGATGTAGGAGGGTTGTGCAGCTGCATTCCATTTTCCTTCTGCCCCAGAAGTAACGTTCATTTCCTCACCAACACTGGAGATTTAGACTGCACATTGACACAGAAAGCCTTATTATTCAGATTGGAGAAAATAACTTATTTTGACGGTATATTTGGTGAGTGTCTCTTATGTTTATATGTGTCACCAATGTACCCTTATGATGTATTAGTAATTATTAGCGTTACTAGCTAGTTTGTGATTCTTTGTAGATGTTCTGCCAGTCCTATTCACTGAAGAAGGGACGGAAACGCCGAAACTTGGGAGTAAACCGGAAGTCCATCTCACCTGCACTTTGGACATTGTGCGGAATGTGATTTATTCCACTCATAAGTTTTCACCAATTACCGTACAGAATTTTGGAGACTTTCCCCTTATTAAGGTTCCTATGGTGTTGGTTGTTGGGGGTTTTCCGGGCTGTCTTGCCGTGGTCTTGGCATTGTAGTTCCTGACGTTTCGCCAGCAGCTGTGGCTGGCATCTTCAGAGGTGTAGCACCAAAAGACAGAGATCTCTCAGTGTCACAGTGTGGAAAAGATGTAGGTCATTTGTATCTACTCAGGAGGGGTGGGGTTGAGCTGAGTCATTCTGTAAGAGTTTCCCAGGGTGTGGAATGCTAATGGCGGGAGGCTTCACTGTATCCTGAGGCGGTTCTTTTGCATATGGATTGGTGCTTGATGTGCTAATCTTCTCTGCAGGGCTATTGTCGGGTGTGGAGTGTTTTGTTGGCCTGGTGTTTTTCAGAACTGGAGCCCATGCTCTGTTCATTCTTAAGGTTTCTTCTTTCCTGTTGAAGTTTTGCTTATGCTTGTGAATTTCAATGGCTTCCCTGTGCAGTCTGACAAAGTAGTTGGAAGTGTTGTCCAGTATTTTGGTGTCCTGGAATAAGATACTGTGCCCTGTTTGAGTTAGGCTGTGTTCAGCCACTGCTGATTTTTCAGGCTGTCCAAGTCTGCAGTGTCTTTCATGTTCTTTTATTCTTGTCTGGATGCTACGCTTTGTGGTCCCGATGTAAACTTGTCCACAGCTGCAGGGTATACGGTATACTCCTGCAGAGGTGAGGGGATCTCTGCTAGGATCTCTTCCTATGGTGTTATTCTGATACTGAACTGAAACGTTTGTATTGACTGAGACGTATAGATTATTAAGTATTATTACAAACTAGAAACAATGCCCATAGTGTAAAAAAATACAACAGGCTCTAGAAAACTTATTTGGCAGGCCCGCTCTTGGCAGCAAGCGGGCGCTTTGCAACACCTTGGAGGCCAGAGCAGGAAGGCGCTGAGGGGAGGCCCAGAGAGGAATGCTTAGGCCACAGATTCAGCGGGGCCCCTCCTGGCTGCAAGGGGAGGCTTCGCTGTGGCCTTGAGGCCAGAGTCATTGGCAATGCGCCTGTGCAAGGATAAAAAGTGAGTCACCACCCATACGGCTTGCCTTCTGATACACTGTGCACAACACTTTGTCTTTATTTGGGAGGGCTGTTTTTCACATTGGTTATTTTGGTTATTTCATTGTTTACACTGTTATTCCTCTGGTATCATTGAGAATCTGGAGAGGCAGGGGCCAATCAGAGCAGAGAGGAATGGGCTAGCGGGAACAACAATTCATCTCTGAATAGGGTGGCTTCGTATGCAAGTGTAGCATCTATTTAAAAGAATAAAAGGAAGCAAATATCCTTAAATGCATCACAGCCAAGTTTCAGGTGGGTAGTCATATTGGTCTGTAGTAGAACAGCAGGGCCGATTCCAGACGACTAACCTTAAATCGCTCCATGCCGCCCTCTTCCGGATCGCGACGGGGAAAATGCGAAATATCGCGTTTCCTCGCGCGAGTTTTGCGCGACGACGCGCAAAACTCGCGCGAGGAAACGCGATATTTCGCATTTTCCCCGTCGCGATCCGGAAGAGGGCGGCATGGAGCGATTTAAGGTTAGTCGTCTGGAATCGGCCCAGGATTTGAGTCCAGTGGCACCTTAGAGACCAACAAGATTTCCAGGATATGAGCTTTCGACGGCCAGAGCTCCCTTCTTCAGATACCAAGAAGAAGGGAGCTTTGACTCTCTGAAGGGAGCTTTGATTCTCAAAAGCTCATATCCTGAAAATCTTGTTGGTCTAAAGTGCCACTGGATTCAAATCATGCTGTTCTATAGCCAGGTTTGTTACACAGATAGGGAAGCATTTAGTTAAGAAAGTATTCCAGAGGACAAAACCCTCTAGATTCTCTCCTTTAAACAGCGAGCCAAAACAAAGCATTTTTCAAGAAAATCTGTGCTATAATGGAAAAGGAGAGCAGGAGCGGAAGGGGCACATTTTTCTATTTTCTCTGCCTTGTTAAGTTTCCCATCCCTTGGATCACATAACCATGTGTTAGATATTGTTCCTACATATTGACCAGAGAGGGAGCCAGTGTGCCAAGTATGAGATCCTCACATGTAGCAATTTCTGGCCAGCACAAACGCGCCCTGTCTACTTTAACACATATATGTAGGCGATTCAAACAAGTAGGGATTGGAATATACTGCTATGATATTTTGGGACTCAATCAAAGAGGCACATGTTGTTTCAGGTATTTGGTCCCAATACGTAGCGATGTCCAATGTCGATGTCATGAGATAAGCACAAAATCCTACCTAAGAACTGAAGAACATGCTGAAAGAGGAGTATCGAGCTTGGAGCGTTTGGTAAATAGGTGGGATATAAAGATTTTAGTTACATAAAATTAAGCAAATAGAAGATTCGGCTAAGTTTCTTTTTACAACCAGCTATTACATTTGCTGGGTCAGACAGGCAGAATGTTTTTGAGATATAAAATGTAGCAATTTCTCATAATCCACGGTAATAATCCAAATTCACCCTGTAGTTTTGCTGACTCTAAACTAGAAAAGAGTCAAATAGGAGCTCCTGTCATGTTGAGCTTTCGGGAAACAAGCTATCATATTTTACTAAGCCTAGTCCAGACTTACAGGCAGCGCTCCAAGTCTAAGGTCTTCATGTTCCTAATGAATCAGAGATTGTCCTAAATCACAAACAGCTTTCCTCCTCTCTTCTGAATTACATCACTGGAGAATGAAGCCACGAGAAGTTTGCTTCGTTCCTAGATTAGTGAACACCAGAAACAACTCTGCTTTGGCATGACTTACTGGAGGAGGACTTTGTGGCACCTCCTTCTTGTCAGCAAGACAAACTCCCTCTAACAAATAGTTCTGCCACAGCCTCAGCCACACCAACAGAAAAATGACAAACCTGCCAATGTTTGGGAAACGGCCATTCTTGTCAAAAACCAAGGAGGTTACACACCAAGTAGCAAGGGATACAAACTAAGTTATGTTCTCCTCCCTCCTTTCTGTAACGACCCTTTTCTGTCCTCATTCTTTCACGCCAACCAACCCTGTTCTTCCTCTTTAAATATCCTGGTAAAATGAAACTGCAAACAAATCTCAAACTTGCAAACAGAAACAAGGCAATCACTATTTTAAAATCATGATTTATTCATGTAAGGCCATCGTTGTTGCTGTAGCATAGTGGTTAAGTGGCTGGGCTGCAAATCAGCTCTCTACTGGTTGGAATCCCACTACTGACACCATGAGTTCAGCAGATGGCCTTTGGTAAGCCATTCCTCTCAGCCCCAGCTCTCCAGCTGTATTGTGGGGATAATAATTACACTGACTTTGTTCACCACTCTGAGTGGGCACTAATCTGTCCAGAAGGGTGATATATAAGCACACTTATTGGCTGCTTCCACACAGATCATTCTCCAGTAATCAGTAATATCTATATTGCTATATAGCTAGTGTAGAAATGCATTAGTTTCCAGCTTTTATTTTTTTTTAAAAAAGTAAATCTCTAATCCTTTTGTCTGTGAAGTTATAAGCAGAAAAGTACAGCAAGTACCTTTCCCCTTATAACTCCACAACCAAAAGAGCTAAATACTTACTTTTAAAAAAAATGAAAGCTGGGAATGGTTATGCTATAACACTAGAGCTATTCCCAGGTTTTTCTTTTAAAAAGCCACCCCAAAGCCCTCCAGTAGAGGAGGGAAATGGCCATTGCAGGGAATGAGATAATGCAGGCAGGATCCCCGCCCCACAAATGTGCACCTTCCAATTCATGTGACATCTAAAGGTGCTTTGACTGCAGTCTTTCCAAAGAGATCATATCAGATTTGGGGAAGATCACAGAAATGCAGAGAAAACATGGAAACAGGATGAATGGAGGCACCAAGAGGAATGGAGGCTGTAGATGCCCCTTATGGAGGAGAAGTGATTGGAGAATAGATGCTCCCCAAAACAGTGCTGCCAAAAAAAGGCCAAGGCGGTGACAAAAATCCATGTGGAATCAGTCATCTGTTGACCATTAGAGTAACATCAGCAAAAACCCCTAGTCTTTCTACACGAGACATCTGACACGTGAAGAATAAGTGTTGGGAGATGCAATGGTAGCTGGGATTGATAGTTTTAAAAGACAGAGCTAGTGCTTTGCTATACACTGGAGCTGTGTGACGGGGCTGTGAAATACCAGAAGGAAAACTTCAGGCCATTATAACCTCTCCAAGTCCAAGCCCAGCTCTGGAAGGCAGCTCCGAGTCCAGCCTATTTCCATTCCTTGCTGCCTTCTGGTTGCGCTCCCACTTAAACTGGAAAGGTGAAACTGACAGAGGCAAAGATGAAATTAACAAACCCTCTGAAGAGCGATCTCCACTGGCTTTGACTTTAAACTATGCTTCCAGGCGAACGTTGCGTCTCCCTACACTTGATGAACACCCCCTGAGGCGTCTTGTGTAGAGAAACTAATGTGAGCAGCGAAAGCAACGAGGTGTTTGATGCAGAGGGTACAGGCCACTGATAGTACATATTAGAATAAATGGCATGCAGCTTTACCAAGGGTGATCCTTTCTTCACCATCCTTACCTTCAGAAAGTTTCTCCGGATTTAAGGCCTGGGCTTTTTTGCCCTTTCTCCCTTGCTGCACTCTTGCCCAGCATTCCCTCTACAATTACCTATAAAGTGCCACCTCTCTCTCCCTATGAGGGAGGTTGCAGAGAGATTGAAGGAACAAAGGAAACATGCGCAAAAAGGGTCTTGTGGACTAAAAAAACTGAATCGTGCCACTTTGTCAGAGGCTTGAATGGTTGCGTTCAGTCGGCAGAGAGATTTATACCCAAAACCTCAAAAGGCAGGTAAGTGTATGTTTGTGTGGTAGTGGTGGGGGTCTTATTACAAAGAGAGGCCAGAAGAGCCCACCGCCCAGGATGCAGGTCTATTGCTTTACATTTCGGAACACTGATGAAAACACGACCCGGCAAAAAGACCCAATGATCCAATCAGCGAGGGTGGAGGCCATTCCAGAGGGGTGACAGCTCGGCCAGGGAAGATGAATAGTGCACTTTAGCTGCTGCAGCCAAGCAATTACTTTCTCTAGCTATTCTTAAGAATGAATGGGATTGCAGTTACACCTGCTTGGGATCTATTTCAGCTGGATCTGAGGAGGAAGCCAGGGATCTGTGGAAGAATTGGATTTTGATGAGCAACATGAAGGGGAAAATGGTAAGCCTGCCTTGGTATCCTGGGAGAGAGCACCCAATAATGTGCCCTATCATGATTTGAACACAGAATCTAAGAGTCTCTCAACATGATACCTCAAGTATAGGGAGACACAATGTTAGCCAGGATGCATAGTTTAAAAAGTCAGAACCAGCAGATATCACTCTTCAGAGGGTTTGTTAATTTCATCTTTGCCTCCCCTAAGGCTCAGTCAATTTCACCTCCCCTTCCAGGAGATGAAGATGAAATTAACAAACCCTCTGAGGAGTGATCTCTGAGGGTTGTCTTTTTAAACTACCCTAGTGTAGGGAGGGGAAACTGACAGAGCCTTTGGCTCAGCTAAGGTTGTGTCTCCCTACACTTGAGGAAGTCTTATGTAGAAAGATTTGAAGGCCCTCCTATTTAACTCTAAAGTGTATGGGAGGGGGAAAGGTTGCCAGTGGCTTTTTAGGAATGAAAGAAAAGAAGGAAAGTCCTTTGCACACACCCCTAGACGATCTGTAGGATCTCAAATGTGTTCTTTTGTTAGATATGTTAGCATCCTTTAGTGACATAGGTAGATCTTGCAAAGTCAATAGTCTTTCAGGAGCTGGGGTCTCTTGGTGGATCATTTGCTGGTTTGGGGATGACTGGATGCCAATGTTTATAGAAAATATTTATATCCTGCCTGATCTCCTCAAACTTAAGGCAGCTAATGGTGCAACACCAGGTTGGAAGGAAACAAAATAAGTCAGTCCAAATAACCAGATTTTAAAAAGCAGGTTTTTTTTTAAAAAAAATGCACAGATTGTTTTTAAAGAGCACAAAATTAAGAAGTGCACAAAATGGGGAGAAAAAGAATGTAAAAGAACAGCCAAATCTGCTGAAACAATTTACCCTCCATCGAACGCTCTCTAGAATAAAAGTGTCTTATATGCCTTCCTAAATTTAGGAGGGAAGCTGTCCTCTGAATCCCACAGGCTAGGAAATCCCTGGAGATTTGGGGGTGGAGCCTGGGGAAGGGCCTCAGGTGGGTACAATGCCATAGAGTCCACCATCTAAAGCCAGCTGTGTTCCCCAGGGGAGCTGATCTTTCTTGTCTAGAGAACAGTTGTAATTCCGGGAGATCTCCAGGCCCCACCTGGAGGTTGGCAACCCTGGCAGGCCTTTCCGAGCTCACAGGCCTGCAGCGAGCAGGGAAAGGCTGGAGGCTGGGGCCGCTTTTGCTCCGCAGAGTCCCCTTCACGCCCCTGGCAGGCTGCGCTGCCTGACCCCCAAGGCCGCTCCTCAAAGCCGGACTCCAGCCGGGCCGGCCCGCGTCAGGACCGGCGCGTCGACGTCAAGGCAGCTCCCCCTGCCGGCTTTCCCGCTTGAGAAGCGGCCGCCAGGTGCTTTCAGACGGGCGCCTGCTGCGGAGCTTCTCTTCTGAGCTTTCGCGGCGGGGAGCAGTTTGATGAGAAAAGCGGCCCCAAGTCACAAGGGGCGCCCCGGGGATCCCCCCCTCCTCACCTGGGAGCGGGGAATAAATAAATACATCCGTTGCAATTAGTGGAGGGCTGTGATGTCAGCCGCTCTGATCCTGATGCTGCTTAAAGCTCTCCTTTGGCGTTGGAGAGGGAGGATGTGCGCAAAAGCCTCTCGTTACGCTTCTAATGAGCCATAGTGCGGAAGGCATAAATGGGGGGGGGGGGCGGGGTTCGGGGTGCCTCCTGGAAATCCGTGTTGGAGCTCTCAGTTCCCAGTGACCTGGCAGGTAAAGCGGCCTCTTCTGCTGATTTCTCTCCCAGGACCTGCTAGATTTCCAGCCAGGGGCTGAGCTTTGGAGGGTCAGCGCTCTCTAGGGCACCACAGCGGAAGAGGGAGCTCTGACTCTCAAAGCTCTGACCTGGAAATCCAGTTGGTCTCGAAGGTGCACTCGACCTGAATTCGGTTCTTCTACTACAGACCAGCAGGGTTACCCACCTGCAACTATCTCCCAAGTCAGTTTTCATAGCCAACAAGACTCCAGGAGTGACGTGCAACAGAACGACTGGGGGGAAACGAAAGGTTCACTGTGCATCTCCAGGGTGCCAGCTGGCAGTCCTAAACTCAAGAGCATCACTTGCCCTTGTACATGCTCCGTTTATAATTTGGCAAATTTAACATTGACGGCTGCCGCAGGTGATGATTGCAAACCCTTCCAGCCAAAAGTTCATCTGGGAGAGTTCCCAGCTTTTGCAGCTGCAGAAGAGAATTGTGTGCCCAGAGTGACTCTATCTGGTATCTCCGCCTGATTTGCTGGCTGCCTTCAGCCCTCTTGGACAACTGAAACTGTAGATCTCCTAAGTCTAGGAAAGTACAGACTCTTTTTTTTTTAAATGTCATTTTTAGAAATGAGAACTATTTTTATGAATGCAAAAAGTAACCTTTGGACTCTGTTTGCTAAATGGCATTTGATTCAGGGCTCTCGCCAGAAATGACAACCGCTAGTATTTTCTCCCTTTCAGTTCATTTAGTGGAATTAAAGGACCAAATTACGCCTCTGCTTATTACAATGGAAAAGGAGAACAAAAGCTCTAATGAACCAGAATGCAAAGGGCTCTGCAAAATGGGGAGATAATTAGAAAACGGAGCAGAGCTGGGGGGAAAAGAACCAGCCATTCTGCACCATGTTTGATCAAGGGCTACGCTGTTCGGTCTTTCATCAAGCTGAATACAGAATGTAAAGAAAACAACAGATTGCCAGAAAAAGGGAAGGAGGCTCCACCTTCCCGGTTGCTGCTAAATATGCCTCTGTTATTGTGGCAAAGCAATGAGACATGTACAATGAACCGCACATTTGTATGCTGTAGAAAGTAATTGCTTGGTACACATTGCAAAGCAAGAAGCCCGGAAAGGTCAGCAATGTAGCAAAACTCTTGGACAAATTAAGATCTTCCAAAAGCTGTTTAGCACCTCATGGCTCTACAAGTAATTCAAAGTCACACTAAACTGACTTAAGTGCTAATACGCTGCATTAACTTTTCAGGTAACAGGTAGACAGCCTTATCTAGGGCGCAAGAAAGACGGAAAGGCGCCTCAGTCATTTCAGTCTCATAGCTGGCTCTTTGTCAGCAATGACAATTGTCATGCCTCGGGTAGGGTGAGCCACCTTACACTGCCACCACTCTGGGGCCCAGAGTACCCTCTCAACCCTTCTGATCTCCGTAGCTTGGCCAATAAACAGGCATGAGGACCCAGCAGAGTAACAACAAACAAAATAATTTATTTACAAGGTGGTCAGTTAATATTAAGCAAACAAGTAAACAAGAAGCAAGGTGTATTAGCAACAATAGATGGGTGAAAACAGAATAAACAAAAGGCTCTAGCACAACTGAACTCCCTGTCCCTCTGTCTACCAAGTCTGTCTTCGCACCCTACCTGGATGAGGGCCTCTCTCCCTAGCAGAAACCTCCTCTGACCTGCTTCCTAGGAGGAAGAATGCAGGGTTTTGCCCTCTCTGGCTTATATAGCACAAGCCCTTGTGTTCTGATTGGCCAAAAAGGGCACCAAAACGGCCCAGGGGCTCCTGGGAATCATAGGCAGGCCCATTCCCACTGCTAACAGGCTTCTGAGGCCTTGCTAGGCCTTCTTGGCATAGCCAGATCATGACAACAATGTATATCTTGAGAAGTCTCCTAGGCTGGAGGAAATGAAGAAGCTCTGGATGATGCTTTCTGGCACGATGCACAAGAGACCTCACCTAAGGTATTGTGTTCAGCTTGGGGCACCACAATTTAAGAAGGATATAGAAAAGCTGGAATGTATCCAGAAGAGGGCAACTGAGATGGTGAGGGGTCTGGAGACCAAGTCTTACGAGGAGAGGTTGAAGGAGCTCAGTATGTTTAGCCTGGAGAGGAGACGACTGAGAGGTGATATGATAGCCCTCTTCAAGTACTTGAAGGGCTGTCATATAGAGGATGGAGCAGAGTTGTTTTCTGTTGCCCCAGAAGGTTGGACCAGAACCAACAGGATGAAATTAAGTCAAAAGAGCTTTTGGCTAAACATTAGGAAGAACTTCCTGATGGTTAGAGCGGTCCCTCAGTGGAACAGGCTTCCTCAGGAGGTGGTGGGTTCTCCTGTTTTGGAGGTTTTTAAGTAGAGGCCAGATGGCCGTCTGACAGCAATGCTGATTCTGTGAACCCGGGCAGAGTATGAGAGGGAGGGCAGGAAGAGTTACATCAGTGCTTAGTTCTTGTGGCCCCTTCTTACACACCCAGGGTAATGCTGATCGCCACTTTGGGGGCCAGGAAGCAATATTCCCCAGGTCAATTTGGCTAGGGATCCTGATGGTGTTTTATCATCTTCTGGGCATGGAACGGGTCACTGGAGGTGGGGTGGGGGAGGTAGTTGTGAATTTCCAGCACTGTGCAGGGGGTTGGACTAGATGGCCCTGGAGGTACCTTCCAACCCTATGATTCTATGATTTCAAACTCCTGGTTCACCCACTGTCTGCCTTGTCTCTTGCAATGAGCCCATCTGCCAAACTCAGAGGACATGCTCTTTTGTAGGGTTACCAGGCTCAAGGTGGGCCTGGATTTCTCCCAGAATTACAAATGATCTCCAGACTCCAGAGATCAGTTCCGCTGGAGGAAAGGGCATCTTCAGAGGGTCAATTCTGTGGTATCACATCCCTGCTGATCTCCCTCCACTTTACCAAGTCTGCCGTCCCCAGGCATTGCCACCAAATCTCCGAGAATTTCCCAAGCTAGAGTTGACAATCGTAGCTTCTTGCTAGGGTTTCATGACTGCTAGCAGGGCATGGTTATTTTAATCTTCTGGTGTTGGAATATGGTGCAGGAGGGAGCCTTCAGTCTCCTGTACAACCTTCCGCTTGATTGCAAAGGAGTAGCCGTGTTAGTCTGTTGAATCAAAGTAGAACAAAAATCTAGCGGCACCTAAAGAGTGCTGACCCTTCTTTCAATATGTTTATTTATTTCTTTTATCCCTTTATAGTTTGCCTTTCTCACTGAGATCCAAGGCAGGTTACACAGTGCAAGTGAAATACGATATAATCAACAGCTAGAACATTCACTGAGCAAAGTACAATGATGAACCCCAGTCAAGACATTCATAGAACAGATCCTACCACAGGGTATGTATGGTAGGAGAAAATTTGAAAAGTAGCATGAAGTTGAGCATAGAGATGAAATCTTCCTGAAACTATGCATAACTAAGCACGTTAAGCAACATGGAAACTTCCTAGTGGCGCATATCTAGCTTTCACAGGTGTAGCCCACTTCATGAGATAGATGTTCAGTCTTCCACTTGCCATGGGAGTAGCACAACATGAAGGCAGGCTCTGGGGCATGTGTAGTGTGTGAGACATAACTCTCTGATGCCTCTGCACCACGATCCAGGCACCCAAATTTGAGCATTGGTTCACTGGCACACACTCCTAAAAGCCATTTCCAGGGCAATGGCCAATGCTATGTGAAAGCATCATTGTAAAAACTCCGCGATGCCACTTAAAGTGGTATAAAAGCAATGTGCCCTGACCTGGATAGGCCAGGAGAGCCTGATCTCATCAGATCTCAGAAGCTAAGCAGGGTCAGCTTGGATTAGTAATTGGATGGGAGACCTCCAACAAAGACCAAGGTTGCAGAGGCAGGCAATGGCAACCCACCTCTGTTAGTCTCTTGCCATGAAAACCCCACCAGGGGTTGTCATAAGTCAACTCTGACTTGAGGGCCAGATTTCATTTTTCAAAACCAATGTAATATGTGTTGCATAGATTTGTCTTGCATGGAGAGACATTTGCTACACAACAGGGGCAATATAGGATTGCCAGCCTCCAGGTGGGGCCTAGAAATCTTCTGGAATTACAGACTATAGAGACCAGTTCCCTGGAGAAAATGGCTGCTTTGGAGAATAGGCTCTATGACATCACGTCAGCACTGAGGTCCCCCCTCCCAAACGCTGCCTTGCCCAGGCCCCACCCCCAAATCTCCAGGAATTTCCCAACCTAAAGATGGCAACCTTACCCTTTATTCTAACAAGTGCTTTTGCTTCCAGTTCCCTGTATGGACGGCTGACATCTCAAGGCCCCTTTGGGCATTCATCTCTGTTCAGACAGAGACATTGCCTGAACTTGTGTTTTGTACCTCCGAAAAATCTATGCCTATGCACAGCCAGCGGGACCCGTTTCTGGGAGGTCCTCCCACTGCTAGTGAGAAATTGGCAGCCCTAAGGCAGCATTTTTGGAGAGCTGGAGGAATGACGCTGGAAGAGCTTTTCCCAGTGGTGGTGATGGTGGTGGTTCTTCTTCTTCTTCATCTTCTTTTTTTAAAAAAACCCTTATCTAACTAGAGTTTGAAATTTGGGGCTCATGTTGTGCATGGGTTGGAGCTGGTGCTCTGGCAACTGAGCTCTGATCAGCAGAATGAGCATCACTTGCATGTGATCACGCTAATGGGAGGAAAAGGCAATAAGAAGGAGCATCTGGGGAAATTAGGAGGAACACCATGCCCTTGGGGGGAGTTGAATTAAACAACTGTAAGGTAATTGGGAAGGAAGTCATTAGGAGGCATTTGCGGAAGAAATCAGGGGACTCTTAGGCCCTGTTAAAATGTGACTCTGCAGGGCTGAAGAACTTACCCATGTGACTGTGCACATGGCCCGCATCTCATTTCAACCATGTGCAAAGCCGTTACACGTGCAGCATTTACAAGCCAGAGCAACAGCTGCCAAGGCTAAAGGATATCTGTTGTGCTACTGGTGCACATGGAACAGCTGATACCCCAGTTTAAACAAGTTGTTGTGCAAGGACAAAGCCACGCAGGCACGTACTTTTGTCCCAGCAACATCATGTCTAAATCAGCCCTTGGGAGTTTGCTTCTGAAACGCCTGAAAGGTTCCACGCAATGGTGCCGCAGAGAGTTCTAGCGCATTATGCTAAAGCTGTGTTTCTTTCGTGATTACATTTAGAACTGGCTTTTCTTCCATCATGGAATTCCCAGGGGCATTTAGGTGATTTCCAAGACCTCTCCCATCCTGGCACAGAGGACCAGACACAGAATGCCTCAACTTCAGCAAAACTGCCCACCAATCATACCTTGACGCAACAGGCTTGCCAACTCCCAGCTGGGAAATTCCAGAACGTTTGGGGGTGGAGCCTGGGGAGGGCAAGGTTCAGGGATGGGAGGGACCTCGGGAGGGTATAATGCCACAGGGCCACCCTCCAAAGCAGCCATTTTCTCCAGGAGAACTGATCTCTGTTAGCTGGAGATCAGTTGTAATTCTGGGAGATAGCCAGGCGCCACCTGTAGGTTGGCAACCCTATGAAGCAATCAACAGAACCAGTGTGAAAGTTATCAGCAAAACTAATGTACATTACACACGCGCACACACACACACACACACAGTACCTCTCCCCCTGCTCTCTGTTATATGGAATACAGCAGGATTCCTGTTATATGGAATATATATTGAAGCAGATATGAAGCAGGTGTTCCTGTTATATGAATACCGGCCCTGGGTTTTGACATCAAATCTTCAACTGGGGGGCAGGGGGAGGAATGACTGGACACTTGTTGCGGCTTTTGAAAGACATCTTTTAATAATGAATGTGACTGGAATGAACCTGAGAGCCAAAAGATACTTTCTGTTGCATGCAATCACTTTGCTGTCTTAGAGACCCCGATACAGCCCTGATGGCGGGAGTGTGCTGTGTCAAGTTATGGTGATCCCTGCTGGGATTTTCAAGGCAAGGAGACTGACAAAGGTAGTTTGGCATTGCCTGCCTCTGCTTAGTAACCCTGGTCTTCTTTGAAAGTCTCCCATCCAATTACTATCCGAAGCTGACCCTGCTTAGCTTCCAAGATCGTCTAGATCTGTCTATGCAGATCAGGATGGTATGATCCTGCCTACCTGCAAAAAACCAACAATCAGATCCTAGATTAAAGCCCTGCTGCTTGGAGTCAGCTTGAGGGCTCTGCCAACAGCCTCTGCTCCCAGCCCAAAGAGAATACAATAGTTTGTGTAGAGGGTTACAGCAGATTGAGGAGAGGTGCTGGTGACACTTCAAGGGCTCGACGACCTTTGCTCGGCCGTTCCTGGTCTCGGGGTTCAGCTGCCATCTCAGCTCTGTGTTTGGGAGCAAGGAAAGGGACAGAGCCCTAGATTGAGAAGCAAAGAGTCTGAGATCCGAAGGCTGAGATCTTATGTGCAAGTATGTTGATGGAATCGCAGCACTAATGTCTTTTGTTGGTCCAGGGCAACAGTCACCATGGGACCCTTTCTGCTTCTCTCTCTCTTTCTCTCTGTGCGTCTCGTGAACACTCACAGCTAGGATGCCTGGGCTGAGCTACATGCCAGTTTTCTTTCTCCACTTTCTCTTTTCCTCCCGCTCTCATCTCTGCCACCACCCATGTAATACCATAATGTTAACTTCCCTTATCGAAAGTACACTGCAGTAATCAAGCTGTGCGTGGGCAGAGAACTGCCGTCTTCCCAGCCAACTTCCTCACCAGGGCTACCCGCCGGTTCTGCTTGTTACGAAGCAGGAATTCATAGGCGGTAAGAGGTGTAGATTAATGTGGATCTAGTATGCTGATGTGACTGCATGTCTGACGTCCTTTCAGAAACTTCTAGTATTGCGGGTGTGTGGGCCCGGCAGGAGGCAGCGGAACATTGCAAGAGTCTTCCACGGTAGGCAGAGGTTCACCCAGACTCAGTGGTGTTCACTAAAGTTCTCTTTATTGCCATGGCAGGTCTCCACACAAGCACAGTTCCCTTCACCTGCCCGCTCTGCTCCTTTAAAACCTTAAGGGGCTGAGCTGTGCCTTTGCTGTGGGTCAGTTCCACCAAGCCCGACCATGTCTGGTTGCAGAGTTGCCAGCTCTGGGTTGGGAAATTCCTGGAGATCTGGGAGGTCAAACCTGGGGAAAGACCTCAGCTGGGTATAATGCCCTAGAGTCCACCCTCAGCAGCCATTTTCTCTACATTTTCTCTGTAGTCTGGAGACCATTTGTAATTCCAGGAGATCTCCAAGAGGCTGGAGATGGAGACTGGGAATTGCAAATGGAGATGAGAGGCTCTTCATTCTGCATGGCAATGGGAAGGGAGGACACCACACCTGCTTGCAAAGTACGCAGATGAAACATCTCCCAAAATGCACATACGGTTGCATGTTCCAAAGTTGTACAGACATGGAAAAAAATGTGTGCAATGCCCTATTCACACAAAATGGTAGCCATTAGGGTTTCCAATTCTGGGTTGAAACATTCCTGGAGATTTTTGAGGAAGTTCCTGGACAGGTCGGGGTTGGGGAGGGGATGGACCCAGCAGGGTATAATGCCATGGAGTCTACCTTCCAAAACAGGCATTTTCTCCAAGGGAACTCATCTCTGCCGTCTGGAGATCAGTTGTAATTCTGGAAGATCTGCAGGCCACACCTGGAGATTGGGAACCCTCGTGTCCACAAATATTTGGAGTATCGCAGGTAGCACACACGTGTCCTGCTATGCATGATAGGGGCAGCAAAATCGAATGTCTGAAAGGGGCTTGTGTCCTCCCCCCATGTTAAGAGGGCAGCATGAAAAAGGAAATAATTTTTTAAAAACCAGGGGAGGCGACTCTCCAGCCAAGACGCTGGGGCAGATGTCTTCAGAATGCTTTCCTACCCTAGACTTCAATGTATTGTTTCGAAAAACAACACAAGAAGCCATACAATAGTCATAACATCAATTGAAAACTGTGGTTCACAGATTAAGCAGTTTACAATACATCTTGCATGGACTTTTAAAGAGAGAGTTTGGAGTCTCTTCCTGGCAGTTCTTAGGGGCAGGGGACTCTTAGGTCCAGACTAGACATGATGTTTGCCACATGGCCACCTTGGAAGCTTGCAGTAAGGTTGCACCTGAGAGTTCTCAGTGAGAATTTCATCCCAAATGGCCACGGGGGTCTGATTCAGATCAGGTCTGTGGCACAGGATGGGAGGAACTTCAGCCTGCCTCCAGCACAGTTGACCTGAACTGGAACGGCCCCAGGAGTGTTATTTGCCCCCGGGGGGGAGGGGCTGTACATGCATCCCAAAGCCTGTTACGTCACACTAGCACAAATATGAAACATAACAACAACAATATTTGATTTAAATACCATCCTTCAGGACAACTTTATGCCCATTCAGAGCAGTTTATCAAGTATGTTATGATTATCCCCACAACAATCACCCTGTGAGGTGGGTGGGGCTGAGAGAGCTCTGAGAGAGCTGTGCCTGACCCAAGGTCACCCAGCTGGCTTCAAGCAGAGGAGAGGGGAATCAAACCCGGTTCTCCAGATTAGAGTCCCACTGCTCTTAACCAGTTCACCAAACTGGGTCTCATACCATTATTAGGCGATGCTGCTAAAGGGGTGGGGCTATGCAAATAGGAGGTGGTATGGTTCTCATTGGCTGGCATCAACAAAGACTTATCTTCCCTCCCATTGGTCTCCTGGAGTGCATCTGTTCACTGTCTCCCTGTCGAGTGGGTGCTTGACTTTCTCTCTCTTATGGGAGAAAGTAAAGGAGTGTGTGTACTGACGCTTTTTTCAAAAAAAAGTGCCTCCAGCCTTGACGGTGGATATGACTCCCGCAGGATGGTATATGTGCAAAGCACAAACAGACAAACAGTTACCCTCCCTCCCACTCTATGTAATACACCATCTTCCCCCCCTTCTCTGCATACTCAGCCATGCACACCATCTACCCTCTATAATGATGGACATTTTGCAAATAAATGAAATCACTGACAGTTTTGCCACCCCTCAATGGCTCTCAAAATCTGCCAGATGAAGTAAGGCCAGCCCTGGAGAGCTCAGAGAGTAAATGGCTCCTGTTATTATTGCAAATTGACTCACTGAGAGGTAGTTAGATCATAGTCTGAGCTGTAACAGAGACTAGTTTGGGGCTGTCTCTCCTTCCTGTCTGCTTTTCATCTCACAGCATGGAAGCAAAACAAAATAAAAATCCTTTGATAAGAGGATCAGGAAAGGGGGAAGCAGTTGTCCGGGAAGGGGGGAATTCACCAGGAAAAGGGAAGCAATTATTCCCTGTCCTATAAAGGCAGGACAAAATAAAGAATAGCCAGTGCTGTTTAACCTAGAGAAGTGGGGGGGGGACACACAGAGGCTGCAGTATTCCAACCCAAAACTTTTCATCCACCAAGAATCAGACTCGATCTCTTTATAGAGAGCTTATGTCCTTTTGGAAAAGGTAGAAAATCAAACCATGGCTGAGCACATGATATATTTTGATTCTAGAAAGAATAAAGATGTCAGCACAAAAATGCAAGCTTTATATTGAAATGTTTATGCCAAATAATTTTCGTTTTAAGTGATTACAGAAAAGTGACACTTTTCTAAATCCACTGAAATTAATGGATTTTGTAATTCGGTTCTGGGTAACACTGTAATTTTCTGTTTTATCCAACCCTTCTAATTTTATGTTGTCCAAAAAGGAAAAAACTACAACTTTTGATTCAAACATTTTGTTTGTATAATAAAGCAAATATTGACCGTTTTGAAAATTTGTGGACCCGTTTAAATCAGCAGAATAAGATCTTTTCTCAGAGTATCTCTGGGAGCAAGCCTAAACACTTCTGCTTTGAAGTAAGCCATTTTATTCAAAAGGGTTCACTCCAGAAAAGTATTAGGAATGCAGCCTCTTTAACTCCATTCAGCCTCAGATTTGTATAAATAATCCAAAAGCCATACTGAACTATGCCAGGTTCAAGCAGATATTGCTAAAACAGCATATTTACTAATAAGAAGATGAGATGTAGGAAAAACTTAAAATATTTTTAAAGAGTTGTGCCCATTTTAATTCACCCTATAGACATAGTCACTGTCATGCAACTATACAAAACAGAAATAAGTGTATGCTAGCTAATAATCAGGAATTTCCCTACCTGGAGCTGGCAACCATAGTGTCCATGCAAGCCCACTGAGGCCAGGGCACCAACTGCCCACCGGCACTGGGCTGTCTGCCCACCGTTGCTACCTCCTCTGGCTCCTCGTGAGGGGAAGGAGAGAGGCTGTGCAGGCACCCATTCTCCGAGGCCACCAGCCCCACGCCGCCACTGCCACCGGCTCCCGGAGCTGCAGTCCTGAGGCAGACAGGCTGCAAAGCCCCTGCCCCATGCCACCGCTGCCTCTGGCTCCTGGAGCTGCGGGCCTGAGGCAGACAGGCCGTGAGGCCCCCGCCCCACGCCGCTGCCACCTCGGGCTCCTGGAGCTGTGGGCCTGAGGCAGACAGGCTGCGAGGCCCCCGCCCCACACCGCAGCTGCCTCCGGCTCCCAGAGCTGTGGGTGTATGGCGAAGAGGCCCCAAGGTTGGCTGTCTGCCCACTGCCGCTGCCTCTTCTAGCTTCCCAAGAGGGGATGGAGAGAGGCCGTGCGGGTGCCCACTCACCAAGGCCACCAGCCCCACGCCACTGCCGCTGGCTCCTGGAGCTACGGACCTGAGGCAGACAGGCTGCAAGGCCCCCGCCCCCCCCGCTGCCACTGGCTCCCGGAGCTGTGGGCATGCAGTGGACTGCAGAGAGGCTTCAAGGCTGCCTGCCTCTGACTCCGGCTCCCCCTTCCTCCACGTCATGGCTGGGGCCGCACTAGGCCTTTCTGGCAGGAAACAGGGAAGCCGAGGGCAGGGCTGGGGCCGGGGCTGCACCAGGTGCAACAGGCCGGGGCCGCACCAAGGTGATGCCAGGGCCAGGATCTCACCAGACAGGCCTTCGGAGCGGGAAACAGGAAGAGCAAGGCTTCTCAGCTTGTGCACTGAGGGGGGGGGGGTAAAATTTGTGCGTAATTACGCACAAGCGCACGTTAGCAGGAACGCTATTTGGGACCCTGCTTTCAATTAGCAAAATAGAACAAGGCTTGAAGAATCCCATCTTCGCTTCACCTAAGATCCCAGTCCAAATTGTGGCCATACATGTATGAAGTTTTCACATTGATGGAGATCCATGTTTTTTGTCTTGATTGTTTTAGCCTTCAGTCCTTAGGGTGATCAGGTTAAGAAATCACTGTAACTCCTTGCAGACCTAGGAGGGTGAGCTGGACAATATACAAATCTCATCCCCCAAAGTTTGACACACAAATGTTAACAGCGTGGAATACAGAGAATGGAGAAGAAGGGGTGCAAGGAGGCTAAAGGAATTGAGGTTTTTTTCTGCTTGGCATGTTGTTGACTGTGACATCCCAAACCCCACATAGGATCGCCAGCTCCCGGTGGGAAATTCCTGGAGATTTTGCGAGTGGAGCCTTGAGAAGCCAGGGTTTACGCAGGGGAGGGACCTCAGCAGAGTATAATGCCATAGATTCCACCCTCCAAAGCAGCCATTTTCTCTAGGGGAACTGTTCTTTATGGCCTGGAGATCAGGAGAACTCCAGCCGCCACCTGGAGGCTGGCAACCCTAAACCACAGACTTTCCAGAAAAGTTGTCTTCTAGTGAGACTGGAAGAAAGAGGGAGACGTCACTGCATTGATATTCCGGGAGGGAATTCCAGGCCTCAGGGCCAAGGTGGGAAAGCAGGTGGGGTCGTGTGGGAGCCCATTACAGTGGGGGGGCTGTGTTAATTCTGCTGCTGCAAAAACAACAGAGCAGTCCTGCGGCCCCTTCAAGACAACACGTTTCTTAGAATAGTGTTTAAGGTGCCACAAAACTTTTCTTTTGCTGGAGACTTTAGAACAGCTGAGCATGGTTGTAGAAGTATGGCTCATGAGTAAATAAATATGGACAGAATGACAGGGGCAAGGAGTTCTTGCCAGATATAGGAAAGGATGAGAAGCCAATACCGGGAGAAGGGATGTCTCGTGGTCAGAGTGATGGGAGAGGCGAGGGATTCTTTCCCAGCTGATTCTTCCAATACACCTTGAAGCACAAGAAGGCCACCCCTCCGACGTTAAGCTGCAAAATGCCTTTACAAATGCCAAGTCTAATTAAACTGGGCACATCTCAGCCTGGGTCTGTGCCAGTAATGTCTCGGCAATGGCAGCCAACTGGTACAGCAGCATCCCAGGGCAAGGAGACTGGAAGCCAATTTCCTCACCGGCTTCAGTCGGCTTTCTGATCTCTCACAGTCAACACGTTCGCTGCTTGCCTGGGAATAAAAATGTCATTTTCTTACGGAAAGCCAGATGTCAGATTTAATTAAGACGCTTATTTACAGATCTATATCATGATTTGTGCTTTGTGGAGGAGTTTGCTGAGCAGCCCTCTCCCTCTGCCTCTCCCCCCTCCATCTTTGCTTTTCAGAGAAAAACTGGTACAGTTTGTACAGCATCAAAGGGGCTGCTTGGCATGCCTGTTTGTTTTTCTTTGAAAAGATGAAGCATTTCCCACAAATGGCAGAGCTTAAAAAGAAGGGAGGGGAGCACTCAAGTTGCTTGTCATTTATGGCCATAGCATTTAGCTGAAATATTTGCATATAACCTCTGCAGTCATAGAGTTAGAGGGGGCCTTGTTAAGCATCAGCACAGCAGAGCAAATCCCCTCCCCAGGTAATTCGGTTTCAATGTCAAACTGCTCTAACTGAAATCTGCCTCTTGGAAGCAGGGTTGCCAGCCGCCTAGAGGAAAATGTCCTGTCCTTTTTTAATAGAGGCTAAAGGTGCGGAAAGGGGCAGCTGCCATGAAGGCAGGGCCGGCGCGCCCATGGAGGCCAGGTAGGCGGTGGCCTCAGGCGCGTGTGCACGGGAGGGGCGCTGGAGGGGGTGTTGGGGGTGGAGGCGCGCGCAGCGAAGCTGGAGTGACTGGGCTGCCTTCAGCTACTGCTGCAGCCAGCCAGCCAGCCCCTTGCTGCCGCCGCCGCCGCCGCCACACACGCCAGCCGGGCACAGCCTCTGTGCGCCGCTCAAGCAGCGGCTTGCGGCTTCTGCGCCCAGCTGGGGCGTGCGGCGGCGGCGGCACGGAGCTGGCTGGATGGCTGCAGCAGCAGCTGTAGCCAGCCCACGCCAGCTCCGCTGCGCGCTCCTCCGCCCCAGCTGGGCGCAGAAACCGTGAGCTGCTGCTGGGGTGACGCACGGAGCAGCCTCCGCGCGCCTCCCCAGCCCCGGCTCGCAGCTTCTGCGCTCGGCTGGGGCATGTGGCGGCGGCGGCGGCACGGGGCTGCCTGGCTGGCTGCAGCTACTGCTGCAGCCAGCCACCTCAGCTCTGCTGCGCACTCCTCCGCCCCGGCCGAGCGCAGAAGCCATGAGCTGCTGCTGGGGCGGCGTACGGAGCAGCCTCCGCACGCCGCTCCAGCAGCAGCCCGCAGCTTCGGCGGTCGGCGTGCCGCCTGATGTCATCACGCCGCGCAGAGGCGCAAGGCACGCTGCCGCAGGCGCCAAAACCTCTGGCGCCGGCCCTGCATGAAGGTGACTAGCATCACTTGAAAGGTATCATTGCTCTACTCTGCTCTGGTTGGACCTCACCTAGAGCACTGTGTTCAGTTTGGGGCGCCACAATTTAGGAAGGATATAGACAAGCTTCAACATGTCCAGAGGAGGGCAACAAAGATGGTGAGGGGTCCGGGGACCAAGTCCTATCAGGAAAGGTTGAAGGAGCTCGGTATGTTTAGCCTGGAGAGGAGACGACTGAGAGGTGATATGATAACCATCTTCAAGTACTTGGAGGGCTGTCATATAGAGGATGGCACGGAGTTCACAGACTGCTGTATTCACAGAATCACAGAGTTGGAAGGGGCCATACAGACCTAGTCCAACCCCCTGCCTTATGCAGGATGAGCCGAAAGCATCCCTGACAAATATTCATCCAGCCTCTTCTTGAAAACTGCCAGTGAAGAGGAGCTCACACCACCTCCCTAGGCAGCTGATTCCACCTTTGAACTACTCTGACTGTGGAAAAGTTTTTCCTAATATCCAGCCAGTACCTTTGTTTTCTGTTGCCCCAGAAGATCGGACCAGAACCAACAGGTTGAAATTAAATCAAAAGAGCTTTCGGCTAAACATTAGGAAGAACTTCTAACAGAGCAGTCACTCAGTGGAACAGGCTTTCTCTGGAGGTGGTGGGCTCTTCTTCTTTGGAGGTTTTTAAGCAGAGGCTAGATGGCCATCTGACAGCAATGCTGATTCTGTGAACCCAGGCAGAACAAGGGCAGGAAGGGTTACATCAGTGCTTAGTTCTTGTGGACCCTTCTTACATGCCCATGGAAATGCTGATCACCACCTTGGGGGCAGGAAGCAATTTCTCCCAGTTTGGGATCAGAGAATTTTCCCCAGGCCAGTTTGGCTAGGGATCCCGACAGTGTTTTGCCATCTTCTGGGCATGGAGCAGGGGGTCACTGGAGGTGTGGGGGGGCAGTAGTTGTGAACTTCCTGCATTGTGCATGGGGGTTGGACTAGATGACCCTAGATATCCAACCCTATGAATCTATGATTCCCCTAAAGCCTCTGACATTTTTCTCCAGGCCTGTTGGCAACCCTACCTGAAAATAGTCTTTGGCCTCTTACATGTGTCAACCCTTCAAGTATCTAAAGAATGCCACCACCCCCTCCTCCACCTCTTTCCTTCAGGCCAAACATATCCAAGTCCTTCCTTCACCAGTTTTAGACACCCAGATATCGTCATCTGAACTCACTCCGATTTAACTACACCTCTCTTGGCTCCCAGAATTGCATTGACTTCTTGCATGTCAGATGAATGAAGTCTAGAATCACTTTTGACACTGTTGCAGAGGCCTATTCATGTTCGGCTTCTGATTGCCTACATTCCTGAGGACTATCACTGGTGGGGCGGCTGCTACTCGCCCGGACTTCTAAGTGCTCACTGGTAGCAACCACGTTCATGGTGTTTGTGAGCATCAGCCTATAATTTTGCTTGCTTGACTTTTCTTTAATTATTACATGTACTGCCTGACCCCCGCCCATACGCCTTATAAACACACACCTGGAATAATTACAGACATTCGTGTTTTGCTTTGACCTTGACCTTTATCATATAGGCAAACTGCCTTCCACCATGCCAGGCCATTACTGTTAACCACCCAGTATTGCTAGTAACAATAATAAGTGGCTCCCTTTCCTAACAATTATTTTAGAGAATGCAGCTGCTGAAAGTTTATGGGTACTTGTACCTTGCAGAGCATGTAAAAGTAGCTTTGAGGTGCTGATTTGGGGGTCTGAAAATGGTAGAAGGGAAGTTAAATAGCTCCCCATGCCATCCCCTTCAAATTGTAACCTCTTCTGCTCCATAAATATGTAAAAAATAATAATACTGGGTCATAATCCTGTCCTGATGCCCTTTCAACCAGAGGTGCCCAGGACTGAACCTGGGATGTTTTGCCTACAAAAGATGTACCCTGCTTCTGGTCTATGGCCCTTTCCTAGTGACTGTCTCTCATACTGGCAGTGCAATCCTAAAAAGAGTTACTTTAGTCTAAGCCCACTGAAATCTTTTTAGGATTGCACTGTAAAATTTACCCTGATTCCTGATGTCATATTGTGTCTGTTCTCCTGCCCTTACCGGTGGGAACCAATGTGGTAGCATGCAGGCAGAGACATAGAAAGCATGTTGACATAAATATAAGAATTTTAGTATATAGTATGGAAAGGGAGCGGGAGAACTTGACGCAGGGCTGCCATTCTCAGCAGCAGACACGTGTTCCTTGTAATTCAATTCCATGTTTCCTTGTAACTCTGGCTCCCAGCCAGACTTTTAGATTTGCCGTCCTTTCTGTTCCATCTTGATCTTTGCTGGAGGGATCAACACAGCCCCATAATCCCCCAAGCAATAGCAACACAAGAAGCTCAGATGACTGGCTTTTGTAGACGACATCTGGTGGATCATTCATCTTGGTAAATTCCAGCCACTGCTGGAGTAAATAAGCAGAGCTGTTCATCAGCAAGCAATGACTCGGCACCTTTTTACAACAGATAAGATTCTCACCGTTCCACTATTAACATCTCCTCATCTCTGTGCCCCAACAGCTGCAGATGTATGCAGGACTACCACAAAGTGAGAGTTCTTACGTCTTTAAGAGCTAGTAAACGGCTAACCATAATCCTCCAGAAGTATTAAAAATGGAGTAATAGTGGCATAGCATCATTAGAGAAAGGTGTGGTAGTTGGCCCAGGGCCTCTGGAGGCCAACTCCAATGGATCTGTGAAGACCTTGCTGAAGCTTTGCTCTGGCTGGGGTTGGCTGTAGGTCAGCGGCTGCTCAAAGACCCTATAGCTCTGCCTTGATGGGTGGCCACTTCTACACTTGGCCCATATACAATGAACTCAAATAGTTTCACTGGTTGAGCAGTTTGCTCTGCTCCTGCCTTACTGCTGGGATTATAGATACCAATATGCCAAGACAAAGAGACACACTTGCAAGGCAGTGTTATGACCATACTTGAAACATGCATCATGGAGCAACAATCTCATGGAAGAGCTAGACTGGTCGGTTCTCAGAGGTGTAGAGCTCCAGTCTACTAACCATGCTTGAATCATAGATTCATAGAGCTGGAAGGTACCTCCAGGGTCACCTAACCCAACCCCCTACACAATGCAGGAAATTCACAACTACCTCCACCACATAACCGCCCCCCCCCAGTGACCCCTGCTCCATGCCCAGACAATGGCAAAAAAACCCTCCAGGATCCCTGGCCAAACTGGCCTGGAGAAAATTGCTTCCCTGACCCCAATGTGGCAATCGGCTTTGACCATAGCATGGCAGCCTTACTCTATACCAGGGCTCCCCAACCTTTTCGAGCCTGCGGGCACCACTGGAATTAGGGTTGCCAGGCCCCCTCAACCTCCAGGTGGGGGATAGGGGCCTGACACTTACCTTGGGGGAGAGGGAGTGCACGCATGCGAAGCGTGCGTGTCCCCCCCCCACAGGTACGATGATGTCACTTCAGAAGTGACGTCATCGCGTAGCCCCTGGGAGCACGTCGAGGCTCTGCAAGGGCTCAAAATGGGCCCGATCCGTGCTGAAACAGGCTTGTTTTCAGGCGCTGTGGAGCACAGGAGCATTCCTGTACTCCACAGCAGCCCCGATCCGGGCCAAAACGGGCCTGATCCCGGTGGCTGCTGTGCATGGGAGTGCGCAGCACAGGTGTGCCCCCTTGCCGGTTAGGTAAGTGGGGTGGGGGGGAGCAGGGGCAGGGGCAGGGGATCCTCTGCCCCCACTGGGGGTCTGGGATCCCTAACTGGAATTGTGACACAGTGTGGTAGGCACAACCACAAAATGGCTGCTGCAAGAGGCACAGCCAACCACAAAATGTAAAGGAGGTTATGCATAACGCTAAGAATAACTCTTCAGCATTTCAGGCAGACGATCTGTTTAACAGGATGCCTTTTAAAATGAACAGATGGTTTACATTTATTTTCTTGCTTACCTTCAGCCAAGATCTTTGCGTTATGGTGGCAGCCGCTACCAAAGCAATGTTTCTAAAAACATGTACAGCCAATCAAATCTCCAAAGGCCAATCAGAAGCCTGGCCAGACAAAAGCCCAGCCTGGCCCTGCCCACTTTTTAAAAAACACTTCGTGGGCACCAGAAAAGGTGTTAGCAGCAGGCACCATGGTGCCCATGAGTGCCACGTTGAGGACCTTTGCTCTCTACTGCCAGAGGATTTTTCTTGTTGTTGTTGCTTTTATGGTGTTTAGAGTCCATTGGACAAAGGAATAGCATAGCCAAGGTCTGTTTTGTAATGGAGCTGATGGAGCTTTTTGCCACATTGACTCCTTCCCTAGTCTTTAGTGGAAGCTTTAGCAAATTGCATCAGCAGCTTGGAAATCTTAAAGATCTTTTGATATTTTAATGTTTATGGTCATTTTATTTCTCTAAGCCTCCTCAGGTGGGTTTGTGAACATAAAGGAAGATCTAGACATCTTTTTGCCATGACTTGGATGGTCAAGATAGCCTGAACTTGCCAGAACTTGGAAACTAAGTAGGGTCAACCCCAGTCAGTATTTGGATGGGAGACCAGAAAGAAAGGACAAGGTTGCTACACAGACCACCTCTGTCCATCTCTTAATCAACATGTTGGCTATGACTTGACAGCACAAAAAAGAAACAGAATTATAAAAGGTATAAATAAAATATATTCACCTCTCAGTCCTCTCTGCAAGAATCACTGTAAATGTTTGATAAATTCAGAATTTTAGTGCTGAAGCTATCATGTTGTTTTAAATTTTTATTTTCTCCTTCAACAATACCCTATTTTGTATGTTTATCCATTGGCAATGATGATCTATAAAATAACAATAAAGTAAAATAGAGGGAAACAATGGAAACAACAGTAGATGAAGCAGAATGGTAACAAGAGAGTTTACAGCTACTGTTTTATAACTGAAAGTTTATGAAACTGGGAATTACTCTCTTTCTTGCAATAAGCCATCCAAGACAGTTAGCGGGGTGTGCGCGTGTGTAAATGAGTCGAGGGAATGACAAAAGTTTTCAGTTCATATTTGAGGCAGAGAATTCTTACTGCAACCGGCAGTGAGTAAAAGAGTTGTTTATCTGGAAGAGGCATAATTAGTAATTACATCAATCCCAAAGACAAGCGAATGTGATGTGTCCTTAGAGTTTTGGATTTCCCAGCCCACATGGCTGCCGTGGGGTGGGGGGGGGAAGGCATAATATAGGTAAACTGAGCTTTGCCACTGGTTGCTTGTACAGCCTTTGGCAAATCCTCTTGCACCACCTACTCTAAATAGGGCCACTTCGTTTTCACCCCGCTGCAGGGAGTTGAAGTGGATAGGGTTGGCAACTGGCCTGGAAGAAAATGTCCTGTCCCTTGACTTCCGGTTTGGGATTCATGGAGGTCTAACGCAGCTCCATTTGTGGAGCTGACCGGATTGCCGTTTTAACCGGCCGGAGGGGTGAAAATAACCCGCGGCCGACTGCTCTCAGGCGGGGAGCAGGCAAAGAACGCTCAAGACCCTAGGGTGAGTTAGATCTCGGACGAGGGGGGGCTCTACACAAGGAGTCTCCCCCCCGATCCTTGAGGTCCCACCTTGCGACGGGTCGGCTATAATCTCTGCGGCAATTTTGGGGCCAATTCGGCTGGCATAAGACCTACATACCCAAGCTTCGATCGGGGAGGGAAGTCGAGAGGAGAATTTAAGATCGAAACAGCGATTACAACCCGAGAAAGCTGGAGAGAAGGTAAAGATCGCTATCTCTTGAAACGGGACAGATTGACAAAAACAGAGAGGAAAGAAAGTAGACTTTTAAACTGCAACAGACTAGCGAAAAGGAGGTGAAGACTCGGCAGGAGTTGTATTTTAAAAGAGACTAAGTTTAAAGAAGTTATTACAAAAATCGGACTATTGTTTTGAATACCTGTGGTTTTGGAGCTGTGGGAAAAAGACACCATCGCGAGACCTGCTGTGGGAAGACGGGAGACAGGAAGTGCGTAACAACAATAGAGTGGCTGGAGGGAAGCGGCCCTTGCCAAAGGACAGGAAGTGGGGAATCGCCATCTTTGAAAGTGGAAGGGTCGTGGCTTCAGCGGAAGAGGAAGTAGGCCATCTTGGATTATAATAACATAGAGAAACCATAGAGAAAAGACGCCCGACATTTTGGATATAAAAAATTAATTTTGGCAAAGATTGGGACATTTAAAAAAAAGGAAAACGTTTAATTATACGCCACGGAGCTGAGGAAGAGAGCAGATTCGTGGGAGCGAGCTAAAGCAAGCCCCACGATGTCGAAAAAAGAGTGGCAATCGGCAATAGAAAACTTGGACAAAAAACTTATAGACATGATGAAAGAACTTAAGGACACGAAATTGGAGCTTATTAAAGAGGTCAAGGAAGTTACACAGACAGTAAAGTCGGAGCTGTCAGAAGTGAAAAAAGGTGTGGAAACGATTAGCAGTGAATTACAAGGAACGCAGCAGAGAGTTAAAACAGTAGAAGACGCGATGGAGAATTTAATAGACACGCAACAAACAGAGATGAGGCTGGTGAAGGGGAGGATGTCAGTTGCAGAAACTAAACACATGGAGAAGCAGCTTCGTTTTCGCGGTCTGCCAGAAGTGGAAGGGAAGTCAGCGCAAGAACAGATGACTGAGGTGTTGGCTGATTACCTGGGGAAGGAGGAGGAGGAAATTGTGGCTATCCTAGATGTGGCGTATCGTGTGAACTCGAGAATTGCAACCCAGAGGAAACTACCAAGGGATGTGATTGTGCAGTTTACAACTAGAAATATGAAAGAGAGGATTGTGACCAAACAATTTCAAGATCCATTGGAGATTGATGGCAAGACGATTATTATAATGAAGGAACTGCCCAGATCAGTGTTATTGGACAGGAAAAAATATAGAGTGCTAATTCAGACTTTGAAGGACATGAATATCAGATACAGATGGGAGTTACCGGAAGGAGTGTCCTTTGAGTTTGGAGGGGCAAAAAAACGCATCAGATCTGAGCGGGAGATGGAGAGATTTATCAAGGACAATGAAAAAGACTTACCAACAAAACCATGAATATGGAGTGTAAAGTATTATCTTGGAATGTAAATGGACTAAACTCACCGAATAAGAGAAAAAATATTTTTCATTGGCTACTAAAACAAAAATGTGATATTGTTTGTTTGCAGGAGACCCACATTAGAAAACAGGATGTAAAATATTTAAAATCTGGAAAATTGGGCAAAGAATTTGTAGCGGCTTCCAACAAGAAAAAAAGAGGAGTGGTGTTGTATATAAAAGAGGAGCTGCAGCCAAAATTTGTTATGAGAGATGTGGAAGCTAGATTTGTAGCAGTGGAATGTAATTGGAACTTAAAGAGAGTGTTGGTAGTCGGACTTTATGCACCTAACGGTGCAAAGGAAAGCTTCTTTGAGGACTTAAGGAAGCACCTAGACGATCTTGTATATGACCAGATAATTCTTGCTGGAGATTTCAATGGAGTGACAGATTTGGAATTAGACAAAAAGACTACAAAAGCACAAAAGAAAAGAGGACTATTGCCAAAGCTTTTTTTTGAGTTGATTCAACAAGAGACTCTCGAAGACGTATGGAGGAGAGAATATCCTAAAACCAAACAGTTTACTTTTTATTCTGCAAGGCATCTTACATTATCAAGAATTGATATGATCTGGGCCTCAAAGGACTTAGCGCTATGGACTAAGGAGGTAGAAATAATGCCGATGGTAGGCTCAGATCACAACCCAATTATGTGGAAATTTGGAAAAAGGAGAAAAAGGAAAGCCTGGAGAATAAATGAGGACCTGTTACAGGAAAGTGAGAATATGGAAACACTGAGAAGAGAGACTAAGTTTTTTATACAATACAACGTGAATAAAGAAGTACCAACCAGTAAAGTTTGGGACGCGTACAAGGCGGTTGTAAGGGGCATACTAATGGACTTAAATGGTAGAGCAAGGAAAAAGAAAGAGGAGAAAAGACAAGAGATTGAGGAGAAAATAAAGGCCAAAGAAGTACAGTTAAAAAAGAGACCAGGGAAAAAGAAAATACATCAGGAAATCAAAATTCTTCAAGAACAGTTAACAGCAATGAGTAACAAAGAATTGGAGTGGAACCTTAAAAGACTGAATCAAAAAGCTTTTGAGGGTGCTAATAAACCTGGGAAATATTTGGCATGGCAATTAAAGAAGAAAAGGGAAAAGAAAATAATAAATAAAATTTGTGAAGAAAACAAAACGTATTTGGAGCAGACTACCATTAGCAGAGCCTTTTATAAATTTTACGCTAAGCTGTATAATAAAAAAGAAGTAAACAAAGAATCAATAGCATCATATTTGGAGAAAACCAAACTTCCAGAGATCTCGGAAGCTTGGAGAAATAAGCTGAACAGTGAAGTAACTGATGAGGAAATAAATATGGCAATACAATCCGCAAATCTAGGAAAGGCGCCAGGGCCAGATGGACTTACGGCTAAATTTTATAAGACAATGGCCAATGAACTGGCACCATTCCTAAAAGAGGTGATGAACGGAGTTTTTAGGGATCAAAGAATTCCAGACACTTGGAGCGAAGCGAATATATCATTGATCCCAAAAGAGGGCCAAGATCTGACTAGCGTGAAAAATTATAGGCCTATATCACTACTCAATAATGACTATAAAATTTTTGCGAAGATATTGGCGGAGAGATTGAAGGGGTGGCTCTCGGAAGTCATAGAGGAGGAACAAGCAGGCTTTTTGCCAGACAGACAAATAAGAGACAACTTAAGGACAGTGATCAATGCTATTGAATACTACGACAAGCGTTGTGACAAAGAGGTTGGTTTCTTCTTTGTAGACGCTGAAAAAGCGTTTGACAATTTAAACTGGGACTTTATGTTTGCCACTATGGAAAAGCTACAACTGGGAGAAAGATTCGTCAGAGCAATCAAGGAAATCTATAGAGACCAGACTGCAGCAATTGTAGTGAATGATGAATTGACCAAAAAATTGACGATTAGTAAAGGAACAAGACAAGGTTGCCCGTTATCTCCATTGTTGTTCATTTTAGTATTGGAGATTCTGATGATACAAATTCGACAAGATGAGGAAATACGAGGAATAAAAATAAAGGACTATTCATATAAGGTCAGAGCATTTGCAGACGACATAATGTTAATTGTAGAAGACCCACTGGAGAACATGCCAAAAGTGATAGACAAGATCAAGGAGTTTGGAGATTTGGCAGGTTTCTTCATTAACAAAAAGAAGTCAAAGATATTATGCAAAAACATGACTAAGCAGAAACAACAATTGTTAATGGAAACAACGGATTGTGAAGTAACTAGTAAGGTGAAATACTTGGGAGTTGAGCTGACTGCAAAAAATATAGATTTGTTCAAGAATAATTATGAAAAATTATGGACTCAGATAGAGAGAGACTTGATCAAATGGAATAGATTGAACCTGTCATGGTTGGGCAGGATTGCAGCAGTTAAGATGAATGTGTTACCAAGAGTAATGTTTTTGTTACAGACAATACCAATCATCAGAGACTCTAAACAATTTGAAAAATGGCAGAGGAAAATATCAGATTTTGTTTGGGCAGGCAAGAAGCCTCGAGTGAAAGTAAAAGTTTTACAAGATGCAAAGGAGAGAGGCGGAATGCAACTGCCCAATCTGAGACTTTACCATGATGCAATCTGCCTAGTTTGGCTAAAAGAGTGGATGACATTAAAGAATAAGAAACTATTAGCCCTAGAGGGATATAAAAAAATTTTTGGATGGCACGCATACCTATGGCATGACAAAGTAAAGGTCAACTCGATGTTCCTGCATCATTTTGTAAGGAGAAGTCTATTTACAATCTGGAAGAAGTATAGAACTTACCTACAAGAAGGAACCCCCTTGTGGGTGGTTCCATATGAGGTGATAGATCCGAGAGCTGTGGATAATGAACAACAATGTTTAACGTACAAAGAAATAACTAAGATTGAAGTATCTAAACTTAGAATAAAGACGCAAGAGGAACTATCACCTAACTATGATTGGTTTCAGTATAGACAGATTAGAGACTTATACAACTCAGACTTTGCAAAAGGGGGCATACGAACAGAGAACTCGGAACTAGAGCAGACCCTTCTTAAAGAAGACAAGAAAAGAATATCCAAGGTATACCAAGTATTGCTGAAATGGTATACTGAGGATGAGATAGTTAAAACACAGATGGTGAAATGGGCTATAAATTTCAATAAAGAAATAACAATGGAGGCATGGGAATACTTGTGGAAAACTACAATGAAGACAACGACATGTATCAATATTAAAGAGAACATTTTCAAAATG